>NW_015090766.1:48956-225122 GCF_001431845.1 Calidris pugnax | reverse complement strand
CTTCGTTGCCCTTCTCTGGACCCGCTCCAGCACCTCAATGTCCCTCTTGTGGTTGGGGGCCCAAAATTGGACACAGTACTCGAGGTGGGGCCTCACCAGTGCCGAGTACAGGGGGACGATCACCTCTCGGGCTCTACTCACCACACTGTTCCTGATACAGGCCAGGATGCTGTTGGCCTTCTTGGCCACCTGGGCACACTGCTGGCTCATGTTCAGCCGACAGTCGACCAACACCCCCAGGTCCTTTTCTGTCAGGCAGCTCCAGCCACTCTGCCCCCAGCCTGTAGTGCTGCCTGGGGTTGTTGTGACCGAAGTGCAGGACCCGGCACTTGGCCTTGTTAAACCTCATCCCGTTGGTCTCGGCCCATCGATCCAGCCTGTCCAGATCCCTCTGCAAAGCCTCTCTACCCTCCAGCAGATCAACACTGCCACCCAGCTTGGTGTCGTCTGCGAATTTACTGAGGTTGCACTCGATCCCCTCGTCCAGATCATTGATAAAGATGTTAAAGAGAAGTGGCCCCAGTACCGAGCCCTGTGGGACACCACTCGTGACTGGACGCCAGCTGGATTTAGCTCCATTCACCACCACTCTCTGGGTCCGTCCCTCCAGCCAGTTTTTAACCCAGCAGAGGGCTGCCCATGGCCCAAGCCATGGGCAGACAGTTTCTCCAGGAGGATACTGTGGGAGACTGTATCAAAGGCTTTGCTGAAGTCCAGATAAACAACATCCACCGATGTCTGAAAGCTTATTTCCTCTTACTCAAATCTAATTTGTTTATAGTTCTATAGTTCTATTGGTGAGTATAACTTATTCCCTGGCCCAATTTCTCCTTTTATTGTGTAATCTATGTGCAAAAATGTGTAAAGGTTTGCTTTCATTCATAAAGCATAACTTATAATACTGACCTGCTCAAAATTCAAAGTCTAGAATTCCACTGAACTATTTGCACTGTGCAAAGATAACATAAAAAGACAGGTCTTGCCATAAAGAGCAAAAATGCAAATATAAAAAGTGTTATACCCAGAGATATAATAAAATTGTATTGGTCATTAAGAAAAGCACTAGGTTTAACAGGTGGGGAGCCTAATATTGATCAGGTTGCTTGAAAGCAAGGAGCTTACAAGGTTCCCGTAGGTTCTGGTATGTTCCAGTTTAACAGAAAGTACAGTGGGAATGTTATGAATCAGATCTCTTGTGATCTTGGGGTCTTTCCTAAGGTAGTGAGGACCTCCACATGATGTAGGAGAAAGGAAAAGTCTTTTTTCCTGGGATATTTGAGAGCTGGAGTCAAAACCAGGTAGCTATCCAGAAAAAATGTGCTAAAGAAAAGTCAGCTTGAGTAATCAAAAGTTTCTGAGATTTTCAGTGGGAATTTGAAAGCTTATCTTCAAAACTAGAGCATGGTTCACTGATTTCATTCCGAGGCTATTGCTGCCAGTCAATGTGTCATCCTTAACCTTACAGGGAAACCCGTCTGATACATGGAAAATGGTCTCTAGGAATTAAACTGTAACAGTGCCAATATTTACTCTGAACAGGATAATCCTATTGTACTGCTCTAAGATACTTGTTACTTTGCAGATTTTTTTTGCCGTCCATCGACAGTGATTCCTCGAAGAAATAAATCCCTGGTCACACAATGCTCACATACAATCTGCTGTGAATATCGAGACAAGAGGTGTGATATTTTGAAGGATGCCTTTCAGGCCACATCTCAGTCTCCTGGTTATTGGGCAGAATTAAATATCTTTGTACCTGTTTCTTGGGGTGCACTGGGAGGGTCATTTGTTTGGGAATATGCTATTCATGCTGAAATGATCTGGCTCCTGTTTTACAGAGGTTTTCTTCAGTCAAGCAATTGGCAAGCAGAAGCAACGCCATGTAACTCATGTGATTTAGTCACGCATCACAAATAATGAATAAAAAATAGTCAAAGAAATACAGCAACCAAAGTGAAAGTAGACCCTTGGGCAGATGTGTTCACATAAAGTATTTATGGTGAAATAATGAATACAGTCAGAAAATAGACTGTTCACAGATCATTTAACAGAAAAAAAAACCCAAACCCTGAATTCTTTAAGTAATTTTTTACTATATATATATTTTATCATGGAAAAAGAAATAAAGCAGTTCCATAGGGAATATACTCACATTTATCTAGACAATCTGAGGGGAGAAATTTGCAAGGAATGGCCACTGGTTTAAATCATGTAGCCCTTAAATTTTTTCACAGGCTCTGATGTAGTCAGGTCATAAGAATACACAACTTCTGAAGTCTTTGGTGCATGTGGAATTCTTTTTGCTGGGTGTTTATAATACGTCTAGAAGTGTAGGTTATTCCTGAAACAACCTCATGCAATTTCAGTACAACTATGCACTAATAGTACATTCTGAAATCCATAATCGGTTTCAACGAAGCTGCTTTTTACTCATGTCCAATGTGATATGAAGAATAAAGTACAGACAGATAATCAGTAAAATGGCAAGTTTCTTACCATTTTATTCTACCCTGGATGTAGATGGGATTGAATTTAAACAAAAGAAAAACAGATTCTATTTTTACTCTTTGATTAATCTTTTACCTCCTAAACACAGCAGTTGGGCTTTCCACTTGAAAAGACCGTATTTATAAGAACTGATTGTTGAAGTAAGCAGTGAGAGATTAATGACTCCTTCATTATCGAAATAAGTTTTAGTTAAACAGATAACTAAAATACAATTCAGGACAGTTAGATCCTTACACTTATATAAGAAATTACAGGAAATAAAGGCTTTTATAGGAATGATGCATATTTTACGTGTTTGTTACCCGCTTTTTTTCCTAGATTCTGAAAGAGTTTTTGCATCAAATACTTTTTATATCTTTTTTTTTTTTTTCTCTGTGTGTGTGTGTCGTGTGTTTAGGGGAGATTCCTGCTCAATTCCTCCCCAGATCTTGTGGAAGATTTCATTTATTTCCTAACATGAATTTTCAGCCCAGTTGGCAGGTGTTAAAATATCTTTTTCCCACATGAGGGCATCAGTGTTTTTCCAACACGATATATAGAAGACACCTCATTATGATATTTAGATTCCTATTTTCAGAAGACTGTATACATCAAAGTATACATAGCAATCCTTTACAGTTATCTTCAGCTTTACAGTGCAAAATGAGCATTTAGGTATTTCTAAATGTCTTCTGTTTTATTGCAAAATGGTGTGAACAGCAAGATCTCCTTGGATTAAATTTTGTTGACAGAACTCACAGACGTAGATCATAAGAGTATAATAATTAGACTGTAAGCTACTGTTTGACTTACACAAAACGCAATAATAACAACAGGAAGCAACCAGAATAGGGATTTTATCAAATATCTAAGTGCCTGCAACTTACTGTTGAAACCTCAAAACTAACGACAGGGGGTGGCAATGGAAGTGTCCGAAGTGAGGCAATGTGCCTTTTTGCTGTTTTACTTCTATCAGCTATGTCGCTGAAAATGTGGGAAGTTAGCTATACCTTAGAGGGGGAACAATGGAGGAGAGAGGGTTTTTGTTGGAGCAAGTACTACTTGATAGTATCTACTATCAGCAGCATTTGTTTCTGTACACACATAGTGCATTTCCCACTGTGGGAATGCTAGAAAATAATTGCAAAGGGCAGGATGCAGTGCATCTTTGTGAGAGTGTGATAATGTTTCTCCTATCATTCATCTCAAGGCTGTTTCACAGTACCAGTTTATATGGTGCTCTTAGCTTTTTTAATTCCCATATATCTGTTCCATTTAATCTTGCTGACTTCCTGTCCAGCTTAGAAAGTCTTTTAATTGATCAAGCTGCTCTTCCTTGCTATATCTGATTCGTTATTTCTTTTTTCAGTTTGGTTTTGTTATCAGTGGTGGTTGCATATATATATACTCTAAACAAAATACATTATTATCCAGATGTGTGGTCCAGTTGATGTTCATCATCAGGACCATGCAATGTTCTATTACTGTATTTCAAAAAAGTTGAGCAGTGTCTTATGTTCCTTTTAAAATCATATGGTTTGCTATCCATTAATAAACAGGTAAATAGGATTCAGAAGATCCCTTCCAGATGAGTGTAGGTGTCTTCCCATAGCAAGTTAGTGCATCATTTAATCTTTTTCATATAGTTATTCTTTTGTATCTTAACAATGTTTAATAAAACTGACTAAACAGGAAGATTACTATCCCAGGCTGCACTTCCCAGACAAAATATAAAGAATGCCTTTGTGATATTTGGAAACAGCAAATAAATGGAACAGAATGTTTGCCCAGATGAAGTTTGCATCTCAATATGTGTATCCAGTGGGCTTGGACCTGTTCAGATGTCTAAGCTGAGCTCATTCCTAATGTAAGTTGACAAAAGAGTTATAAAATTGTATTTGAAGTTAGGTACCCTGTCATTAATTAATAGTATTTTCCTATAGAAGCAAATAATTGAGGCTCTGCTTAAAACCCAGGAGTGCTACTTCTCTGCTACAGTAAATGAAAGAAACTGAAATAAATTATATGTTCATTTCCTCTACTGGCTTTAGGCTACTAGTTTATAGAAAAGAATAGTTGTGTTGAAAAAACTTACCCTCACTGGAAAGCAACATTTTAATCTTAAAGATCTATATGTATAACAAATTATTCTGACATGCACAGTACTTATGAAACAAAGAAACGAAAAGCCAAAAACAACGGCAAAAAGGATGTTAAACAGAAGTGATGCCTTCCAAGAGTGAAAACTGACAAATAGTTTGGCAGAGGCTTTCTTCTACCCAAGATTTCCTTCATTTTCTTCCCCAACACCTTCATAACTTTACCATCTCTAGCCTATTGCAGAGTCTTTATTTGTAAGTGTCCTTGGGCCTTTGTGTGGGTGTGGGGAGTTATTTGGGCAGATTAATATGAATCAAAACTCACTGATGAGAAGTGGTTGAGTTAGATTCCCAGGGTATTCTCTCTGCTCAAAGTGAGCAGAGCTTGTTTTAATTTATTTTTTACTGGTTCTTCAATCAGAATCAACAGATAATCTGTGACAAACTCAGTAAAATTAAGGGAGAACGTATAATAACTCCTTAGGTAGTACAACTGGCAGCTCCCACTGACACAATTACAAATCCCCTCAGGTTCCCACTGAGGCAGACACCTATTGATTTCTTTGTTTTCCACCTTCACAAGTCATAGATTTCCCTGTCTATCTCCAAGGAAAGAATATGGTCAAACTAATTATATACTTAATTTGAAAAAGTGAAAGGGCAACAGGTAGTGAAAAATGTTTGCAATGTGTTAGATGAATAGAAACTCACTTCCATATATTTCATTTTTATCCGGTTTATCAAAAGTATTCTGACAAAGAGTAAATGAACCTTCTATCCAGCTTAGTCAAGTTTAAATTATAGAGCTAGGAGAGTGAAAACACAAACTTTGCACTTTAACTTGTTGAAGACAGAATGGGATATCAGTATTTCCAATTTTCTCCAATTTAATTTTCAGAAGGAAGCCAGGGATTTGGATCTAATGAAAAGCTTAGAACAGAGACTGAGGAGATTCTTATTTTCAGGTTGTTAGAATTCACAGGCCTGATAAAATTGCCTCCTCTCAGAATTTCCAAGCACTAGAAAAGAAAAATCAATCTGCAAATGACACTGGCTGAAATACTGGTGTGCTGTCCACTTAATGCTGAATAAAGTCATCTTGGGAAAATAGGAGGAGGATGGAGAGCTGAACTTTTAATGTGCATCATTTTACACCATGCCTAAAATAATAATAATAAAAAGGATATAATGAAGGCATATGGGAGAAAGGAAAGGATAAGAGGCAGAGAAATGGCAAATGAAAGACAAGTGGTAAGTTGAAGTGGCCAACATTTACACTGGAGATCACAACCTTATGCTGTGAGAACTGGTAAATTGAAAAACCCCATCTCCTGTAATTTAATGCACCTTAAAAAAGGATGCTTAACATGTCTTAAAAATCAGATGAATTTTACTACAGTACAATTTCATAATTTGATTATATTTTTATTTTTTATTTTCATAACAGGTAGTTGTGTTCTTGAAACCTGGGAAAATGGAGAAAATGTGCAGTGCAACTTGTAGAAAGAAGCCAACACTGGCTATACAAAAAAGTGTGCATATTCCTTAAAAAGTATTTAAAAAAATGCCACACATGCTTATGTTTTTATGTTTTGTAATTAGAACATATTAAGAATTTTTTAATTCTTATTTTTTTAACTTTTCCTATTTTTTTGTGTTCTTGAACTTGTCTGTATTGCAGTTGAGCTATCCTGATGAGTCTTTAAGAGTGATAGAAGGACAGAAAAATATTTCAGTATGTGTTAGCACAGGAACACACAGATAAAACACTTCCTCTGTTTCTGAATTATGTTTGCAGTCTTTACTTCAACATCTCTAAAATATTTGAGACTTCAAAAGTGGTGTGTGGGATGTAAACAGTGAATGCTGTCACTCAACAGAACTGGACTGAGATGTGAGCCTCTGAAAATAGTGACTGTGTGCTGTGGGGTTTTGTTCACTGTGTACCATTTAAAAATGTGTTTATTTGGCATGTAAGGTTATACTAGCTGTATGAACTTCCATTCTGACCAAATACATTCAGGATAGTTTTGCAGCTTGTGGAAAGACTGACAAATGTGTTCTAGACACCTCAGCAACAAACGAGGAAAGAAACCAGTATTCTCCTGTGCTATTGAGGAGAGCATCCTGATGTCAACTTGCTTCTATTTTCTGGAATTGGCTTTGTATTCTAGAGATATTCTGTATGTTTTGCAGTCGCAATCCTACCTGATTGTAGGATGGAGATTTTCTCTCTGTCCTAAGACAAAGTATTCCAGTTGTGATTACCTGGAGAGCTGCCGACAATGGCAATTTAAAATTACATACACTGTTTAGACATTTTAGTTTGCTTTCCAGGAAGATAGCTTCAACGTTTAGAGAGTAAATATCTTCTTTAGACTGTTTTTCTTTACACTCCCAACCCTTAAATAACTAGTGCTATGTTTTTGCACAGTACCTGTAATATATGTTTTAAATGCTCAGGTGCAGAATGCTGAAGCCAAAGGTGTAGCTATGACTATTTCATATTCTCGTTCTGCTCCTTTGTGAGTTCACTAAAACTTGCTTTCTCCTTTTTTTTTTTCATTTTCTGTATTCTGTTGCTACTGTTGTAAAATCCTTCTCAGTTGCTAAAGAAATGAATAATAGCCAAATATAGAACAGACAAATGTCCCTAGACATAGCATATTTTGCATAAACCCTAAAGAGTCAGATGTTATATTTTTTTCCTTGCCAATCTTCATCTCTTCCTCAGCACAGACGATCAATGGGAAACAGATTTTGTGACCCATAGAAAGTTGCACTGAGATCATCAGGCTTATTTCCTTGAAGAGAGCATTATGTTCATGTCATCATCTCAAAACTAATTTCAGAAAAAAAGTGCCTATAACATGAAAGGCTAGTGGCTGATCGGCTGCTCAACCAATTTTCTTCTATCATGAGAATATGCTCATCATATAAACAGTTTCGCTTAATGACACAGACATCATGTGTCATTACCTGGAACCTCTAAAAGACAGGAAGTATGGCTTGATACATCATGCTAAGAAATATGGTTATCTCTTCAAGTTATTCTTAATCAAAAACTCTGAAATGGATTCTGATTATTTGAAAATAATTAGATTTATCTGCTTAGCATAATTTACCTTGATTGTTTACCAGCTGAAGGAAACAAAACTTTACTACAGTCTAGTTCTCTACACACTGGTCAAATTTTCATTGATTCCACTATTGCTGGAGTATCAGGTTATCTTGTATTTTCTGCCTGCTTATCTTGTGTTTAGACCTGAGTGGCTAAAATAAGGAAGACAGCTGGTCTATGTAAATCTAAATATGCCTTTCTCTTTTCCTAAAGCACAAGGTCCAACACTTTGCTTGCCAGTATTTACCTTGCCAAGGTTGGCCCACAGCCACAATTTGTCTACCAGCTTGCTTCCATATATATATATCTTTCAAAAGGAGTGGTTCTTTCCTGTCAGACTCAGAAATGCATGTTATACAGGTCTTTTATCAGCAGGCAGAAAAGCAGAGATATACACAAGGGACATGGAAGTTTTATTCTTCAGGTTGTTCTCAGCTGACCTAAGAAACCTCAGCAAACACTTGAATATGGGGTGGATGTAAGCCAAATAGCTCCTTGCTGGTTCTTACACAGGATGTATTGTATGAATGTAAATGCTTTGAAAGGAGGTTCTGTCTTCTGTTCCCAGCCCAGACAAGATCCCCATCAGGACAAGACAGAGAGGCTTTCTGAGTGCAGATCCTTCCTCCCTGTGCAAGAAGTTCTGCTCTGGAAAACAACATTTTATAGTCCAGCTAAATTCCCTTCAGTCAATTAATTAATATTTAAACTGTTTGCCTTCCAAATTTGGATATCCTTTTCCTATCTAAAGCTCAGCATAAAGGAAGATTGATTCTTCTGGGCTTGATTGTTTTGAAGTGATGGACAACACCTTTGTGTGTACTCATGATCCACCCAAAATTCATTTTTTTCATAGAATCATAGAATGGTTTGGAAGGCACCTTGAAGATCATCTAGTTCTAACCCCCCTGCCATGGGCAGGGACATCTTCCACTGGACCAGGTTGCACAAAGCCCCATCCAGCCTGGCCTTCAACACTTCCAGGGTGGGGCACACACAGCTTCTCTGGGCAAGCTGTGCCAGCGTCTCACCATCCTCAAAGTAAATAATTTATTCCTAATATCTAATCTAAATCTCCCCTCTTTCAGTTTAAAACCATTACCTCTCATCCTATCACTTCACTCCCTGATAAAGAGTCCCTCCCCATCTCTCCTCCAGTAGGTCCCCTTCAGGTACTGGAAGGCTGTTAGGTAGTCTCCCTGGAGCCTTCTCTTCTCCAGGCTGAACAACCCCAACTCTCTCAGCCTGTTTTCATAGCAAAGGTGCTCCAGGCCTCTGATCATCTTTGTGGTCGATGTCCTCCTTGTGTTGAGGACTCCAGAGCTGGATGCAATACTCCAGGTGGGGTCTCACCAAAACTGAGTAGAGGGGTAGAATCACCTCCCTGGACCTTTTGTCCATGCTTCTTTTGATGCAGCCCAGGATGCGGTTGAATTTCTGGGCTGCCAGCACGCATTGCTGGCTCATGTTGAGCTTTTCATCCACCAGAACCTGCAAGTCCTTCTCCTCGGGGCTGCTTTCCAGCTGTTCTCCACCCAGCCTGTATTTGTGCTTGGGATTGCTGTGACTCAGGTGCAGGACCTTGTACTTGGCCTGGTTGAATTTCATGAATGTTGCCCGGGCCCACTTCTCCAGCCTGTCCAGGTCCCTGTGGATGGCTTCCCTTCCCTCCAGCCTGTCAAGCACACCAAGCAGCTTGGTGTCATCGGCAAACTTGCTGAGGATGCACTCCATCCCACTGTCCCTGTTGCTGACAAAGATGTTAAACAGCACTGGTCCCAGCACTAACGCCTGAGGTACACCACTCTTCACTGGTTTTCACTTGGACGTTGAGTCGTTGATTGCAACCCTTTGAGTGCAGCCATCCATCCAGTTCCTTATCCACCAAGTGGTCCATTCATCAAATCAATGACTTTCCAGTTTAGAAACCAGGATGTCATGTGGGACAGTGTCAAACGCTTTGCATAAGTCCAGGTAGATGACATCTGTTGCTCTCCCATTATCCACCAATGCTGTAACTTGCTGCTTGTGAAGCCATGTTGACTGTTATCAATCACCTTTTAACTTCCATGTGCCTTAGCAGAGATTCCAGGGGAATCTGCTCCATTACCATGCCAGGCACAGAAGTGAGACTGGCCAGCCTGTAGTTCCCTGGGTCTTCTTTTTTTCCCTTGTTGAAAATGGGGGTTATAATGGAAAGCGGCTTAGTAACTTTATCTGCCAGTTCCCTCAGGACCTGTGGATGGATTTAATCAGGTCCCATGGTCTTAGGTACCTTCAGGTTCCTTAGATGGTCTTGAACCTGATCTTATTCTACGTGGGCGGTTCTTCATTCTCATAGCCCCTGTTTTTGCCTTCCATGACTTGGGTGGTAGGCTTATAGCCCTAGCCAGTGAAGATCAAGGTGAAAAAGTCATTCAGTATCTCAGCCTTCTCCATATCGTGGGTGACCAGGTCTCCTGTTTCCTTCCAGAGAGGGCCGGCATCTTCCCTACTCTTCCTTTTATCACTGACATGCTTATAGAACTTTTTCTTGTTGTCCTTGATGTCCCTGACTAGACTTATTCTGTCTGGGCTTTAATTTGCCTAATCTGGTTCCTGGCCACTTGGACAACTTCTCTGTATTCCTGCCAATCTACCTGTTCTTCTTTCTGCCTTCTGTAGGCCTCCTTTTTGCTTTTGAGTTTGTCCAGGAGCTCCTTGTTCATTCATGCAGGCCTCCTGGTATTTTTGCCTGACTTCTTTCTTGGGATACATCGCTCTTGAGCTGGAGAAGGTGATCCTTGGATACTAACCAGCTTTCTTTGGCCCCTCTCCCCTCCAGTGCTTTTTCCCCATGTTACCCTGTCAAGCAGATCCTTTAAGTGGTCATAGTCAGCTCTCCTGAAGTCCAGGGTAGTGAGCTTGATTGCACACCCTCCTCGCTACCCTAAAGATCTTGAATTCTACCATTTTTTGATCACTGCAGCCAAAGCTACCCTTGAGCTTGACATTCCACACCAGCTCTTCCTTGTTGGTAAGGACAAGGTCCAGCATGGCTCTTCTCCTTGTCGGCTCTTCTACCATTTGGAGAAGTAAGTTGTCATTAACACATTCCAAGAACTTCCTGGGTTTCTTGTGCCCTGCTGTATTGTCCCTCCAAAACATATCGGAGTGGTTGAAGTCCCCCAGGAGGACCAGGGTCTGTGAAAGTGATACTGCTCCTATCTGTCTGTGGAGGGCCTTGTCTGCTCTTTTGTCATAGGACCCATCCCACCATGTCTCTGTGATGCCAATGAGATCATACCCCTGGAGCCATGCGGACGTCTTTAACTCCTCTTGCTTGTTTCCCATGCTACCTGCATTTGTGTAAAGGCACTTCAGGTGGGCGCCTGACGGAGCTGACTTACTGGCTGGAATGGCTGGATTTCCTTTGCGCTGCTCTTCAAGTTGTCTTTCTTTGAGGTGTGTTATCTGTGACTCTCCAGTTCCTATTGCCTCTGGAGCCCCTGGCTTGTTTCCATAAGACTCTGAATATGCTGCAATGCACCCAGCACATCTCAGAGCAACAGGCTGAGGGCCTTTACTAGCAACCCATCCCTCAGACCTTGGAGTGTCATCCCTTGGCTTGTCACAAGCCAGCCTGATAATATCCCCTTCCCCCAACAAGTCTAGTTTAAAGCTTGATCAGAGCCCCCCATGAGCAAGCACCCTCTTCCCCCTTTCAGAAAGATAAGCCCCATTCGATGCCAGCAAGCCTCGTGCTGTGTAGGCCATCCCACTGTCGAAAAACCCAAAACTGTGGTGGTGACACCAGCCATGGAGCCATGCAGACATATCTGTTTCTTTCAGAGTCACTGCTTATAACTGGGCAAATGGAAGAAAAGATAACCTGCATCCCAGATTCCCTTATTAACTTTCCCAAGGCCCTGAAGTCTTTTTTGATTACCTGTGGGCTAAGTGTCACCACCTCATCGCCACCCACATGAAAGAGTAACAGCGGGTAGTAGTCTGAGAGCCAAACCAGGCTAGGAAGTTTCCTAGTGATGTCCCTGACTGGGGCCCCAGGGATGCAATATACTTCTCTGAGAAGAGGGTCTGCCCGGCACATTGGACCCTCAGTTTCCCTCAGAAAGGAGTCACCTATGCCTACAACCCACCTCTTCTTTCTCGTGGAGGTGGTTGTTAAAGAGGGGGGTTGTTAAATGGGGGGAGGTTGTTAAATGGGGGGAGGTTGTTAAATGGGGGCTACGCCCCCCTTCCCTTTTGGAATACATGATTCAGAACTGCTCTACCAATTTATTTTTTCTTAAATAATTATTTGAAAAGACTCCTGTACTGTTTTTCTTTTAATTAGCTGCACTGGGCTCCTTGTACTCCTCTTCCTTTCTGGCTGTTTCTCTCCCCCCCTCTCCTTCTTTCCCTTTTTCTCTCTTTCTGCTTAAATAAATGAACTCATGAAGGTGGAGTGTAAATTACAACAAACTCCATAATGTAAACAAATAATGATGACACACTTGTTCAATTTTGTTTGTGCTGTTTTGTGAAGGAAATTGTGTGTATCCAGTGATTAAATATACAGCATTCATGGGAAATCCTAATTTGGGATCCCATACTACCACTGCCTTCTCCCCTAATTCTGAGCTACAGAACATCAGAAGGCCAGCGTATGCTGAAATACTCCCATCTGCTCATTTTATTTGGAGTTTCCGCCCTTTTGGCATTGTCATTCTTAGAAAAGTGACTAAACCTAACATTGACTGGATAACTTTATCATCTTTTACCTCAAATGATAATAATGTTTTCTCTATTTTATTACAGTCTCTTGAGATTGTGACTGATTTGCATATTCTCTAACACTTAATTAACGATGTCACTTTCCCAGTGCCTTGAAAACAGTTTTCATTTTTTCCTCGGCAGGCCTCCAACAATTACCTCCCATATTTTCTGCTGCAGTCCTTTTTATTACTTTAATGACAAATAATTGGACAGATTCTGAGTAATGAGGGTGAGAGCCAAAGGACTGTTGCATAGGAGATGGTTGCTTGTTACAAGACACTTTTAGTGGTCTCTAAATCAGATAGACAAGTAGAGTAATGATCATCTTGCAGTAATGAGACACAATTAAGAATCGCTGCAGTAAATGACAGAGCAGTTCATTGAACAATAACCTCCCTCTTCCTTTTTTCCAAAGAAGATCGAAGCTTAATTATAGCATCGCCATTTGCAACGCTATAGTTAAAGTTGTGTCAGCATTTCCATTATAAACCTGCTATTTTCAAGGGTTTATAGCTCACATGAAAATAAAATCTGCTTTGAGCTGGAAATTTCCTTGCAAAGCCTTTCATTTTGTTATTTAATTTTTATGTTTTATTTATTTATTTTACAAAATGGACTAGATCCACATCTGTTCTAAATAGGCATATCTTCATTGGTGTGACTGAAACTATAATTTGCATTTGCTGAGAATCCTGCTCAGACGCCGTATGAACCCACATATAACAATGCACAGAGACCTGGCACTTAAGCTGAGGAGCAGCAAGTGCTGCTTTTGAGAAAAAGACTCCTCTATGCTGCTTTTGTGGTGGGAAGGAAAGGAAGGCAGTCAGTGTCTTGCAGAGACAGGCCTAAACAGCCAGGTTCTCCAGAAAGATCAGCTCCCATTTAAATATCTAAGTAAGTGGCCAGCTTTTCCAAATAATAACCTTTATAAGTGTTTCTGGGTGCTCATGTAACTTTAACTGCTTCTCTGAGATTCACCCTTGAAGTGATTCAGCTGTCATAATCTGCCATTCAGTGCATGTGTCAGAGGGTTTTTGTCATCACTGAATAGACCAAGCAGGAAGGAGAAGGTTGATTGGAAAGCAGGCACTATTTTACACGTAAATTTCCTCTGTAATGAACAGAGATTAAAAGAGAGAGCGAGAAAGAAGTAAATGGCAGCATAATGAGCTTTTGGAAAAATATACTGTTCTAGTATGAGTGGCTATTTAAGTTGCAAGGGTGACAGAAGCAGTACAATCTAGTGAATTCAAAATAATGGCTAATTCTTCATACCTGCCTTGAACCCTTCCACCTTATCTCCACAATGAGTTAGAAATGGATGCTTCTGCCTAGCTAGTGAATTCACTGGTTGTCGGCCTTTGCTATAATCAAATTCATGTAAACAAGAGTCATTTACATTTTATTTTCTGCATACTTCAAAATCGATTACAGTTCTCTGCCAAACCTAACAGGGTGATGGGCTTTACTATTTTTGTGTAATCAGAACAGGTGCTTTGGACACATTATTTACCAATAAACCAATTTTATGAAAACTCCATAATTACAGGTCATTAGTTACTGTAACATGCAGTAGCTGCTGTTCACTATACAAGTGAAATAAATTAGTTACATTATTGGCCAGAGCCTAAGCCTGATACAGCTGCTTTGATCTTTTGAAGCATAACTGTCAAAGTCAGTTAAATATCTTAGATATCTCTGTTTAGCTGTGCTGTGGCATAAGGGAATTGTCCGTTAACCAACATGACTGGAATAACTTGGCCCAGTTTTGACCCTTTCCTCTGAAAATGGAGTTCACTGGCAGACAGGCCTTGGGTTTTCTCGCCACTATTCAGTATCCTTACTCATTAGCTTTGGGAAAAATTGCTGCCTGATGCAACCGGAAATGACCCGGTGTTACTTGGAATCTGTTGTACCTGTGTCAGACTGGAGGGTGCCAAAGGGGGCCTTCAGGAGAAACGGAAGGTTATGGAGAAAGTGCAGGCAAAAGCATGCATTCCTGCTGCATTGCATCATTCTGTCCTTGCAAATAAACTGGAAAGACACTTCAGTTTCTCAGTATACCCATTCAACTGCTGTATTAATTTTAGCCCTTAGAATTAAAATAAAGAAAGATTACAACTTTCTTATCATTAAGATGTCACACACCAGTATTTTTGGGGGTTTCTCATCTTCCCAGGCATCAACTGACAATGTCACTGCTGTGACAACTACATCTGGGAAATACCTGAAGTATGTTGAAGATAATTTCCTGTCATAACTACTCAGTGAGCCAACTAGAAAAGATGCTCTCCTAGACTTGCTATTTGTGAATAGAAAAGGACTCATGGGAGATGTAACAACAACTGGCCAGACTCCAGAACTGTTGCCTTTAAAATTTTTGGTGTAATGAGAAAAACATTCAATAGAGTTGATACCTGGGATTTTAAGAATCTTTAAGAATCACCTGTTCGGAGCAGGCAATCCCACAGTGTCTTAAGTCAAGCAAGTGGCGCAGAAGACCAGCTTGTCTGAGCAGGGAACTCTTCATGGAGCTCAGAAGTAAAAAGAAATTGTATGAACTCTAGAAGTTGGCTCAGGCTTCACCAGCGCTGTAGTTCATATATGAAGGGAGCAAACACGAAAGGCCAAAGCTCAACTAGACCTGAGACTGGCCAGTGTTGTGTCAGACAACAAAAAAAGGCTCTCTTAAGTATGTCATTAGCAAGATGAAGCCTAAGGGAAATATTAGACCAAGACTTTGAAAATAGTCATTTGACTAATAGGGATGAAGAAAGAGTAAAGGCATTCAATGTTGTTTTTTCTGCAGTCTTCAATACTAATAATAGAGATTGGTCTGCCCACTCCTCTGAGTGGGAGGACCATGGATGTGAGAAAAGTGACTTTCCATTTGTGGAGACACTGAAATTGTAAAGGATGAGTTATATCGGTTGAATGTTCATAAATCCATGAGGTCTGGTGGGATTCATCCCAGAGTACTGAAGGAGTTGGTGGATATTACAGCAGGACCCCTCTCAATGATCTACTAAAGGTCTGGGGAGTCTCGAGAGCTCCTGCTAACTATAAGTTAGCCAGCGTTCTTGAGGTTTTTCAAGAAGGGCATGAGGGAAGACCTGTTAGTCTAACCTCAGGAGCTGGAAAAATTATTGAGAAGATTATACTGGCTACTATTGAAAGGCATTTAAAGAATAGTGCAATCATCAGACAGTCAGCATGGCTTCACAAAGAGAAAGTCCTGTTTAACTGATTTAATATCCTTCTACGATAAGGTCACCCACCTAAGGAATGAAAGGAAGACAGTGGGTGTAGTTTTTCTGGATTTTAGCAAGGCTTTTGATACCATTCCTCACAGCATCTTCTGGACAAGTTGCCCAACTGTGAGATGAATGCTGTGCGCTGGATGAAGAACTGCTCATGTGGCAGGAGGCATTCATTCAAAGCGATGTAGTGAATGGGGCTACATCTAGCTAGTGACCAGTCACCAGTCATGTTCCTCAGGGTTCAATTTTAGGGCTAGTTCTGTGCAATATATTTATCAATGATCTGGATCCAGGAGTTGAATCCACCATTTGCAAGTTTGCTGATGATGCTGAACTGGGAGGTGCTATTGACACTCTTGAGGGACAAGAGGCCTTGCGGAGGGATCTGATAGATTGGAGCATTGTGCAACGATCAACAGCATTAAATTTAAAAGAACAAATGCCAGATTCTGCACATGGGACAGAGTAATTCTGGGCACGAGTACAAGTTGGAAGAGGAGTGGCTGGAGACCAGTGCTGCAGAAAGGGATCTGAGGATGCTGGTTGATGCTAGGCTCAATATGAGTCAGCACTGAGCCCTGGCAGCCAAGAGGGCAAACCACCTACTGCAGTGCATCAAACACAGCACAAACAGCTGGTTGAAAGAGGGGATGAGGTGCAGCCTCATCTTGAGGACTGTGTGCAGTTCTGGGCAATGTAAGAAGGATGTGAAGGTTCTTGAATGTTTCCAGAGGAGGGCAACAAAGCTGGTGGAAAGGCTGGAAAACATGTCCTACGAGGACAGGCTGAGCATTCTGGGTTTGTCTGGTTTGGAGAGAATGAGGCTGCAGGATGACCTCATTGCTGTCTACACCTTCCTGGGGAGAGGAAGTGGAGAAGGAGGTGCTGATCTCCCTGGGATCCAGTGATAGGACTTATGGGAAAAGCTGCACCAGAAGTTTAGACTAGACATCAGGAAGCCTTTCTTTACTGAGACAGTGGTCAGACACTGGAACAGGCTTCCTGGAGAGGTGGTCAATGCCCCAAGCCTGTCAGTGTTTAAGAGGCATTTGGACAATGGCCTTAATAATATGCTTTAACTTTTGGTCAGCCGTGAATTGGTCAGGCAGTTGGACTAGATGATTGTTGTAGGTCCCTTCCAACTGGAACTATTCTATGCTCATCACTATATTCCCATGAAGTTTTTTTACTTAAGAAAGGTAAGCTTCAGCCAAAGACTTTTAGAGCTGTGTCAATTGTTGTAAGAATACTATGCTACTTGCACCTTGTTGCATATCTTGCATTTATGATACAGAATGTGCTGTGGGGTGTTGCTCTGTGACCAGGTTTGTAACATATATGAAAAACTTAACTTTTAATGTTGACCATGTCTTGTAAAATATATAACAGTTTTATCACAGGACCTAACCTGTATATCCAGAATTGAATTAGACCTTAAGAGAAAAGTAAAGATATTGAAGATCATATAGGACATGGTGTAGGGGAGGACTTTGTAGAGTAGGGTAGATGGTTGGACTCGATGATCCCAAGGGTCTCTTCCAACCTAGACGATTCTATGATTCTATGATTCTATGAAGTCAGTATGTGACTGCAGCTTTAAGTCTTTCTCTAATAACTTATTTATTCTTCCTTTTTAAACACAGGGAAGTTCTCAGATATTTCCAGCAACCAGATAATGAGAATCTGAATATGTGAATACTGTGATGAAGACGGTCAAATATTTTACACTTTGGAGATTATGTAGAACTTTTATTTACAAGGTGTAGGGGAATATTAAAAAAAATAATAATAGTTATTCACTTTTTTTCCTCTTTCTCTTTTTTTTTTTCTTTCTTTCCAATTTAGCTTTAAAAAGGCACTTTTGACAGAACTTTCCTTCTTTCCTTCTTGGAATAACTTCATTTCCCTTGAAACTCTTAATAAGAATTTCCAATCAGGTACAACTTTGAGCCTTTTTCACTTACACAGCTAAATGTCAGCTTCAGCTTTTAAGACAAAGGGAACTATTAAAAGGAAGATCTATGTGAATACTCCAGGGTTAGCAGTGTTTGAATTTATGAACTTGTATCCTTCAGGATACATGTATCCTTCCAGCATTATTGGGAAACTAATGGCAATCTTATTAGTTTTCACAAATGAATCTGCAGCATGATTCTTTGCTCAATGAGCGTTTATGGACAATTCCATGTTAACATGTCAAAGAGAGTGCGAGAAAATATATATTTTCTGTAGTATTTCACACTTGTAAAGAGACACAGCTTTTGACTACTGATTTTAATGAGTGATGGAATTATTTAACCCAATTGCTTTGTTTGCACAATTTCACACTTGGAATGGGAAAAATATGAGTTTACCTTATTTTGTAATGTGTACATTTTTCACACTGATTTGGCTGTTTAAACTTTATATACAGAGTACTGTAAAAAGAGCTTGTAGCTCTGTTGTTCTTCCCTTACTTAAGCTTCTAAGGTAGGAAATGTATGCCCAATAAAACCTGAGAATAATGCCTTTCAAAGAGTCGATGAATTGGGAATCCAAAAACTGAAGGTCCTTCAGTAGTTACTTTTTAAATTTGTGTTTTGTAGTTATTGCTACTTGATAATTACAGTTGTCGAGCCAGTTGTACATAAGAAACACTCATTAATGAGAAAGATTTTTATATGCTTCCCTGTTCACAAAATCACAAGACGTTTGAAACTGGATGGGACCTCTGGGTGTCATGTTGTACAACATGCCTGCTTGAGAGAGGTGCACTGGAAGGGGCTGCCTTTGCTCAGCACCGACAACTGCTGCTCTGTCCCATGCCAAAGCTCTAAGAACAAGCCAAAGGTCCTGCTGGAGCCTGCACACCTTGCATGTGCACCCACAGGAGCCCTTGACAAAATGAGCCTGCAGCTGCCGAAGAGCAGTGAGGTCACAGGCAGTCACAGCCACTGCCCTTTGACGCCACAGGGGTATCAGGGGCTGCCAAACTAGGCAGGCCGATGCTCTTTCAAAGGGGGAAAGTCTTCTCTGCAGGATGCTTGCCACTGTCTCATGGCCACGTGAGTGTGTTTTAACTTCAGGCTTGTTGAGTCCTGTGATGAGAGTCTGGTGACTCAAGCACAAAGACTCAGCAAACGGGCAGCCCAGTAATGCAGTGGGGGAGCCATGGTGAACACCTTTGTGCCAATGGAGTGATCCGCCTCTGTTCCTCCACAGGCTCCTCTTGGGTCAGAGGGACCTGCCCCTTGTCACTGGAGGGAAAGCCTCAGACAGAGATCACGGAATGGCTGAAGTTGGAAGGGACACCTGGAGGTCACCATGTGTAAGGTCCCTGCTCAAACATGTTCACACAGAGAAGGTTGTCCATGACCCTATCTAGATGTCTTTTGAAGATCTCCAAGGGTGAAAAGTCCATCAGCTCTCTGGCCAACCTGTTGCTCAGTCATCCTCACAGTAAAAGAGTATCTTCTCCTGTTGAGTAGGAATCCCCTTTATATCAGTTTGTGTCTGTTCCTCTTTCCCTGTCACTCGGTGCCACTGGAAAGAGCCAGGTTCTGTCTTCTTTACAGCCTCCTTTCAGCTATTTGGAAACCTTGATGAGATCCCTCCCTGAGTCTTCTCTCCTCCAAGCTAGATAGTCCCTGCTTTCCCAGTCTTTTCTCTTATGGGAGATGCTTCAGTCCCTTCATCATCTGCTTGGCTCTTCATTGGACTCTCTCTGGAAGCTTCATGTCTCTTGTAGTAGGGAGCCCTGAACTGAACACAGTACTCCAGGTGTGGCCTCAGTGCTGAGGAGAGGGGAAGGACACCTTGACCTGCTGGCAAAACTTATAATGCAGTCCAACATATCTCTGGCATTTTTTGCCACATGGGCACAGGGCTGGCTCTTGTTCAACTTGCTGTCAGCCACTCCCTCCATGTCCTTTTCTGCAGAGCTGTTTTCCAACTGGCTATCTGCCAGCAAAGAGTGCTGAAGGGCGCTATTCCTCCCAAGCGGAAGGAGTGCACTTTCCTTTGTTAAACTTGATGAGCTTTCTGTCATTCTCCAGCCTCTATTCTGTCATTTCTCCAGCCTGTTGAGGTCCCTCTGAATGGAACATGACACTCTGGTATATTAGCCACTCCTCCCAGTTTTGTGTCATCGGGGTACTTGCTGGGGCCACGCTCTGTCCTATCATTCAGATTATTAATGAAGATGTTGTATCCAACCTATCAGAGTCTCTAACAAAATGGTTTTTCTGTAGTATTTCACACTTGTAAAGAGACACAGCTTTTGACTACTGATTTTAATGAGTGATGGAATTATTTAACCCAATTGCTTTGTTTGCACAATTTCACACTTGGAATGGGAAAAATATGAGTTTACCTTATTTTGTAATGTGTACATTTTTCACACTGATTTGGCTGTTTAAACTTTATATACAGAGTACTGTAAAAAGAGCTTGTAGCTCTGTTGTTCTTCCCTTACTTAAGCTTCTAAGGTAGGAAATGTATGCCCAATAAAACCTGAGAATAATGCCTTTCAAAGAGTCGATGAATTGGGAATCCAAAAACTGAAAGTCCTTCAGTAGTTACTTTTTAAATTTGTGTTTTGTAGTTATTGCTACTTGATAATTACAGTTGTCGAGCCAGTTGTACATAAGAAACACTCATTAATGAGAAAGATTTTTATATGCTTCCCTGTTCACAAAATCACAAGACGTTTGAAACTGGATGGGACCTCTGGGTGTCATGTTGTACAACATGCCTGCTTGAGAGAGGTGCACTGGAAGGGGCTGCCTTTGCTCAGCACCGACAACTGCTGCTCTGTCCCATGCCAAAGCTCTAAGAACAAGCCAAAGGTCCTGCTGGAGCCTGCACACCTTGCATGTGCACCCACAGGAGCCCTTGACAAAATGAGCCTGCAGCTGCCGAAGAGCAGTGAGGTCACAGGCAGTCACAGCCACTGCCCTTTGACGCCACAGGGGTATCAGGGGCTGCCAAACTAGGCAGGCCGATGCTCTTTCAAAGGGGGAAAGTCTTCTCTGCAGGATGCTTGCCACTGTCTCATGGCCACGTGAGTGTGTTTTAACTTCAGGCTTGTTGAGTCCTGTGATGAGAGTCTGGTGACTCAAGCACAAAGACTCAGCAAACGGGCAGCCCAGTAATGCAGTGGGGGAGCCATGGTGAACACCTTTGTGCCAATGGAGTGATCCGCCTCTGTTCCTCCACAGGCTCCTCTTGGGTCAGAGGGACCTGCCCCTTGTCACTGGAGGGAAAGCCTCAGACAGAGATCACGGAATGGCTGAAGTTGGAAGGGACACCTGGAGGTCACCATGTGTAAGGTCCCTGCTCAAACATGTTCACACAGAGAAGGTTGTCCATGACCCTATCTAGATGTCTTTTGAAGATCTCCAAGGGTGAAAAGTCCATCAGCTCTCTGGCCAACCTGTTGCTCAGTCATCCTCACAGTAAAAGAGTATCTTCTCCTGTTGAGTAGGAATCCCCTTTATATCAGTTTGTGTCTGTTCCTCTTTCCCTGTCACTCGGTGCCACTGGAAAGAGCCAGGTTCTGTCTTCTTTACAGCCTCCTTTCAGCTATTTGGAAACCTTGATGAGATCCCTCCCTGAGTCTTCTCTCCTCCAAGCTAGATAGTCCCTGCTTTCCCAGTCTTTTCTCTTATGGGAGATGCTTCAGTCCCTTCATCATCTGCTTGGCTCTTCATTGGACTCTCTCTGGAAGCTTCATGTCTCTTGTAGTAGGGAGCCCTGAACTGAACACAGTACTCCAGGTGTGGCCTCAGTGCTGAGGAGAGGGGAAGGACACCTTGACCTGCTGGCAAAACTTATAATGCAGTCCAACATATCTCTGGCATTTTTTGCCACATGGGCACAGGGCTGGCTCTTGTTCAACTTGCTGTCAGCCACTCCCTCCATGTCCTTTTCTGCAGAGCTGTTTTCCAACTGGCTATCTGCCAGCAAAGAGTGCTGAAGGGCGCTATTCCTCCCAAGCGGAAGGAGTGCACTTTCCTTTGTTAAACTTGATGAGCTTTCTGTCATTCTCCAGCCTCTATTCTGTCATTTCTCCAGCCTGTTGAGGTCCCTCTGAATGGAACATGACACTCTGGTATATTAGCCACTCCTCCCAGTTTTGTGTCATCGGGGTACTTGCTGGGGCCACGCTCTGTCCTATCATTCAGATTATTAATGAAGATGTTGTATCCAACCTATCAGAGTCTCTAACAAAATGGTTAAACACTGACACAGGTTGCCCAGAGAGGTGGTAGACGCCTCACCGCTGGAAACATTCAAGGTCAGATTGGATGGGCCTCTGAGCACTGTGAACTATTGGTAGATGGACCCAAAACCACAGACTGTAGTATTCCAGAGCTGTTGGTGAAAGACCAGAAAAATGAATTATATAAACTGGACTTGATATTCATTAAAGGAGACCAGGAAACTAAACTGGGAGACCTGATCTAGTTGAAGATGCCCCTGCACATTGCACAGGGGTTGGACTAGATGATCTTTCAAGGTCCCTTCCAACCCAAACCATTCTATGGTTTTATGATTCTACGTTAAACAGAATTGGAACCAGTACTAATCCTTGTGTACTCCATCAAGACTGCATGCCACTGATAAACTCTCTCTGGGCCTAGCTGTTCAGCTAGTTTTCAGTCCACCTCACTGTTCATTCAGCTGATACTTCATCAGCTTCTTAGTGAGGATTTTATGAGAAGACAGTATTATGAGCCTTACTGAAGTCCAGGTAGGAAATATGTACTACCTTCCCTTTGTGTACCAAGCAAATGATTTCATCATAAAAGTTTATGACAGAATCACAGAATGGTCGAGTTTGGAAGAGACCTCTGGAGGTCATCTGGTCCAAATCCCTGCTCAATCACCACTACCTAGAGCAGGTTGCCCAGGAAACTGTCTAGATGGTTTTTGATTATCTCCAGCAGTGGAGACTCCAAAACCTCCCTGGGCAATCTGTGCCAGTGCTCAGTCATCATCACAGTAAAAAAAGTATTTCCTGATGTTCAGGAGGAACTGCCCTTGTTGGGTCCTTCATGCTGTCCCTGGGCAATCTGTGCCAGTGCTCAGTCATCATCACAGTAAAAAAAGTATTTCCTGATGTTCAGGAGGAACTGCCCTTGTTGGGTCCTTCATGCTGTTCTTGAAGACAGGAGTGACATTTGCTTTCCTCCAGTCTTGATCATCCAAAGATTATTGACAGTGGCCTCAAAGCAGCACCAGTCAACTCCCTTGATACTCATGAGCACAGCCCATCAGGTCCCATAGACTTATGTACGTCCAGTCTGCTTAAGTATTCCCTAACCTGATTCTTTTCCACCAGGGATAAGTCTTCCTTGCTCCAGAGTATCCCTCAGGTCAATGGGGCCTTCGAATTCTGAAAATTGCTAGTTAAGACTAAGGTGAAGAAGGTATTCAGTACCTCAACCTTTTCCATGTCTTGTGTAACTATGTCCCCTGTCTTGTAGAGCAATGGGTCTCCTTTTCTCTAATCTTCCTTTTGTCACCTATGTACTTATATAAGACCTTCTTTTTTCATCTTTGACATTGTGGAAAATTCAGTTCCATTTGGGGTTCAACTTTCCTAACTTCATTCTTGGATGAAGTTTCTCCATTTCTCCCACATTTCCTGTAGTTTCTTCCACCCTCTGTATGCTTCTTTTTCATCTTTGAGTTTGGCCAGGAGCTCCTTGTTCATCCATGCAGGCCTCCTGGCAGTTTTGCCTGACTTCGTACTCACAGAATCACAGAATCACAGAATCACAAAATCACAGAATATTAATGGTTGGAATGGACCTTTAAGATCATCGAGTCCAACCACAAAAAAAACCAAAACAAACCAAACCCAGACCAAAACCAAAACAAAACCAAACACGCAACCACAAACCAACACACACACCCCACACCACCCACAGACAGACAAAAACCAACAATCTCAGGCATTAGAGCATGCCCTGAAGAGCCACGTCTACACATTTCTTAAATACCTCCAGGGATAGTGACTCTACCACCTCCCTGGGCAGGCCGTTCCAGTGCCTGACCGCTCTCTCTCTCAGTAAAGTAATTCTTCCTAATATCTAATCTAAACCTCCCCTGCTGCAACTTCAGACCATTTCCTCTGGTCCTGTCATTATTCCCTTGGGAGAAGAGGCCAACACCTGCCTCTCTACAACCTCCTTTCAGGTAGTTGTAGAGGACAATGAGATCCCCCCTCAGCCTCCTCTTCTCCAAACTAAACATGCCCAGTTCCTTCAGCCTCTCCTCATATGACTTGTTCTCCAGACCCCTCCCCAGCTTGGTGGCTCTCCTCTGGACACGCTCCAGCACTTCCATGTCCTTCCTGTAGTAAGGGGCCTAGAACTGAACACAGCACTCAAGGTGAGGCCTCACCAGTGCCAAGTCCAGAGGCACCATCACTGCCCTACTCTTGCTGGCCACACTATTCCTGATACAGGCCAGGATGCTGTTGGCCTTCTTGGCCACCTGGGCACACTGCTGGCTCATGTTAAGCCGGCTGTCCACCAACATCCCCAGGTCCTTTTCTGCTGGGCAGCTTTCCAGCCACTCTTCCCTAAGCCTGTGGTGTTGCCTGGGGTTGTTGTGACGGAAATGCAGGACCCAGCACGTGGCCTTATTAAACCTCATCCCATTGGCCTTGGCCCATTGATCCAACCTGTCTGGATCCCTCTGTAGAGCCTTCCGACCCTCAAGCAGATCAACACTTCCACCTAGTTTGGTGTCATGTGCAAACTTACTGAGGGTGCACTCAACCCCCTTACCTAGATTATCAATAAAAATATTAAACAAGACTGGCTCCAGAACTGAGCCCTGAGGGACACCACTGGTGACCAGCGGCCAACTGGATTTTACTCCATTAATCACAACTCTCTGGGCACGGCCATCCAGCCAGTTTTTTACCCAGTGAAGGGTACACTTGTCTATGCCATGATTTGCCAGCTTCTCCAGGAGAACGCTGTGGGGGACGGTGTCAAAGGCCTTACCAAAGTCCAGGTAGACAATGTCCACAGCCTTCCCCGCATCAAGAAAGCGGGTCACACGGTCATAGAAAGAGATCAAGTTGGTTAAGCAGGACCTCCCTTTCATAAACCCATGCTGGCTGGGCCTGATCCCTTGCCTGCCCTGCACTTGCCATGAGAGCTCTCCCAAGATGATCCTCTCCATGATCTTTCCTGGTACCGAGGTCAGGCTGATAGGCCTATAGTTTCCCAGATCCTCCTTCCGGCCCTTCTTGTAGATGGGCATCACATTGGCCACCCTCCAGTCATCTGCTTCTGTTGACCAGGATTGTTGATAGATAATGGAGACAGGCTTGGTGAGCTCTCCCGCCAGCTCCCTTAGTAACCTTAGGGTGAATCCCATCCAGCCCCATAGACTTATGTGTGTCCAGGTGCATAAGCAAATCATTAACTACTTCCTCCTGGATTATGGTGGTGGGGGTTCTGCTCACCATCCTTATCTTCCAGCCCAGGAAGCTGAGCACCCTGGGAGTAGCTGGTCCAACTATTGAAGACAGAGGCAAAGAAGTCATTAAGTATCTCAGCCTTCTCCTCATCCTCGGTCACAATGTTTTCTCCTGCATCCAGTAAGGGATGAAGACTCTCCCTGACTGTTTTTATTGACGTATTTATAGAAACCGTCCCTTATATTAATGGCCAGGTTGAGTTCCAGCTGGTCTTTTGCTTTCCTAATTTTTTGTCTGTATAACCTAACAAGATCTCTGTACTCCTCCTGAGTTGCCTGTCCCTTCATCCAAAGGTGGTAAACCCTCCTTTTTCCCCTAAGATCCATCAAAAGCTCTTTGTTCATCCAGGCTGGCCATTTTCCCCAGCCTTTAATTTTGCACCTCATGGGAACAGCCTGCACCTGGGCCTTTAGGATTTCCTTCTTGAAGAGTGTCCAGTCTTTCTGGACCCCTTTGCCCCACAAGATTATCTCCCAAGGGACTCTCCCAACGAGGGTTCTCAACAAGCTTAAGTCCACCCTCCAGAAGTCTAAGGTGGAGGTTTTGCTAACACCCTTCCTTACCTCACTAAGAACTGAAAACCTGACCATTTCATGATCGCTAAGTCAAGATGGCCTCATTGCGATGGACTGCACTTGAGCTTAGAGAAGGTGAGTTTTGAGTATTAACTAGGTTTCTTGGGCCCCTCTTCCCTCCATGGCCTTATCCCAGAAAACTCTTCCAAATAGATTGCCAAAGAGGTCAAAGTCTGCACTACTGAAGTGCAGGGTTGTTGAGCTTGCTTTTCACCCTCCTCCCTGCCCTCAGGATCCTGAACTCCACCATCTCACAGTTACTGCAGCCAAGGATGCCTTTGATCTTCACATCCCCAACAAGCTTCTCCTTGTTGGTAAACATGAGGTCCAACAGAACACATCTCCTCGTCTGCTCCTTTATCACTTGGAGGAGGAAGTAATCATCAATGTGCTTCAGGAACCTCCTGGATTGATATTCACCTGCTGTGTTGTCCCCCCAGCAGTGGGGCAGTGATTGAAGTTCCCCAAGAAGACTAGGGCCTGGGAATATGAGGCTGCACCTATCTGTCTGCAGTGGGTCTGATTCACTGTTCTTCCTGGTCAGGAAACCTCTAGCAGCCAAAAACTATAATGTCACCTTTACCTGTCTTCTCTTCAATCCTAACCCATAAGATCTCGGTTGGTTCCTCATCCATCCCCAGGTAGAGCACCATGCACTCTAGTTGCTCTCTTACATAAAGAGCAACTCCTCCTTGTCTTCCCATCCTGTCCTTCCTACAAAGCCTGTATCCTTCCATTGCAAGACTCCAGTCATGGGAGCCGTCCCACCACAACTCCATGATCCCAATAAGATCGTAGCCTTGGAACTGCACGCAGTCTTTAATTTGTCATGTTTATTCCCCATACTGCATGCATTAGTATACTGGAACTTTAGAGGAGCACACCAGTATGTTGAACATGTGGAGAGGTTTTGGGGGATTTCTCCATAATGGTGCCTTGTAGGCACTTCCTTGGTTACATGCAAAAAGCTCCATTTTGTTGCTTTTTTGATGCTTTGCTGCCACGTGTACCCTTTGCTTAGCTCCCTCATAGGACTGATGATTCCTCTCCTCCTCTATCACCATTCTTCATGTAAAGGCATCTTTATAAGGTTGGCCATCTCATTGATGACAATAGCTTTGCCCAGCTCAGTGAGGTGAATTCCATCTATACCAAGCAGACACGGATCTGCAAACAGGGTCCCATGATCACAGAACCCAAAACCCTGTCACCAACACCAGTTCTGCAGGCAGTTACTGATTTGTACTACTAGTGCCCTTATTTTCAGGACATTCAAAGATTCTTATGCTCATAATGTTGCTAAATAAAGAGTCTGGACTTCTTCAAAGTAGTAGCTGACAAACTAAAATTGTCTTTTGTTGTCATATGAGATTCATGTATTTTGTGTGCTATGGAAGATACCTTATTTGGAAATGCCTTTAAGAGCTGGGGTAGGAAGAGGTTATCTTCAGGTATGCTTTCTGAATTGTTATAGACAGTTCTGGGTCTTGTTGCTTCTTTTGTGCTCTCTTGAGAGTTCTGTGAATATTTAAAAATAGCGCTATACATGTTAAACGCAAATCTTACAATGAAACATTTTAAACATAGGTCAACTCTTTGGAAAGAAGGGGAAATGGCATAAAATGTTTTCTTTTTTTCCCAATGGTAGCCCTGAAGACAATAGGGAATATTCTTTCTTTCACTGTTTGTGGAAGAAAAATGGTTGCCCACTCCAGACTTTCATGGTTCCTTTAACAGCTAAAATGTTAAACTCTGAGTCTAGTGTGACGTGATGTGAACGGTGTTGGAAAGAAGCTATAAGCTATGTTTGGTCTGTGTGGACTGTGTTCATTGACTCTAAATGCAAAAGTGAGTTTGCCTCAGCAGCTATGCAATGTTAGCTATTCAGCACTTGGTGAATAGCTTGATTTGATCCATAAAGCCTGAAAATGAAAGGCACTTATTCAGCATATACTGACACATTTAAAGTAAGTAAAGAGTGACTTAATCTTTTACTGCTACTATGTAGGGTAAAAGGTGATTAGATTAAAAAATAAAATAAAACCCTGCCCCAACTTTGAATTATTTGATAGCTTTCTACAAAATCTAAAACATTAGACACATAGCTAAGACTATGCCAAGTAGATAGTCCTTAAAGCTTGTTCTATCCTTGCTTTGCTTTTTTTCACAGACAGTACATATCTGTATGTGTGCATGTTTGAATGCACATATAAAAAAGCTAGAATTTTCAAAGCAGATGGGCTCTTCTTTCCTCATTGTGGTGCTCCAATGCCTTTTTATTCTCAGTTTTCACTTGTAAGGTTTTCCCACCTGCCTCCCCCTAAGCCTACTAGCAAATTCTGTGGGAGTGAAACAAGTTAGAGATCACTTAGGTCAATTAGAGATATACAGCTCCGTGGGATGAGATGGGAAGCATCCAAGAGTGATGAAGGAGCTAGCTGATGTCATTGTGAGGTGACTCAAAAGGATAAAGCAACACTTTGAAGTTCCTCATGACTGAAACGAGGCAAATGTTGCAACGACCTTCAAGAAAGGTAAGAAGTAAGGTCTTAAAGCGAGGAACTTAGGGTAGAGCTTAAGGAGCAAATCTTCCTAAGAATAATTTCTAAACACTTGAGGATCAAGAAGACTATTGTCATATGCCAACATGGGTTTACCAAGTGTAAATAATGCCTGACCAACCTGGCTGCTTTCAATGGTGATGTGACTGGCACTGTGGACAAAGCAGTAACTGTTGTATACTTTGACTTTATCAAGACTTTTTACAGTCTCCCAGTGTCTTTGTCACCAACATGGTGAAATACAGGCTGGTGAACTGAATGACAGGTGATTGGGAAATTGGTTGACTGCTGAACTCAAAATGTTGGTAACAGTGTCACAAAGTTTAGTTGGCAGCCATAAGTAGTGGCATCCCTCAGGGATCAATACTGTGAACATAACTGTTTAATGTCTTCATTAACATCTTGGATGATAAGATGGACTGCATCCTCAGCAACTTTGTGGACAAAACCAAATTGTCTTCAGTGGTCAGTACACTGGAGGGCAGGGTCTCTAGCCAAAGAAACCCGGACAGCCTGGAGAGATGGGCTGGCAGGTGTCTCATGGGGTTTAACAAATACCAAGTCCTGTTTCTGGGATGGAGTAACTCCATACAAGCTGAGGACCAGCTGCCACTGAAACAGCTCTAAAGAGGACCTGGGGGTCTTACCGGACAAGTTGAACATGAGTCAGAGCAGCCCACTTGCATTGTTAGTTGTGTTAGAAAAGTGCAGCCAACAAGCCTGGAGAAAAATCCTCTATTTGGTGCTTGTGAGGCTATGTCTACAATGCTGTGTCTACTTTTGGTCTCCTCAGTACAAGAAGAATATTGATATACTCAAGCAAGTCCAGTGAAGGCTGTCAAGATGGTCAGGGCCTCTGAGCACACAACACAGGCTGAGAGAACCAAGTTTGTTCAGCCCAGAGAAGAGAAGGCAAAGGGGAGACCTTGTTTCTGTCTTACAACTGGGTAGTGTAGGGATAGAGAGAAGATGAAGCCATACTCTTGAAGGTGCATGCTAGTAGGATGAGTGGCAAGAGACACAAGTTGGACTGTGGAAAATTATAATTTCTATATGTTAAGATTTATTTGGTTTTCCTTGAAGATGACCGAATCCTGGAACAGGCAGACAGAGAAAATGTGGAACGTCTATCCTTGAAGGTGTTCAAGACTCCACAAGACATGCCTCTGAGCAGCCTGATCTAATTAGACCTGTTTTGAGCAAGAGCTTTGTCTAATGATGTCCGGAGGTACCTTTCAGGCTAAATTATTTTGTGATTCTACAGATATCACTGAAATTAATATTTTTAGGTGCTCAGCTTTGTAAAAATTGGATTCTCTGCTTAAAAATTCCAAACCAGTATATGCTTCTGTGACATACATAAGAACTCATTATGTTAAAGAACATACAACTGAAGATTTACAAAGTTGGAAGACCCGATGCTGAGTATATGAATTTAAAATGTCCAGAAGGAGTTAATGTACTATCCTAGCACTAATCTCAGTTGCCTTATATAACTTCTGTTCCTTACACTTCCCCTGAATTGATTTTTGTTGTTGTTGTTGTTGTTTAAATAAACCACACATATATGCTGCCAAAGTTCTAAGTAGGCATGTGGTGCACTTATTAACAATTTGAGACTGTATCACCATTCATAACCAAAACTTCTCAAGATTATTCCCTGTCATATGTCTATGAGTATAATCACACACATCTTCTAAAGACCAACAATTATCCCTGTTTCATAACTTCTTGATACTTTTGAATTTGGTTTATAATAAGACAATATACTTTATTCAGCAGATTTGTTTTAATCTAATTACATAGGTGAATAAAAATTGCTGCATGCTGTTGCATCTAATGTAAGTTATCTATTATTCACACCACATTTACTTTTAATATTCATGCAGATTCCCTTTGACATAACCTACTGTGTCACAGTTAATCCAATAAAGATAAAATATAGCTCAGCAAAACACCAGTCGATTCCAGCATTCTGGTAATTATTAAAGACTATTTCACACTGGTTCCTTCAATCAATGCATTTCCCTTTGGATGTGATAGTGTTCCTCTTTGAAGCTTTCAATCCTCCCAGTGGATTCAGGGGAGCATTCAGGCACTTTTTTAGTCTCTGGGTCTCCGAGGCAGTTCAAAGAGCACAACAAGCCATCACTGGTTTATCCTCAAAGGCTGACAGTGACTGTTTGATGTATGGTGACTTAAAAAGTCATCTCTAGCAAAGCATGTGTTTGCTACCAGTCTATTGAGTCAGCCATTTATCAGCTAATCTGTATGCACCCAGCACACCTGCTAACAGACCCAAGGATAGAATGCAGTCTCCTCCTGCACCTACTATTGATTTGATTTCCCTCTCTAATTTCATAGCGTTTTTGGTGTCCAGTTATTGAAGCAACCTTTTATCTTATAAAATAAGCACGTATGCAGCATTCTGGTCGTTGTGAGTTTGTGTACAGGAGCTAAGAGGTAAGACTTTGCAATGATGCAGTTCCAGCAGGACTTCCTTTTGCTCGATCCTCAGTAGTCTGCAGCCCCTGCCTTCCAGGGTTCAGGGGAAACATGTGGTGCTGTAGATATTTTGTTTTATGAATTTTAACTGTAGACCTGCCAAGGTTGAGGCAGTAATATCCAAGTATGGGTGATTTTATAATTAAGATAAACACTGTTTCTCCACTTTTTTACTGGTCAGCAATTGACAATGACTGTTTTTTGTCACTTGATGAGGCAGTACTAACAATTTTTATGTATTCTATATTTTACTATGTACCACAATCTGGAAGAAATGAACTAGTACCCATTACAACATGGTGCCTGTTTTTCATAGGAATGTTCCTATGTAGTTGTTGCTACAGCTGAGAAGGACACTCAAAATCTGTTTCATCACACAAATCCAAAATTATAAAAAAAATTTCTACCTAAGGAGAACTTGATATCTTTTTCGATAAGTGGCTGTTTGCTTCTTAAAACAGTGGTGGTAGTGGTGACTTTGTCCTCCACCTTAGCTTCTAACATTCCTTACAGGTACAAGAAAGATGAACGTCTGTGGACCCTGTCTGCATGTCACAGACCAGTATTCTAATTCTTGATGATGGTGTGTGTTGGCCACTTCTGTTATAGCATAAAGGCAGAAACAGTTCTCTTGTAGATTTTTCTGCAATGTCTCTTTTGGAAAGAGTATGTCAGAATGCAGTGAACCATATTATGGTACCTACCAAGACTGTATTTCCCTTCAGTCTTGCCCTGAAGCTTAGCTAGTGACACAGAGTGGATATGACGGTCAGAGTGGATATGAAGGACAACACGGTGCAATCTTCTGGTAGGCATTCACTGTAATGTTTTTTGGAAATGTTATTTTCATGGCTTCGAGGTACAAACTTGCCTTTCTACTTAGCCAAAGACTGAAGAGGATGTGAAAGTAGTGCCTCTGTCTCTGGTGGTGCCAGTGGGAAATTTATGAAATTTTTAAAACTGTTTGGACTTTTGTTACAGACATACTTTATAACTCTTAATGTATTATAGAAGTGAGCTTTGGTCTGACTGTATTGTAGGACAGGCCTCTGAGTTACAATTATCTCCATAAAACAAATGAGATTCTGAATGACATTTAAAAGCATGGTAAGGTGTGAGAACATCAGCCTCTTTCCTTGCTTGCTTTTAATGTCATGTGGCTCCCTCCCGAAAATTTTCTTCATATGAACTAAAACCCTTTGCTCCCAAGGTATTAGTCTTGCCAAATTTATTACTGCCTTTACTATTAATGCACCTGATGATACTAATACGTATCCCTACAAAAGTCCCAAGAACAGTGTTCTGAACTGTGCTATTACTTGTACACAAGGTGGAAAAATTCTTATCTGGATAAGCTAAAGATGCTATTGGATGGTTCCAGTGCCTAAGAACATACAGGATCAGGAAGAAAATACCTTAAAGGCTAATATCAAGAGGAGATCATGCACAACAAGCTTCCTAGTGAATGCAAAACTGGTGCATTTGACAAAAAAAAAAAGTGAATTAAACAGTTTTTAAAAACTTTTTTTCAATTCTTTTTCCCTATTAATTTCTGGTTTTGGTTTTTTTTGTTTGTTTGTTTGGTTTTTTTATTTTTTTTATTTAACTTTCTATTTTTACTGACTTTCCTCTTGTTTATTTGAGAAGGGTCAGATACAAAGATTAAAGGCTACTTAGTGGTATTTAGGAGACTTTGGATTCTGAAATCAGCACTTCTAGGCAACTGGGGATACTAGGATGATTTTTGTAATGCTTTGAGAAATGTAAGCTTTACAGCTCAGGAGGACCAAATCATTAACATTATTGCAAGCACACATGCCATTTAGAAATATCCCATGTGGACTGCTTTGTCTAATAGATGAGGAATTCAAGAAAACAAATGAGCTTTCTGAACTAGCACTCAGGGGTTGAGGAATAGTAGAGCTGAATGTTTATACTATTTCATGTCCTCTGTGGAGTGGCAGGGAGAAGACTTGTATATTGATGTATGGAGTGCATTTTAATGCTTTTGAGTATCCAGTTGAAAGCATACTTTAGACTTAAAAATTTTCACTCTCCAATCTAATCTTTCTGAGGAAAAAACTCAGAACTGCAAAGAAATATTTCTCCTTCTTCCTCTCTCACCACCTCCATATTTACTGTCCTGAGCTGTGGGACTAGCAATTGCAAAATTCATCATCTACTGATACCTTTCTCAAGTCTGGCCCAGAGTTACCGCTCTGGTCTGCAGCTTGATTCTGAAACCCATCCTCTACGGTGTCTGTCTGTCAGTCTACAAGATGTACCTTAGAAAGTTGGTCTTGCATGGGGAAATAGATTAAATACGTAGCAAAGTAGGACAGAACTGAGAGTTAAGTAAGCAACGTAGCCTAAAGGTATGCTGATTTAACCATCTGGGTGACAAGGACTGGATCTTAGAAAGGTTAGGCAGAGCTGCGTAAGCACCAAAAAAACACAACCTGCAGACAGGTGACAAAACTCTATACTTTTGCTTTCTTTTTATATAGCTTAGGTACAGCTACCACATGCCTTACAGGCCTGTCAAACAATCTTTTCTACTGTTTTTTTATCACTTAAGCCTACTTTGTGAATATTAACAGTTGAGTCAAATCACATCTTCCTTATACTTTACTGCTCTATTGTTTCTGTTTACACAAACATAAAAATGTTTTACATACTAACTGTATCTCAAACTTCTTCTACCTAATACAGTAAATATTTCTGAACAGTTAGTTTATACTACTTTTGTTTCTTCCTTTGTTCCTAAGTTTACGTAACTTTTAGAATTAAATGTAAGGTAAGATGGCATAAAATCTTTTCAAATCCTTCCTTCCTACCAGAGTAAAGATAAAAGTATACATGCTAACTTTATAGAGCTTTTCATCAGCTCCCGAAGTTTCTACAAAAGCTTGTTGCTGACCAGGAAACTAGGTCATGCAATTGTTCTTCAATAAAGATGATCTTTTGATGTGTCTCAGCAGCAGCCTGTCTTTAACAGGAGTCCTGTGGTTTGAGCTCTTCAGAAATTGAGCTTCATGCCACAGATATTTCATTTGCTTTAATGAAATCCTTCCATCTGACTCTAAGTTTTGTGATTGATGTGACCCATTCATGACATAAGGTTATTCTGTGTTGTGTTTATTTAATTATTGAAATATGTTTTCAGATGGACTCTCCTAAAGCTGAGAACTATGTTTACAAAAGCTGAGAACTATGTTTACAATCGCTTCTGCAAGTTAACACCTGAGATATATTGTATATTTCCAGAAGGGGAACACTAAACATTAGCATGGCCAGACAACAAGTGGTGACAAAAAGCTGTAAAATTCAGTTCAAATTGATCTTCTGTGATCACTAGGAGCATTTTGGAAACATAATTTCTCAAGAAGCCATGTTTTTAAAATTTTCTAATCCTGAGAAGAAATGAAATATTATTTTGTTTTGGTGGCTGTTTAAACTGACTATAATAGCAAATACACATTGAAATATGTATAACTTTTTTTAATGAGATACCCCTTAGTATGGATATGAATTATGAATCAATGAAAAGAACTGTCACTGACTAAGTTACCTTGTTATTAATAGGATAAGATATATCAACAGAAATTGTTTAATAAGGTGTATGTCTGATTTTCTGAAGTCTAAGCTGTTGAATATCTTGCAAGAGACATAATATATTTGTGGGTGACTATGAATGTGTATAATATCCACCTAATATGATTGAAGCAAGGACTTGAACTCGTCTTTCCACTTATTTTGTTTAAATTTACTATCAAGGCTTAGTTATGTAAATCTAGGGACAATCCAAGTAGGGTAGCTTTCTGTTTTGTGTGTTGAAATGGAAAATGACTCTGCCCCTTCAGAAACAAGGCCCTTGTATATTGAAGAAGAGAGAATATACTTTTTTCTTCCTCCTGATTTGCAGAAATATGTGAACTTTGTCGCTTTCTGCAGTTTATTGGTTAAAAGCAATTTTGGCATTCATTTTGTGCTCAAACACAGTGTAGGGCAAACTCCAGACATGAAGAAACCCAGCAACTACTTTATGCTTCAAGTGGGGTCTCAGCTGCCTTGAGCTGTCCTGCTCAGGACTAGTCTTGTTCTGTGACGTTAAGCTCTGAGGTAGAGAGAGGACTTCTGGGAGCTAGCCAAAGGTCAGGGTATTGCTGTAGGCAGACAGTGGACATGGAGGCTTGAATCCTACCATGGGGAGAAGATATGTGTGGAAAGAGTCCTTCCAAGCCACATTCTAAGCAGTCATTTCTGAATCAAACATGACTACCTGCAGAGTTAAAAAAATAACCACTGTATCTTGATGGTTTTGCAAATTCATGAGCTTACTGCTAATACCATTTGATAAACAGAAAGATGTGAAGGCCTCTTTAAGACTCCAAAATAATGAGGAAAAATTTTATGGCAAATGAAAAAAAAAGAAAAAAAGGATAAGGGGAGCTGACCTTCCATGATTTCTGTTTGTATGACAAATAAGGGGTGTCATTAAGTTATCTTGTTATTGATAGCTTTGGCATTAGAAAATGCCATCATCCTTCTGAGTTAACAAAAAAGAATTGCATCAAACATATACCCACAGAAGTGTTACCTGTGCTGCATGATTTGTTTTTAAAGAAGTCCAACTGAGAACTGTAGTGGGCTGATCCCTGCTGGCAGGTAAACCTTTCACCCAGTCACTTGCACATTTTCCCATAGCAAGATGGGGACAACAATAGGAAACGCAAAAGCAAGAAAAACTGCTGGGTCAAGATAAAGACAGTTTAACAGGTGAAGTAAGTTACTTTGCGCATACAAGCAAAGTAAAATAATCCGGTACTTCCCACAGGCAGTCAGATGTCCTGTTCCTGGAAAGCAGGGCTTCAATACTTATAACAGGCACTTTGGAAAATGAATAGGGGTTATTTCCCTCTTCCTTCTCCTTTCCCTGCCCTTTTGTTGCTGAGCACAATGTCCTATGGCATAGGATATACCACTGATCTGTTGAGTTCAGCTGTCCAACTGTGTCCCCCCCCAACTTCTTGTGCACCCCCAGCCTACTCACTGCAGGGCAGAGCAGGAAAAAGAAAAGACCTTGATGCTGTGAAAAAACTGTTCAGCAGTCCCTAAAACACTGGTATGTTATCAACCCCAGTTATGAGGAAAAGCACATGCTTAAATTATATTTGTGATAATATTGCATGCTGAGGACATAGCAGAACTTAACAATTTCAGATACTGTTGGGTAGAATATTACATGGGATAAATGGTGTATTGAGAATTAAGCATACAAATTCACTTTGAAGGGAGGGGGATTTTTGGCATGTGGCTTCCATCTGCTTTGAAAATTAGGGTTGAAAGGAAAGGAAGGAGAAGTATGAGGTAGTAGTCTATCAGAAGCTGCAAAAATAATATAGGGGGAAGGTCAACAACTACCCAATTCTGTGTCTAAATGGCAAAGTCATGAAAATCTTATTCACTTGAAGTGATGGCAAGCACATAAGTGTGCTAATAACAGAGGAGAACTAACTTGCACTGTGTACTGTAGCTGCTCAGTAAGGTTAACAAACTACATTAACCATTCACTCATCTGTAGCTCATAATTAATCACTCCTTGAAAATTACATTGTATAATAAATGAGGACAGACATGATTCATTAAAACTTCTAATTAATTCTATTTAATACTATTTCATAGTTCATTGGTAAGTGCTGAGAGAAGGATTACGTTATAGGATATTTGATGCCTTACTGCCAAAGAAGTAAACAGCGCAAACATAATCTAGAATGCAGCATGAATATTTGCAAATGTAAATACCAATTGTTTATCTCTAGTAGTCCTGGATCTATACTTTGTGTCTGTAAACATCTTCACTGCCAATTTAGATTTTCATTGGTGTATAACCCTTCTGTAGAAATGAATTGTACGGTCAACATTTTATTCTCTTCAGAGCAAATATACTGCCTCGTCTCCCATCAAATCCTCTAGGAAAAATTTTTAAGAATAGCATTATTACTTCTGGTAGGACCAAGCTTTTTATTGCATCATGAAAATATGAATATAATGTTTTCAACTAAATGATAAATGTTGAGTGATTAATGGGGTGAAAAATGCTCTATTTTAATGGTTTAAAAGGTCAAAATAGTGATGAAGATTGTCTAGGAAACACAGCTGTCTGGAAATCTATTTTTGTAGGAAGTCAAAAGCCTCAATTCGGTTTGTATGCTTATGTTTCACTTATTTCAAGAATCTGAAGTTCCATCATGGTAAACACTATATGAATGTGTAACAAGGGTCTGTGATGGATACACCTGACTCCTAGCTGTACTCTGTTTCAGGGCGACTAAAAAGAAACTGACCTCACATCCTTGGGGTGAACTTGCAAGCTGGAAAGCTCCTGGCTCACATACAAGGGAGTGAAGGTGTTTTGAAAAATATTTCAAAAGGTGGTTTGGAAATCCAAAACTGCAAGATAACTAAAGTACAGAACAAGATACCAGAGCTAAACTGAAGACATTTATCTTGTCTATTCTGTTGACTGGCAGCCAGCTACTGCAGTCTATAAATATTACCAACACGATGGGCCCAATTGGGGTTCTCCTTGAACTGCAGCTGGACTACACACCAGGTGACTCTCCACTTTAACAAGGACATCTCACAAGGTTAGAGATTCCTTATCTGAGACAGAGAGATCCTTTCTTACACACTCTACCCACAACAAAATCTTGGTACATAACTGATAGCAAGCCAAATTAATAGTGTGAAATATTACTAATCTATGTAGCTACTCAATTTTATTATAAACATTCTGTGGATAATTCCATTAGACATAAACCATTGACCAAGTCGGAGACTAAGGTTGGATCCAATGGCACCTAGGCTCCAAAAGGAGTTTTGAGATCAAGGGTCACTTGTTTTGTTTGGATGTTCCTTAGGCTCTTAGACTCTAATATTCTCAGAATTGGAAAAAATAGCAGTAAGTTTCCTCCTGGAGTTTGCCCTGGCATTTTTAAGGAACATGGTAGTCTGTTAATATTTCACAAAAATGGGCCCCTGTGATCAGTGCTGACCCTGAAGGTACAGTGGCAGTATCCTTTTGCCTATGAGAATTCCAATTATACTGTTGCTCTCTGCCAGTTGTTTATCCAGTAAAAGCACAGAAAAGATGTGTTGGATGTAAACACAGATGCCAACAGGCTTCCAGCAGATTTTCTGAGCAAGTGTAAATATATTTAAAAAAAAAAAAAGAAAAATATGTCTGAGGGTTGCTGCATGAAATCTTTCCTTCTCAACTTTCTTGAGAGTGCCTTATTTAACCTTGGTTGGTCCTGGTGCAAAATCTCTCTAGCTTTACTATAGAAGTAAAAATGCAGCTTTACTCTTTATGCAAAGTGCTGTTGGTAAACTTCTTCTTGTCAGACATTTTACAACCTTTGCCATCAGTTTTTTGAGATATATTTCCATTTCTTTAAGCTTTTACCAGTTTCAGGAAATTGAAACGATTAGTAAATTCAAAACACTCAAACTAGTCATGACAAAATGTAAACTTGACTTTCTAATTAAAGTTTAGTTTAGTTTCATAATTGCTACAGAGTTTCATTTGTGTGGCAAAAGGTTTTGAAATGGTATTTTTCTCGTAAAACTTAAATTTATACACTATCACAAAAATAGAAAAATACTAATAGCAAAAGGTTAAGAAAAAAAAATGGGGTTGATTTGAACAAGTTACCTGTTTAGTAAAAAATCAGCCAAGCAAAAAACCACTGAGTAGAGCAGAAAATAAATTTCATTGCAAATGGGATTGTTAAAGTATTTTTCTTCTTCTTTTTTTTTTTTTTTTTTTTTTTTTTTTTTTTTTTTTTTTTTTTTTTTTTTTTTAATTAAAAAAAAAAGCCAGAACCAGCCTAGTTCTCTACCACCAGCCTCATTTCTGCATATTACAAGAGGCTCCATCTTAAATTGATGCAGCAGCAAACTATTAAAGTTTTCTATTCTTTCAACGAAGAGATTGGGCTGGCTGGTGCAGGCTCAAGAGCTTGCTTACTATAATTAATTGTTAAATATCTGCTAGATACTTTGAGCCTAGATCAATAAAAGTCTTCAGGAAAATAACAGAGGAAATCTTACAAATTAATTCAATGAGGTCAAATAATTTATAATTACAATGATTTATTGCTAGGGCACTAATCATATGACGTATTTGTGATATATGTTATATTCTTGATTGTTTAACCTGCAGAAATACAAACATTTTACAAACATTAGAAAGTACTGGCATGCTTTTGATGTTTTTGTAAAGACCTAATGTACAACATCAACGTAGTAGCCCTGAAAGTGTGCAATCTCTCCTCTTCGGAGGACTGTGTCAGCTGATACATCTGCAAAAATGGAAGGGGTCTCAGGCAACGCTGCCAGTAGTAAGAGAAACGTAAGAGCTCAATATTATTTCTATATTGCCTTCATGTTATTTATATATTTGACTTTGGTTTATATGGTAGCTTTAAGATGAAACTAGGGCACATGAGGCTGTGGATTCACAGTGCTCCTGATTTATGGCTCATATTTTTTTCTCTCACTTGGAATATGTGAAAATTGCAGTGGTTCACAGAAAAACAACAAAATGAAAAAGTTTTATTTTACTTATAAACTATCTTGTAAATTACATTATGTGTTGTAATTTACCTTATTGTATCTGATTGAATGCACTTCACTGCATTTAACTACACCTGATTGCTCTTAGCAGAATACAAATTTAGTTTAGTAGATATGAGCCATATGGATACAAAATGCTGAGCTAACAAAACAAAGAAGAACTTGTTCTGCAAAATGTTGAATATACTTGCATTGACTTAAAGTTTCCCTAATGAACGGGAGAAGGTATTTGATCTTCAAGCCTTATTTCTAGAAATGTATATCTCCCTTACAGTAAAAGCCTGTTCAAATTTATTATTGGAAAAGGAGACCTGAAATATAAACAATGAAGTCACTGAATTATAGAATTAATGGGATGAAGGGTGCATTAATTAAACATATTTTCATGCAGTGTCTTTCATGTTATGCTTTTACATAACATAAAAATAAACCACAAGTTTGTATTGATTTTGTCTATTTATTAGTTTAAAATGAGGAATTAGAATTAGAGAGTATATGTCAGTTCCTTGAAGACATGGATTCTGATAAATTCAAATAGTATATGTGTTCTTTTATCAGCAATGAATTTAAATGTAACTTCTAATGGCAATTATTTTTTGCTTGTATTATTTCATGTGCTCAAAGGGATAAATTTGTATATAAAATTTCTCTGTCTATCTCTTAAACAGCAAAAATATCTTACCCACCTTAGAGAAGGGTGTGTAGCACTGCAGTTCTGTTAGCAGTCGTTCATTTGTGTGACCAAAAGAGATGACTCCATTCTGCTCAGCATCTCTAGATGCTCATTCATGGCAGTCACACAGTGAATTAGATCAGGGAACAGCTGCAGACGAAAATTAACTCTAGGAAAAAAAGTCAGACAGGTCGTCTCTCTGACGCTGTCCATCATACAGCTTCCCAACTGTTAAAGGAGGTAGAAGTGAGAAGTGGAAAAGAAGGGCCTTTCAGAAGTGTGCATACTATTTCTCCTGCTCTCAGTGATACTTGTGTTAATATTAAGTCATAATATAGACCAGAGATGAAGGCTTAGATCCTCAAAAGGATTTAATTCTCTAGATGTCAGCTATTCAGCTTTCCAGGTACTTCACTTTGGGAATTAGGATCTTGGAGAACTTTTGAGGGAAGCTATTGCAAAGTGAGGTCTGGGTGAATCAGACTCTGGTGAGAGATCTAAATTTCAAGACACCTGGAAGTCTACCAGATGCTTATACCTTCTTAGTCTACCTGACACCACAATGTCTTCAAAATGTCATTTCTTTTCACCCATCAACAGTACCTGAGTCAAGTTCAGCCACTTGCATTCTTTATAGATGGAATTATAAATAGGCACTAGAGACTTTTTCTCTCAAGTGGAGGTTAGCAGTCTTTATGTCGAATGTTTTTTAAACTAAGCAAGTTAGCAACAACTTGATAATGTTTAGTAATGAATGTTGCATGTAGATGTTGGTTGTTTTTCTCTCTCTGATTCCTTACATTTTAATTCCCATGCTCACTTTAATTCCCATGCTCACTTCAATTCCCATGGTACTGCTGGTGTGCTCTCAGGGAATAGGGAAGAGCGTGACATGCTACAGTGTTATGCACTGAGAGAAAAACACTCCCCCAAACACGTCCTTTGTGAGAAAAATCCCTCTGAAATGTCACTTAATTGGTATTAACTAAACAATGTCTTACAGCAGTTGTATGATTATTGTACAACTCCTCTATGACATACTTATTTTATAATGATTCTGGAGCAGAGAAACATCTGGCTATTAAAGAGTTCCCTTGCAGGTTATATATTTGTCCAGATGAGGACCACACTGCATGGCCACTCATGCACAGCAGGAAACTTCAGTACTTTGTCCCTCTGTATTGAACCTCAGTGAGTGGATTTGACTTGAGATTTGTTGTCCTGACATTGAGAGCATAAACTGTATCTATCTATGTAAAGATAATCTGTCTTCTACCTTGAAGATAGAACTCCAGTTCAGTTGGCTTGGGATCACTTTTGTATTCAAAAAGGAAAATAGCATTATAAGCACTCTATAGGAGGAATCAAACATTTGATTTATAGATTGTGTTTTGGTCTACTTCAAGAAAACAGATAGAAACAAGGAATCACCCAATGCTAATGCTGAAGAAAACTTTTCTTCCTATTCTTTGAAGAAGTTATTTGTTGTTTTGAATACAATGAGGAAAGTTGAAAGTATATTATGAGAGGGGAGAGACCATGTACTATCAGCTGCCTTTTATAGATGAAATTCTGATAAGGTTTACTCTGCAAAGCTCAGACTTCTTAAAAAATCATTTAAATTTTCTTTTGTTCTTTGTGGTTTAGTCATCCTTCCTGTTACATTGGTCTTATGTTAATTAGATAAGGGTTCTGAATTCTATTCTTTGTCTGTTTACATTAGGACTGAACATGTCACTGAGTGCTGAGGTCCCTAGAGAAAAGTAGTAAAAAACCTTGGATGTTTATTTCAAAGTCTAGAATAAAGTCCACTTGCTGATTTAAATTAAGCAAATGTTTATGAAACACATTTCAAGAGTAGCTCTTGACCAGTGGTCTGTGCCTTGAAAATGAAGGAAGAATGCAAATAGAAATCATCTGCACATATATCAAGGATTACACTTCTAAAGTCAGTTCAAGGCAAAGAAATGTACAATTGCCTTTGCTTAAAAATTCTGTAGCCCACTTTATGCTATATCTGATAAAAATAGAAACAGAATTGTACTAGAAACTGTTAAAGGTAAAACTTATTGCTTAGCAATGCTAGGAAAACCTGATAAAAGAGCTTTGCCTGTACACATAAGGTATTTTTTGAGGATATTGCTGATGATATCACAGGTTTTCTGTAGGATAGCCTCACCAGTTAGCCACCTAATTAAGCAAAATGACTTGTCTGATAAATTAAATCCTGTTAATGACGACCAGATGCTGACAAAAATCACAAGGGATTATACTGAGTAATGATTACTTAAAAATCATATTAGGGGTTTTGTAGCAGGCTTTGTCTTCAAGCACAGTCTGAGGAGAGCTGTGCCTTGCACCTCCTTGCTTCCAGCTTCACCTCTGAGTCAGTGCCTGAGGGTTTACGTCCCTTGCCAGTGCTTTAGAAGGGAGACTCAAGTTTGCAGAATTTGTGGATCTATCCTTTTGTAAACCGACAGAACCATTTTTGCTAAGGGCTACTCAAGTGCCACTGCAGGAATGCACGCGACTTCTGCTGAGGGTGCGATTGGCCAAAGCTATTTACTGGGGATTTGTCAGTGGCTCCTTTTTGGAAAGAGGCTCTCCAGGTTTTCCCTTCGACACAGGCTCTAAGGCACAGCATCCAAACACCCATTCCTTCAGTGCTTCTGCCTGTGGCCAGACTGTGCTGTGCTTGCACAGCAGTCTGCTTCTGGGCTGCCCCTGGAAACCCAGGAGACTTGGGCTCGGGAGCTTTTCTCTCCTGTCAGAGATTGAGCCAAGGCATGCATATTGGCAAGAGGGCCTCATTCTCCTGGGATGGATGTTGCTAGCCAGACAGGACTTCCCCAGAAAAGCTATGAGGTTTGGGCTGGAGGAGTCAGCCTGCTGTTGTAGAGGAGTGAGAGGGAGCAGGTGAGACTAGTATGACTGGAGGACAACTGGGAACATCTGGGTGTGGAGGCACCACCTGGAGAATGGAACACATTGGGGTTTTGGCATGGCTGTGTCCGTGGCAGGCAGCTGGGCAATGCACAGGTCTTTGGGACCTGCAGCCTGGTGGCTGCTCAAAAGACTTGGACAGTGCTGCACCAGTGCTTGGAAGCCAGAGGCTGGGAGGGCAGAAGGGAAAGAACTGCTCTCGCAGCAAACCAACAAATGTTGCTGCTCTGGTTGTGGCAAACCATCGAGTTAATCAAAGATGTTAAACTTATGTTAGACTCATCAAAAATGAGCAGTGAAGAACTTTGAGTTACATTTAAAAGTAGACCAGGAGCGCAAAACTGAAGCTTTGGGAAAGTTTGCTTTGGCTTTGGTTGCAAAACTGCAATAATATTAACCAAGCTTACTACTCCTATGCCAACATGAAGTTATTCTTGTTCTGTCAGAAATTCTCTAAGTTTTGGGGATCTGAGACTGATCTAATCTTTGGAAAGGGGACACATACATATGCTTCATTTGTTTTTAGTTCCTAATTAAGGTAAAGGTTGATTGTGATTTTTTTCAGAAGAGTTAGCAGATCAAGATATATACTGTTGTCCCCTTTGCAAGCTTTGCTGTGAACTTCTAACTTCTGAAGTAAGGAAATTTCAGATTGCAGTTTCTAATTTGGAATTTACTTTATTTAACCATGATTCAAAGTGGTTAAAATTAGGAACAACTGTGAAGTTGCACCTCTTTGTATTAGATATGAATATTATTAATAATAATTGAAATTAGTTGAAGAGTAGCTTTGGTTTTTACAAAATAATATTAGTTAACTGAACAGAGATTTAAAAAATTGTCCTGAAGTAACTCACATGTTTTAAGATGCATCCACGTGTCATTTACTGTGAGGAATCTGATGGATGAAATAATCTTACTTATGCAGGTCTTGAAAATGTCTCAAAGATGCTAGGAGGCTTTCAGGTATTTCAGATTGAGTTTTTAGATTAATACGCTCAGAGTTATTCCAAGTCCTTTCACTCATGCTTAGCACAGCATGTGCTGACAACCTATGGTCTCTCTGGTCTACTCCTCATTCCAGAATACTACAAAAAAAATTCAAAAATCTCTTTGAAACATACACAGGTATCTGGAGAGTTGTAGATGTAAATTTCACTCCATGTATTAATAAGTATATGTTCTCCCTGTTATTGGACTTAATTCTTCTTTGAGATTAATTTTTGCAGACATCATTATAAGAATCTAACCAAGAGGACAACTGCAAGAGTAGTATTTAAATGTGTAAGGTCATAGAATCATAGAATGGGGTGGGTTGGAAGGGACCTTGAAAGATCATCTAGTCCACCTCCCCAACAATGAACAGGGACATCTTCAACTAGAACAAGTTGCTTAGAGCCCTGGGCAACCTGATGTTGGATGTTTCCAGGGATGGGGCATCCCCAACTTCCCTGCGGAACCTGTTCCAGTATTTTACCACCCTCATTGCAAAAAAAATCTTCCTTATATCTAGTCCATATCTGCTGCCTTCTCCCTGGGATTCAGTGATAAAACTTATGGGAATGGTTCAAAGCTGCACCAGCAGAAGTGATCAAACATCAGAGCAGACATCCTAGAGAAGTGGTCAGTGTCCCAAGCCTGACACTGTTTAAGAGGAATTTGGGCTTAAAAATATGTTTTATCTTTTGGTCAGCCCTGAATTGGTCAGGCAGTTGGGCTAGATGATCGTTGTAGATCCCTTCCAGCTGAAATTATTCTAATTCTATTCTATTCTATTCTATTCTATTCTATTCTATTCTATTCTATTCTATTCTATGTTCTATTCTACAATTTAGATTTCAGAGTTGTATATAAGCAGCAACGAGAGAGGGAGAGAGAAAAATCCAGGTTCCAAGGACAGAGATGGGCCTGTGTTTGAGTCCAAGACATTTAATTAAGCCTTAGCCAGCTAGCTACTAGAAATCCCCAAATGGCAAAGAACTCATCTGTCTTATGAAAGTATCTTTGGATGTTATTACCCCTTCAGTTAAATAAGACCAGATATAAATCTGATGGATGAATGAAATGTTACAAAAGAAATTGCTTGTGCAATTGTCTTGGTGCAATTTTTAATTTTAATCCAAGATCCTTAAAAAAATGAAGCTGTGGCAAGGCTGCAGAGATTCAGGTGAATAAGAAATAGTATTGTCTTGCTCTAAAAAATGTCACATACCCATTAGGACATGTATATTTGGGTCTTCTCATATTTGCGGTAACTTCAAGTGCCAGAGAAGTAGCTTATTCTATAATATTAGGCACCTAATCCACTTAGTATTTTACTTTAATGTCATGTGTGACTAGTAGTCCAGTGATGTTGGTGTGAGATTATAATTAATCCACAATGTCAGTAAACAGACTTCCAAGTCAGTTGGGAAGTAGAACAGTGACTTGAAAAGAGAGACAACTGTAGTCCCATTTGGCTTTGCTTGGTGTGGGAGATGTTCATGTTGTTTCCATGCAGACTAGCTGTGATTACATATGTAAATTTCAAATGTTTCAAGTAAGAATAGACTTAATAATTTTTTGGAATTTCTTGGCTGCCAAACAAATATAGCTTATCTCATAAAAGTTATTTTTTTTTTTTTTCCGACGTATGGGAGAAAGGTAGAGAAATGGTCACTAATCTTGCTGAGAAATAAAGATCTCTGGTGAAACATGATCAAAACATTCTACATTTTCCTTATTTCGTTATTATTATTTCCTTATTATGCTGATTATGATTTATGTATGTATAATCACAGTATTATTATATATGCTACCTAGATACTCAGTCGTAGCTGGAGCACATATGTATGATTTAGAGACTCACTCAGTCAGCCTCACTGCTACTTGGAATTCATCTCATTTGTATGGCATTTGGTGGCTGCTCTGGCTTGAATTAAACTATCTTGTCAAACCAATGAGTCCTGTCAGTCTTGGGCATTGCTTTTCTCAGAGTTTTTTCTTGGCATCTAAAGGGTCTGGGGATAAAAGAAAATAGTTTAAGATAGGTAATAGTTAACAATAAGCGTGTATGAGTTCCTATGGATTGTTTGTTAGTTTGAGCAATTGTGGAAGGAAAGCATAGAACCAGATTATACATAAAACACAGGACTGAATGCAAATTTTAGAGGTCTTTTCCAAACTAGGTGATTCTGTGATTATGTTATCAAACATGGGAGCCAGCTGCCCAGGGAAGTTCTTTCTAATATCTAATCTAAATCTCCCTTGCCGCAACTTCTGACCATTTCCTCTGGTCTTGTCGTTCGTCCTTTGGGAGAAGAGGCCAACACCTGCCTCTCTACAACCTCCTTTCAGGTAGTTGTAGAGGACAATGAGGTCTCCCCTCAGCCTCCTCTTCTCCAAACTAAACATGCCCAGTTCCCTCAGCCTCTCCTCATAGGACTTGTTCCCCAGGCCTCACCAGCTCTCACCCCCCTCACCAGCTTGGTGGCTCTCCTCTGGACACGCTCCAGCACTTCAATGTCTTTCCTGTAGTGAGGGGCCCAAAACTGAACACAGTACTCGAGGTGAGGCCTCACCAGTGCTGAGTACAGAGGCACGATGACTTCCCTACTCCTGCTGGCCACGCTATTCTTGATACGAGCCAGGATGCCACTGGCCTTCTTGCCACCTGGGCACACTGCTGGCTCATGTTAAGCCGGCTGTCTACCAACTCCCCCAGGTCCTTTTCTGCTGGGCAGCTTTCCAGCCACTCTTCCCCAAGTCTGTATCGTTGCCTGGGGTTGTTGTGACCAAAATGCAGGACCCGGCATGTGGCTTTATTAAACCTCATCCCGTTGTCCTTGGCCCATTGATCCAGTCTGTCCAGATCCCTCTGTAGAGCCTTCCGACCCTCAAGCAGATCAACACTTCCACCTAGTTTGGTGTCATCTGCAAATTTACTGAGGGTGCATTCGATCCCCTTGTCCAGATCATCAATAAAGATATTGAACAAGACTGGCTCCAGAACCGAGCCCTGAGGGACACCACTGGTGACCGGCCGCCAACCAGATCTAGCTCCATTAATCACAACTCGCTGGGTACGGCCATCCAGCCAGTTTTTTATCCAGCGGAGGGTACACTTGTCTATGCCATGATTCACTAGTTTCTCCAGGAGAACGCCGTGGGGGACAGTGTCAAAGGCCTTACTAAAGTCCAGGTAGACAACATCCACAGCCTTCCCCTCATCGAGAAAGCGGGTCACATGGTCATAGAAAGAGATCAAGTTGGTTAAGCAGGACTCCCTTTCATAAACCCATGCTGGCCGGCCCTGATCCCTTGGCTGCCCTGCACTTGCCTTAGGAGCTCACTCAAGATGATCCTCTCCATGATCTTTCCTGGTACCGAGGTCAGGCTGACAGGCCTGTAGTTCCCAGGATCCTCCCTCCGGCCCTTCTTGTAGATGGGCGTCACATTAGCCACCCTCCAGTCATCTGGCACCTCTCCTGTTGACCAGGATTGTTGATAGATAATGGAGAGAGGCTTGGTGAGCTCTCCTGCCAGCTCCCTGAGAACCTTTGGGTGAATTCTATCTGGCCCCATAGACTTATGCGTATCCAGGTGCATAAGCAAATAATTAACTACCTCCTCCTGGATTACAGGGGAGTCGTTCGGTTCTCTATTCTTATCTTCCAGCCCAAGAAGCTGAATATCCTGGGAGTGGCTGGCCTGATTATTAAAGACAGAGGCAAAGAAGGCATTAAGTATCTCAGCCTTCTCCTCATCCTTGGTTGCAAGGTTTCCCCTCGCATCCAGTAAGGGATGCTCAGTCACATTCTCTGTGACTCTCTTTTTGTTAATGTATTTATAGAAACTTATTTTGTTGTCCCTGATGTTAGTTGCCAGGTTCAGTTCCAGCTGGGCTTTTGCCTTCCTGATTCTTTCTCTGTATGTCCTAACCATATCTCTGTACTCCTCCTGAGTTGCCTGTCCCCTCTTCCAAAGGTGGTAAACCTTCTTTTTCTCCTTAAGTCCGATTAATAGCTCTTTGTTCATCCAGGCCAGCCATTTTCCCCGGCCTTTAATTCTGTGCCTCATGGGGACAGAATTTCAGTGAAATACATGTGGATCCCCCATCTCCTTTTCTTACTGGAATGTTGTACTTCTGGGAACAACATCAATAAGACTTCCTGAGGGCTTTCTGACCCCTTTCCCATCCATCATGGCTGGATGTTATAACGGACTACCATGTCTTGACTTTCAATGTAGGCTGCTGGGCACTTTCTGAAATACAGAATGTTCCTGTCAGGTTGAACATCAAACATTAAAGCATGTAAAATCAACAGTTACTATAAAAACCTCAGACTTCCTATCTAAGATGACCAAGTTTTGTACACATTTCCTGGCAAGACAGCTATTTTGCTTAAATTGAGGATTAATAGGGTAATGGGTCTTTTATACAATTGGCAGGTTCTTCTGCAGTTCTCACTAATGTTTGAATGTTCTTATGTAGGTACAAAACAGACCATCCAGAAACAATTTGACACAAATGTGTCACCTACAAATTATAATGGTGCTATTTTCTCTAAGATTCTTGTTTCTGCCTCATCAGAATCCCTTTTACACCTACTATAAACTGAACTTTTGAACTCACAAAGCAGAAATGGATTTAAATTAGAAAAAAACAAGATTGTCATCCTTTATTTCAAACAGTGTGCCTCATTCAGAAACCGAAGTGGACATGTTAATAAAATAAATTTTTTTCTCTCTCTCTTTTTCTTTTTTGTTTGTTTGTTCACTATACCTGCTACTGATGCTCCACGGAGAGTGAGATGAATGAATCAGGTCATAGAAAATAGTTTTCACAGCTTCTCTCAGGGAGCAAATATGTATAACAGTGGAAACACTTTTGATTGCTTTCCATTTATTCCTGCAGATACTAGTTTCTCTTATTGCTTGTTGAAAAGTTTAAAACAACATCAATTTTTAAGGACTTGAAAGTGCTTTTCTATTTAAAATCAAACAAGACAGGCATAATTTTCGCTCCAGTACTGTGTGTTTGCTTCTTGAAGTATGCCGAATATATAGACACCCACCAAAAAAAATAAAATAAAAAGGAAAGGCTGGGGTGGGGGTGTGGGGGTAGGAGGGGAAGAAAAGCTAAGTGATAGAAATGAGTAATTGCTTGGCAGTAAGTCTGCAGGGAGAGAGCTGACACTGTACAGCATATATTTCATGAATAATGAGAGGAGTCTCAGTGCTGTGCAATCACTGCCTATTGGGTCAGAAATTTCACATTAGTGGATTCATCAGAGCAGATCGGTGTCATAAAGACACTCTTTCCTGAGGTAAACATACCTTTTCCTTCACTGAACTGTCATCTCTTAGTTTGGATAGCGGGTACAGAGTAAAGCCTTATGAGACCTATTAGAGGGATATCTGGAATTGGGAGCACTTCAACTATGATTTAACAAGTTTGTTTATTTATACAAGACAGAAATTATATAAATACATATCTATAGGTATGTGTAAAGCTCATGCATATAATTCCACTTAGTCTAGACAAAAGTCTGTGAATATGTGGTTAATGATGGTTTAAGTACAGCATTTTGTCAAAAGGGAGGACCATCTGGCTTTTGCAAATCCATCTTGTCTATGCTTCCTAGACTACCTTAATGCATTTTTTTGCTTTTCCTATTTACCTCTTTATTCAAAGCAAAGTAAGTACTCCATTTTGTCTTTACTTTCATTTTCAGGGGGGACAGAATTTAAATATATCTAATATAATGGTCATTTGTTTTTGCTGGAGTACCTAATAGGTAGGAAGGACTAATAGAATGAGATTGTCTGCATTGGAATGAGTGCATTCTCCGCAGTACCTGCTGCCTCATTTATTCTTCACCTGGCATCCTCCCTTCCTAACACTTTGTGTTGTCATTTCGTTTACGTTGTAGTTGCAGGAATCCATAAACCAAAATAGTCAGGAATGTTAATGTGAAGTAAAAGGTGCAGGACAAGGTAAAAACTATCATTTGGGTGTTCAGGCAGTGCAAAGAATTCGATTAAAACATTACTTTTATCCTTATTCCTGGAAGGGTCATAGTTATGTTTACTTGTAAATGAATGTTGAGGCAAGTATCTAGAGCCCCTTTTCCTTGGATAGAGAAGTTGGGAGGGTTTCTTTTAAAAAAAACCCCAACATTAGGTGCTTTCAAGAAACTTGTGGTACAGTGTCTTTCCCAGCCTTACTGTCAAAGTGAACTGGAGCAGGAGCACCTGTTATTAGCATTTTCCTGATTGCACTACTTTCCTGTTAAGATTTTTTGTATGGCTTGGGGATTATTTTTTTTTTTTTTCTGTTTGGGAATTTAGTGGAAAACAGAAAGGACATGAGGGAGAAGAAGACATCCAATCACCATGTCAATTCCTGTTTGACAGATTTGCCTCTAAGGAATTGAAGAGGATGCATAAATTCAATTCACTTGTGCTAGTTGACAAAGTCTATTCAAATACTAAAAACAAGCCTGTGGGAGATATATCTCCTAGGTGATTCTCTTTAGAAATGTGAATTTACAATACATTTCAATTTCTTCTCTGTGAAAGAGAAAACAGGTATAAGAAGTAAAGCTTATGTTCCAAAAATCCTCTAATTTTTTATTTATTAGGAAGATAATGGTATGGAAGACCAGCCTCCTCCCTCCCTTTCTGTTTGCACTCTGTGCAGAAGAGGACTACCTTTTGTGTCTCATGATAGAAATGAATGGGCTAGAGAGTGCTAAGCTGAACTATACAGTAACATAAATAGCGGAGAAGTTCAGGAAGGTATCATTTCACTGCAAGTTTACTGTAGGGAGCAAGAATGAAACACTAGGGCATGCGCTTTCCAGGGGCAATAGGAGCCTCTGCTGTACAGCTGTGGAAAGAGAATTAAAAAGCAGGCTACAGAGAAAGACTGGAAATTAAATATGCCCCTATACAGAAAGAAGGCCAACAGCAGCATCTACAACGGGAGATGTGTTTCTGAAGAGTAGGTCTTGCCCCTAGTATTTCTGAGACTTAAGCTTGTTGATGGGCATGATATGATGCATGTGTATTTATTTTGCCTAGCAATATAGTGTTATAAGTGGGCTAGCAATCAGTTTCCTTCTGCTTGCTTTCTCCGTGTAACATGGCACAGCCTAAAATCCTTATGTTCTGATGGAAAGGTCTGAATTATTCATCAGCCAGTTAATGGCAGGTGATGAGATCTTTTCACGCTACAGCCCTGTCAGTAGGTGTTTATTGCTCTGTTTCACCAGCAGCCCTGCTATTACTGTGGGGCCAGAAGAACCCCACATAGAGGAGTGACATGTATCAGTAGAGATAGCTCTTTAAAGACTCTCTTTTGCCTGGGAGGTCATCTGAAGGTTATTATGAACAAATTATTTCTTCATTTCCGCTGACTGAGTAGATAGCCTTAATGATCTGTCACCTAGCAATAGGCTGCCTGTTCAAACATAAAGAATGGCATACTGATGGCTTATAACTAGGATCTGTTCATTTTAGCTATTCTCTTGTCAAGCATGTTTCCAAGATACATATAGTATTTACATATTCATGAGCTTTTGCAAACGTTGACGCCATGAGGGGGGCTGTCTGATAATGTGATACAAGTTTGTACTGTGTCCTGAGGCACTTAAAGTCTATTAAGTGAATCAAATCTGTACAGTTCTGTTCTTCCTAGGTGGTGTTTTTGGCCTAAAGGAATGGGCTGCAATCAACATTTGTGTACAGTACCTTGCTTTTTTCCTGTCCTCCTACCTCTTTTCGTTGTTGAAAGTTAATTTCATTTTATAGAAAAACATTATGCTGAATGAAATTACCTCTTAGAAAGCCAGAGCATCACTTTCTTATGCTACTGCTGTTCAGACACGCAGTTGTAACTGTTTGGCTGCAGGCAGGGAAAGTGACCTGCCCAAACACAAGTGCCTAGTTTAAAAGTTATTTTTTAAACTCTACTAAGATATTGATCTCTGACCCTTGATCTTGGTAGGCAGTGGGGGTGGACTAGATGATCTCTAGAGGTGCATTCTTACCCATACCATTCTGTGATTCTGCGACTATTTCTGGAGTGCAAAGGTGGGAGAAAATAAGAATTAGAAATTACAGTGTAAGTGGGGTGTAGCATGTCAGCTGGGGAAACAGAGAACAGTAAAGAACCATGGATTACTCTTTGTAATCTGAACCTTCACTGTCTTGACCGTATGTCTGCTAACATGTTATATTTTCAAGAGAGACGAAGTTAAAACATGGCAGCTCATAGATATAAAAGCATGAGCAACAGCAAAAACTGAAATGTGACTTGGGCTATTTTCTGAGATTAAAAGAACTGCGTAAAAAAAGATGGAAAACCTAAGAGGCAACAAGTGTTCTCACTTCTTGCCACCAAGTACTGGAATTTGAGTCTTCATTCAAGAGACACTGGAGGAAGAGATAGAAGGGTAAATAAAAGCTAATATTGTAGCACACTCTTTTGGTATGTTTTAGTGTTAAGTCTAAAAAAAAATTTGGTTAGCAGCACAGAGCAATTATTCTCTGTAAGAACTAAACTACAGCCTAATATGTGGTGTTAACAGCATGACAAATAACAATTTATGACCCATGTTTGAGGTTCCAGGCTCCACACAGACAAGGTTTATGAAGAGAGAAGGAAATGTATTGAAAAGCTGCATAGGAGCTACCAGTGGAGATGAAAATCTAGCCCTGACTGGCCTCCAAGTATAAATGAACTCTTGCACAAATGTGATCACACTCACTAAGGACATTTCACATTTGCATATGAAAGAAGATTTTACATGGACAGCATGAAATAACAGCTTTAAGTGATAAAATGAAAGTAAGATGTGATTTTAGGGCTTGTATATTGTAGCCAATCAAAATATAGCAAAGATTTTTTCCAAAGAAAAAACTTTCCTTTAAATCTTTGTGTGGTTTTGTGGTTTCATTTTGCAGTTAAAGACTTGAACTCAGTTTTTGTCTTCAAAAATTAAAAAATCTCAAACAGAGAATGTATTTTTTTAAGTACCAAGTGAAAAAAAAAAAAAAAATCCCAACAGTTTCTGATTTTTTCCAGTCACTTTTCATTAGAACTTCCCTTTCAAAAAAAAATTAGTATGACTGAAAAATTTATTTTTCCAAATATTTAAATTACTTCTGTCAGAAATGTCTTATATTTTGTAATGAAAATAAGACCACAAACCATAGAGGAGGAACTACTTAGAAATGTCCCAAATTGAAATGTAACCCTAGAATGGGTTCTTCAAAAAATTCATAGAACACCAGGTTATAAGGGACCTCAAGGATCATCTGGTCCAACTTTTCTTGGCAAAGGCAAGGCCTAGGCAAGACAGCAAAGCATGGTCTCCAGCTGAATCTTAAGTGTCCAGTGTTGAGGAATCCACCACTTTCCTGGGCAGATTATTATTTTCCTCTTGTGTCCAGTTAGAATCTCTTCAGGAGTAACTTGTACCCATATCCTAGTAGAGTTGACAAAATTTTTCACCTAGAATGTGTAAATTATGTCAATTTAAATGTTTACTGGCACGTGGAGAAGTAAAGTAAAATGCTGGAACAAAAGGCAGCTTAGTATATGAAGATAAATACAAAAAATGAACCTTAAATAGCCATTCTTTCTTTGAATTAGACCAGTAACTTCTTCTCCAGTGTTCACTGACTACTTAGCATCCTGAAAGAAATAAAAAGAGTAATACAAAAAAACTCATTTATGACTAACAGTGTCAGATAGTGAAAATTAATACAGACTTTAAACTACTGTACCAAGTTAGGAGTAGAGTTAGCTGTGTAGATCTCAATGTATTTAATTTATTCCTTTCCCCAGTCAGTCTTTTTCACTTTTTGCTAATCTGCATCATAAATATGTGTTATTCAGAGTACCACTTTTTGTGTCTTTAAAATTCTTAGACAAAGTTCCGTGCTTTCCGTATCACTGTTTTGCTTGTGATTAAAAAAAAATCCTGTTACTTGTGAAAGAATTTGAATGTATTTCCCTATGAAGTGCACCTGCTTTAATAAAGAGGGGTCACAGAGCAAGGTGCTCTCAATTTAGTCAGTAGCAGGGGGCTACATGTAGTTGCTTGAAGTTTTATGAAGTACGCATTGTTGTATGCAGAGGAGAGAAAAATTTCTTTTTAATGTCATATTTCTTCTCTGAATATGATACAGACTAGAATTCATTATGGACCTGATTTCATACGCTTCAATTTCTGTGGAAGATGTGATGTCTCACCCCCTGCTGAAGTGAGGATTTGTGCAAAGCTTTCCACGGACATATTGAGCTCAAACAGCTTTAGCAGAATGTGGTCTTAGTCACATCCTCCGTAGTTAGAGGATGACGTTGTCCAAAAGACTGCTATAAAAGTACATATTGACAACAAGGCATTGAAAGAGAATTTGTATTTATTTCTGATCAGAAATGTAGAGGCCAAAAAACAGTGACTATTTCCAGTGATGGAAATTGTTCAGTATTGAATATGGCTATTAAAACTACTCTGGTTTCTTGGGGAAGCATCCTTCTTTTTTGATTTTTAAATTTTCTATTTTTAATCTTATAAAATACTATGTGTCTTTTATCTTACTGGATTAAACACAGATTAAATACAGATTTTATGTAGCTGTCCTGAATATATCAGGCCCTTTCAATGAGGCTTTGATCTATTTTGAAGCCTCTGAAACCTGACTTGGATGAAATGTCAATGTATTCATAGCGTAATGCAATGAGGAGCGTGGAAGCTTCTGTTACTATCTTTGAGAGTTTATTAGAGAAATGATGCCTGACAAGAACTACACTTTATAGAAGAATTGTTAATTTTGAAATTAGCTCTGGCAGATCTGCTTAAAGAAGTTTATAGGGGGAAAAAGTGCTCTCAAAATCATCTGAAATGAAGCCTGCAGTGAAGATACGGTAGAAAGGCTGATGGGGGAATATGTTAGTTCTACCTGCTTTAATCCATTTGTTACCAGGAGGGATCTTAAACTGTGTGCAGATTAATGAAGCATTTGAGTCAGATATATACTGATGAACTTGTGCCTGCTTCTCTACCCTTTGTTGCTACGGAACCAGAGAGATGTGAAATTGCCAAAGAACCTACGCCCTGCTCAGAGCTCCTCAGATAGTCAATTAGAAAATAAAATGGAACATTTAGGAAATGAGGTCCCAGCTTTCTGATCACATGCAATGCATGAAAGCCTGCATTTGCTGGTGTGTACTTTGCTAATGTGTGTGGTATAGGAACATTAAGTAAACTGTTGAGTATGACGGGAATGTATGGAGTGAAAGACACTCTCCTCCACACAGTTGATCTAATCAGGTGTTACCTGGGGAAATTTTCAGGTATTTGTCACCTCCCAGCCTGCAATCAGGACATACCCAGAACTTTCACCACAGGTACTTCAGCTTATACAGACAGGAATGGTATGTGCACCAGATATGTTTCACATGAGTGTATGTCATCCTAACATACAGATTCTAACTCAGCATTTAGAATCATTGTCCTTTAAAACCAGCTCTACAATGTCCTTTCTATGAGCATCTTTCCCCCTCTGCCTCCACAGCATGTAGGAGATACAGAAACGCCTTGCAGCTGTGCCATCCATGAGAGGGACAGTTTGAGGCTCTGTGGGAATAGAGCTGTTTACCAAAGCTGTCAGTGGGTAGGCAGCAAGTGAATAACAGAGCGTCATTAAACTAGGAATACTGATTGGAAAGAAATGGGAGAACTTGCCAAACGTGTCTCAAATTCAGTGTATAGTAAAAAGAAGATATATGGTTTAATACAGATGTAGCTTTTAAAGCATATGCCATGGATTTAATTATGTTTGTATTCAAAGGTATAGGCCATATAAAGAAACAATGTCTATCTAAGTTACTGGTTCTGCAAGGTACAATGCATTCTCACATTCCTGTTGAGTGATGAGAAAATGTAATGGGTGCTGAGGGTTAGGATATCCCAGATTTTTACTGACTGGGTGATCTAACCAAGAACACCAAAGACAATAAGAAAAAATTCTACAGATATGTCAGGCACAAAGGCAAGACTAGGGAGACCTGGCCACCCAGGATATGGATAAGGCTGAGCTACTGAACAATTTCTTTGCTTCAGTCTTCACCAGAAAGGGCTCAAACCACACTACCCAAGTCACAGATGGCAAAAACAGGGGTTCTGCAAATGAAGAACTGCCCACAGTACAAGAGGATCAGGTTCGAGACCTCTTAAAGAACCTGAAGGTGCATAAATCCGTGGGACCTGATGAAATCCATCCACAGGTGCTGAGGGAGCTGGTGGATGAAGTTGCTAAGCCGCTTTTCATCATATTTGAGAAATTGTGGCAGTCTGGCGAAGCTCCCGCAGACTGGAAAAAGGGGAACATAACCCTGATATTCAAAAAAGGGAAAAAATGAAGACCCAGGGAACTACAGGCCAGTCAGTCTCACCTCTGTGCCTGGCAAGATTATGGAGAAAATCCTCCTGGAATCTCTGTTAGGGAACAAGGAAAATTAGGAGGTGATTGGAGACAGCCAACATGCCTTCACCAAGTGCAAATTGTGCCTGACAAATTTAGTGGCCTTTTATGATACAGCCACACAGTTGGTGGACAAGGGCAGAGCAACAGATGTCATCTACCTGGACTTGTGCAAAGCGTTTAACACTTTCTGTCCTGCACGACATCCTGGTCTCAAAATTGGAAACTAATGGATTCAATGGATGGACCGCTCGGTGGATAAGGAGCTGGCTGGCTGGCCGCACTCAAAGGGTTGTGGTAAATGGCTCAATGTCCAATTGGCAGCCAGTGACGAGTGGTGTTCCTCAGGGGCCCGTACTGGGACTAGTGCTGTTCAACATCTTTGTTGCAGACATGGACGGTGGGATAGAGTGTACCCTCAGCAAGTTTGCCGGTGACACCAAGCTCGGTGGACGCACTGGAGGGAAGGGATGCCATCCAGAGGGACCTGGACAGGCTGGAGAGGTGGGCTCATGCAAATTACATGAGGTTTCACCATGCCAAGCGCAGGGTCCTGAACCTGGGATGTGGCAATCCCAGGCACAAATACAGGTTGGGAGGAGAATGGCTAGAAAGCAGCCCTAAGAAGGACTTGGGGGTGTTGGTGGATGAGAAGCTCAACATGAGCCAGCAATATGCACTGGCAATCCAGGAAGCCAACCACATCCTGGGCTGCATCAAGAGAAGCATGGCCAGCAGGTCACGGGACATGATTCTGCCCCTCTGCTCTGTGCTCGTGAGACCCTACCTGTAGTACTGTGTCCAACTTTGGAGTCCTTAACACAGAAAGGACATGGATCTGTTGGAACAGGTCCAGCGGAGGGCCACAAAGATGATCAGAGGGCTGGAGCACCTCCCCTACAAGGACAGGCTGAGAGAGCTGGGGTTGTTCAGCCTGGAGAAGAGAAGGCTGCGGGGAGACCTTATAGTGGCCTTTCAATATCTGAAGGGAGCCTACAGGAGAACCAGAGAGGGACTCTTTGTCAGTAAGTGTAGTGAAAGGACAAGGGGCAACGGTTTTGAATTGGAAAAGGGGAGATTTAGGTTAGATACTAGAAAGAAATTCTTTACAGTGAGGGTGATGAGGCACTGGAACAGGTTGCCCAGGGAAGCTGAACACTTCCCATCCCTGGAAGTGTTCAAGGCCAGGCTGGATGGGGCTTTGAGCAACCTACTCTAGAGGGAGGTGTCCCCGCCCATGGCAGGGGGGTTGGAACTCGATGATATTTAAGGTCCCTTCCAACCCAAACCATCCTATGATTCTGTGATTCTAATAAGTCTACTCTTGTCTACTTTTCTTATTTACTGTAATTTTACCTAAAGTTGCCTCATTATTGGAAAACTTAGAAAAATGTAAACTTTCTCTTTCTCCTTTGAAAATTTTAAGAAGGTTTTTTGTACCTTCTATTGCATTTAGTGATACTTTGCAATTTACTGTATTTTACTATGATCAGTGTTTCATTGTTATAGGGGTGTTAAATTTTTTTTTCCACTGTTCAATTTATTAAATGCTATTACAACATCTTTTTAGTGCTTTTTGTTTCTGATGGAAAGGAACAATAATGGAATAGAAAAGGTAACAAAAAAAAAGTTTAACCAGTGTTTTTTTTCTATGGCTGACAATAAACTAGAGAAAACAGCTTGCAAATGGTACACTTTGGGAGGCAGTTTCTGCTGTAATGAAGATTGCAAGCAGCAGATGGAATTCCTAGAAAAACCCCTTCTGTGTCTTGGGAGAATTTTTGTCTTGAAAATCACAGGTCTTTTTCAGTTCAGCTGTGTCTACAAGTCTCTATGCTGATCTAGTCTAGGTATTGAGAGCAGGAGATGTATGTCACTGTTGTTCAGTTAACTAAAAGATTGTGCCTCTGAAATGGAAGACAAGATTTTGCGGTAGAAGAAAACTTGGTGGATTTTTTTCTAGTAACTAGTCTTTTATGTGTTCTGTGAGCTAGGTAACCAGGAGAGCTGATTTTCACAGAACAGGTGCACCAAGGCAAGCTTGATAGAGAAAGAATATTCAAACAAACAATCTCGTATCTGTATCGAGCAGTTTCCTAAGGTGGAGGTTCTTGGAGTAGGAACCCAATAAATGGTTAGTAGAAGAGAAAACCAGGGTTTCTGCTCTGTCTCAAACTGCAAGGAAAGCAGACAGGGAAAAACCAATCCATTTTCAAGAAAATCTATTTTTTCTCTCTAGGTCTGTCTGCCTCCTATATCTGCCTTCTTTCTCCTGGTGCAAGAGGTCACAAGCTAGAAGCTGAGGTAAAAAATCACATTAGGTATGTAGGAGCAGGGTGTTTGAATAGTGAAATCGGCCTTTTTTAGCAGTACCTGATAATTCTAAATGTCATTTGCACAGTCACAAGGATGTGCATTATTGCTAATTCTCAGCACTCTCCTAAACTTGAAGTTAAAACTTTACAGAAGACATTTTTAAGTGATACTCATTTGCCAACTTGTGAATGGCAGATAGATGTTAATGAGACCGAGAAATGGGTATTCTCTTCAAGATGATGTGCTTGGCAGGGAAACATATATAATCTGTTATTACTAATTGAAGAGCCCTTCCCTGTCTCACCTTCCTCAACAGTCTATTGTGTGACACCTCTGCACTCCATCTCCCCGCACTGGAAAGGTACAAGAATTGTAAGGACACGTGGTAACCAGCTAGAAAAATTATCTGTCTGAAAAATATGCACTCTGTCCTTTTTTCACCCTGCATCCTAAAAGTAACAAAGAGTACAGAATCTGGGGACTAATTTGAGATAGGAGCCCAGGACAGCTGATTTTTAGTGTCACTAATGTCTTATCTGTAAACAGTGCTACCATCTTTGGCAAGCCCATTTTAACTGTACAAAGATGAAAGCATAACTTTTTCTGTGGCGATTATATACTGTTATCCTTGGGAAAGCAGAGGTTTGTGAAATCCAAGATCAAGACAGCTGAGGCATGGAACTTCAATGGTTTTAAAATAAGCTATAATGAGACTAGGCTCTGTCTGAGCTATAATAAGAAACATAAAAACATCCGTGTGGCAAACCCTTGTCATTACAATAAGTATATGTATACATATATAGCTTAATGACAAAAATAGTGTTGATTTGCATAGTCCACTGTTTTGTTTTAGCTCTGCCTAGAAAAACTATCTTAGAAGTGTGAGAGTGATTTATAAGAAATATTCTTCTTCTAGTCAAATAAAGATTTACAAACCTTTTTTGGAAGGGGATCAGTTTTCTCTTTGTTACTTCTTTAGTGGTTTTGCCTCCATTTTCTCAGACACACCAAACCTTGAGTAATTCTTCAACGCCACTGTTTAAGCTCAGTTCATAGTGCACTTAACTTGCCCTTTTGCTTCTTAATCTCTAAATGAAAAATCATTTTAGAATGTACTTTCTATAACACTTTCTGCTACCATCCTGATGCTTTTAAAAGACCTTTTCAGAACTGAGACGTCATTACTTAAGAGGCCCTTTTCCTTCACATTTTCATCTTTAAGTGCTGTGGCAATGCCACCTCAATTTCATCAAGCCAAGCTATTTTGAATCAACCTCGAATTAGATTCTGCTAACTGCAAAGGGCAATAATAGGGATGTCCTCAGGATCTAGACTATGCTCACTATGTTTTTTATTGAGAATGGCATTAAATGCCTTACACATAGGAGTCAAGTGGCACTGCCATTCCCTAAGAACTTTTATGAAGGTAGTAATTTTCTTACATGGATAAGTTACAGGTAAAATACCATTTCCTCTATGTAGACTAAGCTTTTATATGTAACAGGAAGGAGATGGCAGATTTTGACGAGGGCCAAGAGTATGAGAGCTACTCTTCGTGGAGAGTCCATAGAATTACTTTACTGGGAGAGTGGTCAGGCACTGGAACAGCCTGCCCAGGGAGGTGCTTGAGTCACCATCCCTGGAAGTGTTTAGGAAACGTGTAGATATACATTTCAGGGCATGCTCGAGTGGCTGATATTACCAGGGTTTTTTGTGTGTCTATGGTTGGACTTGGTGATCCCAGAGGTCCTTTCCAACCATGATGATTCTGTGATTATGTGCTTACTGTTAAACACTTATAGGTATGCCAGGGCATTTAAATCTAACAGTGCTGTAGTGCATCCACAACCTTATGCTCCTCTGCACAGTTTACTATCTTGGTTTGATGTTTCTTGCTGCTTTTCATTGAAGGGGTCAAGCAAGCCTTTGGGCTCATGAGCCCTATACACCTTTATATTTTGGAAACTGTTGAGTAGGTCAAATTTTCAATCACGGTGACAGTGTCCCATGGCTATTTGTCTCCCATGTGACTTGCTGCTTGTGACTTGTTACTTGAGCCTCTGTTATTTGAATAGCATTATTTCTAAGACTTTCTGTCACATTTCTGAATCTTTTCTTCCAGGCAATTTACAGTCTCATTCTTTACACCAATCTCGGTTAGCTGTCCCAAAACAGAGGGCTGACTTTTAAATTTTTAGCTTACTGTAAAGTTTTGCCATTTCCCTTCCTTGGGTATTCATGCTTCTGGTTTTTTGGCCTTTAAAGGAGAATATACCTAGGACATTGCCCTGTCATTTTCTTTACCAAAGTACATGTTTCTGTGAAAGAGTTTCATAGTTCACACACTCTGCCTGACTAATAGGTCATCATCATTATCTGAACCTCTTTGAATAAAAGGTAGCTGTTCGGTAGCCTTTCCTTAAGCTGCTATTTATTGCTTGTAGAAACAGAGAAAAATATGATTTAGATTTTCTTGTGTTATGTGTTTTCCAGAAGGCTCTAATTTCTATAGAACTTTCAGGTTTTTTTTTAGAGACTTCGGACTTTATTCAGGTTAATTTTTGTTTACTCCTGATATTTGTTGTGTTTATTCCTCTAGGCCCCAAGACCCCGTAAAGCAGATCCTTTTTATTCTAAGCTCTTCATTCTGGACCTACGCTGGCGAGACTTTTTGTTGTATATTGTATAATGTGTTTTCTGGAACTAAATGATTTTATGTCTGGACTCTACTGGCTAAGAATTGGCTCTGGATTTGGCTTGAGGAAGCCTTCAAGGCAGCTTAAAGCCATTAGTTTCATTCTTGTGCTGCTAGAAATGAATGGGAGAATATTGAAGACTTGAGCTTCTAAGAAGGACTGGAGCTTGCTCAACTATACTGAAAACTTGCCATTATTTCCTTGAGAGTTTAACCTTCCATATTCTGTGAAAAATTCTTCAGTAGGCAAGCAATACATGTTTTCAGTGTTCAGAAGGTGAGTTAACTTTCAGTCAGGTATCCCATTTAGAGATGTCCATGCCTATACTATTCCCAGGCAGAGTTTCAAAATCTTAAAGTTCTGAGTCAAGTGGATGTGTGGATACATTCGAGTCAAGGAGAAATGATGGTGGCAATTGTCCTCTGCAACAGAAAAAACCATTCATAGCCCATCTTCTTTACAGCTTTCAAGTAGCCAGGGAGATTTTTCAGCTTTGGTAGTAGATCAAGAACTGTCATCAGAAAAAAAATCCAAACTTATTGATTTTATTTTATTTTTATTTTACCACCTCCACCCCACCCCCACCACCGCCCCACATCCCCAGAAAAAGCTTGTCAGTACATCTACAATCTTCCATCTACAAGCAGTGCCAAAAGGGGAAAAAACCCAATTATTAGGAATTATTTACCCTGACTAAATTTGTATGAGTCTTATGTCTTATGCGCTTAAGATTGCATACGTGTCCTTCCTATTATAATATACCTGAGACAAGGATTGGGAACAAAAACCTCTTATTCTTTCAGTATGCTAACACCATGTATGCCAATTTATTTAGTGATGATGACTTAGATCATCAGGTCTTGCAGAATTTTTTTGAAAATCTAGATAGGTATTAATTGCAAATTGTTATCCATTATTTTAATATTCCTTTTATTTAAAAAAATATTATGTTAGTATGGATAGTCTTTGAACTGACTAATAAATTGTACAGCTCATTCTCACTGCCTTACTGAAGTAAATTATAGTGCTTACCAGACTGATAATTAAAAGAATATTTTCTTTCATAAAAGTGGGGTTTAGATGCCTACATAAATTTGGTGAAACATGCTTTCTCAGAATACTTTTTATGTTGCCTTTCTAAAGTACATGAGTGTTTTCTTTCTTGATTGATATCACACAACAGGCTGAAGTGATAAACTGATTTAACTTCAGAGGAAGTGATGAATTAATGAGCATGATCAATACTTTAAGTAAATTAGTTTGGCAAATATACAAATGGTGCTTCACAACAATCTGGAAATTATCATTAAATTAATATAAAATGTATCATAAATATGAATATTGTTGCTTTTTGTTTATATTGAAAACTGATCTCTAATGTGTTCATAGAATCACAGAACGGTCAGAGTTGGAATGGACCTTAAAGATGATCTATTTCCAACGCCCCTGCCACGGGCAGGGACACGTCCCACTGCACCAGGTTGCTCAAAGTCCCATTGAGCCTGGCCTTAAACACTTCCAGGGATGGGGCATCCACAACTTCCCTGGGAAACCTGTTCCAGTGTCTCACCACTCCCACAGCAAAGAATTTTCTTCTGATATCTAATCTATCTACCTTTTTTCTGTTTAAAACTATTACATCTTGTCATATCACTACACCCCTGGATAAAGAGTCCCTCCTCATCTCTCCTGTAGGCCCCTTAAAGGTACTGAAAGGCTGCTATAAGGTCTTCCTAGAGCCTTCTCTTCTCCAGGCTGAACGATCCCAACTCTCTCAACCTGTCTTCATAGGAGAGATGCTCCAGCCCTCTGATCATCTTCATGGCTTTCCTCTGGACTTACTCTGACAGGTGTCCTTCATGTGTGGAGGACTCCAAAGTCAGATGCAATACTCCAGATAGTGTCCCACCAGCACAGAGTAGAGGGGCAGAAACACATTCCTCAACCTGCTGGCTGTGATCTTGGAGATAAAATGGAGCAAGATTAGCAGTGAATGTGCACCACTCAGAGCATATATTTTGACTTGGGCCTTAGAAATGGGCAACCTCTCTTTGCAGAGAGGCCTGTCCCATCTAAACATCATTAGGACTTGATGCTGGGTTAGGGGTTTACATGTGGAACATTTTGAACTTTTACAGACCAACCCTTACATTCTTAATGTTGAAAAGTTGAGATTAGGTTTTAAAATGAAATACCGTTGTTTAAGAAGGATTTTAACTAGAAGTTGAATGCATCCTAGATCAGTATAGTTTTCCTATCTTTTAAACATGGCTGAGACGAACTTTGTGCTAGTGTCCCTGGGGTAAAATTGAGCTGAATTTCTCTTACTGACTTATATAAAGTAAGTTATGGTGTCTCTGTGCCATATGAATGTGGCTCTGCCTATATTTTTTCCAAGTTGCTCATCCCACACAACTTCCTATTTATAAACACTGTTGTTTAAATGAGTTTTTGTAATCAGGATTGTATAAGAATTTGGAATGGCAAGACTGTACGGATAAAAAGCATTTCTTTTTTCCTGTCAACATTGTGTAGACCATTGCAAGCTGAGAACTATGACTACTTGTCAAACAATCCAAAATACAGCATGAAGGAAAACAAACTTGTATGTATACTTGTGTGGGCTTGCAACATGGTGTGACTGAGGCTCGGCTAAATCAGAAAGGCATGGCCTGTATGTGTATGCTGGAGGCATAGGATACTAACACTGTCTGTCTCACCTTTTCTCCTTCTGCCTCTTGCTGTCTGTCTTGCTTCTAAGTACAGCTTGTCTAATCAGCCACCATGACCATTTCAAGTTATTATCCTATTTATCCAGAGCTTGTCATAAAAGGGGATTGCTCTCCAATGTTGGGATAAAAGCAGGATGAGACTGAAGTAATACTTCAGATTATTTTTTCTCTGGAAGAAGTTATTTAAGGCACCTACTGATGTTCTTTGATTGTATTTTGCTCTTCATCACTATAACTAGCTGCTGACAAATCTGAATGTATCTCTGAATTCTGTGATCATGGATTATAAAATGGATCACGGATTATAAAATGAATCACATGTTGTCAAAGGCAGAGATTTTCATTTTCATTTTGGTGTTAGGGTCAGAGTGTCTCTTTGTTCTTGAAATACCTTAAAATTTTCCAAATTATTAGTGTACTCTTAACAGAGAACTCTAACAAAACTGGGACGCTTTCAGTGACCTACATCCACACTGATTACCTGTTTCATTATTGTTTGCCCTTAACCAAAGAAAATAAAATACATGTCAGCAGTAATGGAAAGTAGGTCAGTCCACAAACCCTCTGCATCAAACCCAGAACAGCATAAACATTTTCCAGAGAAAAATGAGAAATAAACATGTAAATGAAAGGCAAGTAAGGGTTTTATAGTATCAGCCAGCATGATTAGCAGAGAATTACTAAATTACCTATTCCTTCAGTACTGTGTAACTTACACTTTGGGTAAACAAGAGACACTACAAATATATTACTTTTATCTTCCTTGAAAGATTTTGAACAAGATATTAGAATTTAATTATCTGATTCCTAAATTCTCTTTTACTTTCAGTAGGCTTGCCAAGTAACTGTGAGCAATCAAGTCAGGAGCTGCAAATGTTTCAGGAAAATCTAAAGGAACTTTCATACCTAGATAGGAAGAACTTTATATTTGGTTAGGTAAATATTTTGCTTCCTATTTGGAGTCTTTAATCCTAACTAAAAGAGGGATGAATGTGTGTAATGACTTCTTATCATAATTGGATGTTTGCTGTAATTTATGCAAATAAAATTTAAGGTATGTTCCACTGATACATACTTCTGAGCAAATGGATTCTGATAGCAGAAGATGTACTCTGTACATCTAAGGTCCCAATTTTAATTCCACTTAGCAGCATTTAGTAAATCTAGTAAATTAACATTAAGATTATAATGTGAATTTACCATGTAATATCACTTCAGTCTTGAACCTCGCAGGAGCTACACAGGACAGTGGCTTTTCAGTGAACAGATTCATGTTTGAATCAACACCTATTTAAGGGTTTGTCCATCTACATCATTAGTTCCAGAAAAGGCTTCTCAGTCTCTTCATGCTCCTGTAGACAATCCATCTGAAGCCCCACACCCAAGAGAACTTTGCTGCAAACTGAGCTGGTGTAAACTCCAATAATTTCAGCTGTATGTTTTCAGAGGTCCATTTTCAAGCACAGGTTTTGTATCAGAATAGAAGGGGAAATACAAAGCCTTGCAGAAAAGGCATTTTCTTGGGTGAAGAAATGAATGAAAAATACATGGAAAGGATGTTCTATAGAACTGGGTCGGGCTGGGATGAAGTTATGAAGTTAACTGTCCATGGCCCATTTGGAGCTGTGCTTTCCATTTGTGGCTAAATCTGTGTTGATAATACACCAGTTTTTGGCTACTGCTGAACAGTCCTTGCACAGCAACAAGACTTTCTCTCTGCTCCCTTCACCTGCAAAGGCCAGTAGGTTGGGGATGGGCAAGAGTTTAGGACAGGACACAACTGGCACTGCCCATCCCAACTGGCCAAAAGGATATCCCACGACACCTGGAACAAGTTGACCAGGGAAGCAGTTGAGTCGCTTTCCCTGGAAGTATTTAAAACACATGTAGATGTGTGACTTACGGACCCAGTTTAATGCTGGGCTTGCAGTGTTAGAGTGTTAGGTTTACAGTTGGATTTGATGATCTTAAAGGTGTTTTCCAACCTGAATGATTCTAAGATTCTATGACATCATGCCTTGCTGTAAAAGCTGAAGGAAAGGAGAAGGTAGGAGGGACATTCATGGTTATGGCATTTGCCTTCCCAAGTAGCCATTAGGTGTGCTGAGGCCCTTCTTTCCAGGGTGTAGCTGGATATCTGCCTGCCTATGGTAAGCAATGACTTAATTTCTCTTTTTGTTTCACTTGCGTGTGCTGCTCCTACTTTTCTTATTAAACCATCTTCATCTTGATCCATGATCACCTTCCTCCTACTCACCTCCACACCCCAAGGGGAGTGGGTGAAAGACAGGGTTGGTATTTGGCTGTTGGCCAGGGGTGACTCACCATGATCTTTTTTGGCACCCAATATGGGGCTCAAGGAATTAAAGATAAGGACATCAGTTGGGAGAGGTAATAGGCAAAACTTGGACTGGACATTGCTGGAAAGTGGAATAATTGGGGAGGAGCATTTGTTATTGTAAAGTGGTGAAGGGAGGAGGGGTGGAGTTTCCCCGTGTGTGTAAATCATCCACTTTTGCCACTGTTGAGATAATGTTAATTTGATTTTGGTATGGAGAATCTTTTTCATAGAACCATCTAGGTTGGAAGGGACCTTCAAGATCATCTAGTCCAACCGTCAACCTGACTCTGACAAAAAACCCATCACTAAACCATGTCCCCCAGCACCACGTCAACCCGTCTTTTGAACACCTCCAGGGATGGTGCCTCAACCACTTCCCTGGGCAGCTCATTCCAATGCCTGATAACCCTTTCAGTGTAAAAATTTTTCCAAATATCCAATCTGAACCTCCCCTGGTGCAACTTGAGGCTGTTTCCTCTAGTCCTGTTGCCTGTGACTTGGGAGAAGAGACTGACCCCAGCATCTCTACAACCTCCTTTCAGGCAGGTGTAGACATCAATAAGGTCTCCCCTCAACCTCCTTTTCTCTAGACTGAACAACCCCAGCTCCCTCAGCCTCTCCTCATAAGACTTGCGCTCCAAACCCCTTACTAGCTTTGTGGCCCTTCTCCGGACCCACTCCAGCACCTCAATGTCTTTTTTCTGGTAAGGGCCCCAAAACTGGACACAGTACTCAAGGTGGAACTCAAGGTGGGGCCTCACCAGTGCCGAGTACAGGGAGACCATCACCTCTTGAGTCCTATTCACCACACTGTTCCTGATACAGGCCAAGATACTGTTGGCCTTCTTGGCCACCTGGGCACACTGCTGGCTCATGTTCAGCCGACAGTCGACCAACACCCCCAGGTCCTTTTCTGCCAGGCAGCTCCAGCCACTCTGCCCCAAGCCTGTAGTCCAGTCATCTGGCACCTCTCCTGTTGACCAGGATTGTTGATAGATAATGGAGAGAGGCTTGGTGAGCTCTCCTGCCAGCTCCCTGAGAACCTTTGGGTGAATTCTATCTGGCCCCATAGACTTATGCGTATCCAGGTGCATAAGCAAATAATTAACTACCTCCTCCTGGATTACAGGGGAGTCGTTCGGTTCTCTATTCTTATCTTCCAGCCCAAGAAGCTGAATATCCTGGGAGTGGCTGGCCTGATTATTAAAGACAGAGGCAAAGAAGGCATTAAGTATCTCAGCCTTCTCCTCATCCTTGGTTGCAAGGTTTCCCCTCGCATCCAGTAAGGGATGCTCAGTCACATTCTCTGTGACTCTCTTTTTGTTAATGTATTTATAGAAACTTATTTTGTTGTCCCTGATGTTAGTTGCCAGGTTCAGTTCCAGCTGGGCTTTTGCCTTCCTGATTCTTTCTCTGTATGTCCTAACCATATCTCTGTACTCCTCCTGAGTTGCCTGTCCCCTCTTCCAAAGGTGGTAAACCTTCTTTTTCTCCTTAAGTCCGATTAATAGCTCTTTGTTCATCCAGGCCAGCCATTTTCCCCGGCCTTTAATTCTGTGCCTCATGGGGACAGAATTTCAGTGAAATACATGTGGATCCCCCATCTCCTTTTCTTACTGGAATGTTGTACTTCTGGGAACAACATCAATAAGACTTCCTGAGGGCTTTCTGACCCCTTTCCCATCCATCATGGCTGGATGTTATAACGGACTACCATGTCTTGACTTTCAATGTAGGCTGCTGGGCACTTTCTGAAATACAGAATGTTCCTGTCAGGTTGAACATCAAACATTAAAGCATGTAAAATCAACAGTTACTATAAAAACCTCAGACTTCCTATCTAAGATGACCAAGTTTTGTACACATTTCCTGGCAAGACAGCTATTTTGCTTAAATTGAGGATTAATAGGGTAATGGGTCTTTTATACAATTGGCAGGTTCTTCTGCAGTTCTCACTAATGTTTGAATGTTCTTATGTAGGTACAAAACAGACCATCCAGAAACAATTTGACACAAATGTGTCACCTACAAATTATAATGGTGCTATTTTCTCTAAGATTCTTGTTTCTGCCTCATCAGAATCCCTTTTACACCTACTATAAACTGAACTTTTGAACTCACAAAGCAGAAATGGATTTAAATTAGAAAAAAACAAGATTGTCATCCTTTATTTCAAACAGTGTGCCTCATTCAGAAACCGAAGTGGACATGTTAATAAAATAAATTTTTTTCTCTCTCTCTTTTTCTTTTTTGTTTGTTTGTTCACTATACCTGCTACTGATGCTCCACGGAGAGTGAGATGAATGAATCAGGTCATAGAAAATAGTTTTCACAGCTTCTCTCAGGGAGCAAATATGTATAACAGTGGAAACACTTTTGATTGCTTTCCATTTATTCCTGCAGATACTAGTTTCTCTTATTGCTTGTTGAAAAGTTTAAAACAACATCAATTTTTAAGGACTTGAAAGTGCTTTTCTATTTAAAATCAAACAAGACAGGCATAATTTTCGCTCCAGTACTGTGTGTTTGCTTCTTGAAGTATGCTGAATATATAGACACCCACCAAAAAAAATAAAATAAAAAGGAAAGGCTGGGGTGGGGGTGTGGGGGTAGGAGGGGAAGAAAAGCTAAGTGATAGAAATGAGTAATTGCTTGGCAGTAAGTCTGCAGGGAGAGAGCTGACACTGTACAGCATATATTTCATGAATAATGAGAGGAGTCTCAGTGCTGTGCAATCACTGCCTATTGGGTCAGAAATTTCACATTAGTGGATTCATCAGAGCAGATCGGTGTCATAAAGACACTCTTTCCTGAGGTAAACATACCTTTTCCTTCACTGAACTGTCATCTCTTAGTTTGGATAGCGGGTACAGAGTAAAGCCTTATGAGACCTATTAGAGGGATATCTGGAATTGGGAGCACTTCAACTATGATTTAACAAGTTTGTTTATTTATACAAGACAGAAATTATATAAATACATATCTATAGGTATGTGTAAAGCTCATGCATATAATTCCACTTAGTCTAGACAAAAGTCTGTGAATATGTGGTTAATGATGGTTTAAGTACAGCATTTTGTCAAAAGGGAGGACCATCTGGCTTTTGCAAATCCATCTTGTCTATGCTTCCTAGACTACCTTAATGCATTTTTTTGCTTTTCCTATTTACCTCTTTATTCAAAGCAAAGTAAGTACTCCATTTTGTCTTTACTTTCATTTTCAGGGGGGACAGAATTTAAATATATCTAATATAATGGTCATTTGTTTTTGCTGGAGTACCTAATAGGTAGGAAGGACTAATAGAATGAGATTGTCTGCATTGGAATGAGTGCATTCTCCGCAGTACCTGCTGCCTCATTTATTCTTCACCTGGCATCCTCCCTTCCTAACACTTTGTGTTGTCATTTCGTTTACGTTGTAGTTGCAGGAATCCATAAACCAAAATAGTCAGGAATGTTAATGTGAAGTAAAAGGTGCAGGACAAGGTAAAAACTATCATTTGGGTGTTCAGGCAGTGCAAAGAATTCGATTAAAACATTACTTTTATCCTTATTCCTGGAAGGGTCATAGTTATGTTTACTTGTAAATGAATGTTGAGGCAAGTATCTAGAGCCCCTTTTCCTTGGATAGAGAAGTTGGGAGGGTTTCTTTTAAAAAAAACCCCAACATTAGGTGCTTTCAAGAAACTTGTGGTACAGTGTCTTTCCCAGCCTTACTGTCAAAGTGAACTGGAGCAGGAGCACCTGTTATTAGCATTTTCCTGATTGCACTACTTTCCTGTTAAGATTTTTTGTATGGCTTGGGGATTATTTTTTTTTTTTTTCTGTTTGGGAATTTAGTGGAAAACAGAAAGGACATGAGGGAGAAGAAGACATCCAATCACCATGTCAATTCCTGTTTGACAGATTTGCCTCTAAGGAATTGAAGAGGATGCATAAATTCAATTCACTTGTGCTAGTTGACAAAGTCTATTCAAATACTAAAAACAAGCCTGTGGGAGATATATCTCCTAGGTGATTCTCTTTAGAAATGTGAATTTACAATACATTTCAATTTCTTCTCTGTGAAAGAGAAAACAGGTATAAGAAGTAAAGCTTATGTTCCAAAAATCCTCTAATTTTTTATTTATTAGGAAGATAATGGTATGGAAGACCAGCCTCCTCCCTCCCTTTCTGTTTGCACTCTGTGCAGAAGAGGACTACCTTTTGTGTCTCATGATAGAAATGAATGGGCTAGAGAGTGCTAAGCTGAACTATACAGTAACATAAATAGCGGAGAAGTTCAGGAAGGTATCATTTCACTGCAAGTTTACTGTAGGGAGCAAGAATGAAACACTAGGGCATGCGCTTTCCAGGGGCAATAGGAGCCTCTGCTGTACAGCTGTGGAAAGAGAATTAAAAAGCAGGCTACAGAGAAAGACTGGAAATTAAATATGCCCCTATACAGAAAGAAGGCCAACAGCAGCATCTACAACGGGAGATGTGTTTCTGAAGAGTAGGTCTTGCCCCTAGTATTTCTGAGACTTAAGCTTGTTGATGGGCATGATATGATGCATGTGTATTTATTTTGCCTAGCAATATAGTGTTATAAGTGGGCTAGCAATCAGTTTCCTTCTGCTTGCTTTCTCCGTGTAACATGGCACAGCCTAAAATCCTTATGTTCTGATGGAAAGGTCTGAATTATTCATCAGCCAGTTAATGGCAGGTGATGAGATCTTTTCACGCTACAGCCCTGTCAGTAGGTGTTTATTGCTCTGTTTCACCAGCAGCCCTGCTATTACTGTGGGGCCAGAAGAACCCCACATAGAGGAGTGACATGTATCAGTAGAGATAGCTCTTTAAAGACTCTCTTTTGCCTGGGAGGTCATCTGAAGGTTATTATGAACAAATTATTTCTTCATTTCCGCTGACTGAGTAGATAGCCTTAATGATCTGTCACCTAGCAATAGGCTGCCTGTTCAAACATAAAGAATGGCATACTGATGGCTTATAACTAGGATCTGTTCATTTTAGCTATTCTCTTGTCAAGCATGTTTCCAAGATACATATAGTATTTACATATTCATGAGCTTTTGCAAACGTTGACGCCATGAGGGGGGCTGTCTGATAATGTGATACAAGTTTGTACTGTGTCCTGAGGCACTTAAAGTCTATTAAGTGAATCAAATCTGTACAGTTCTGTTCTTCCTAGGTGGTGTTTTTGGCCTAAAGGAATGGGCTGCAATCAACATTTGTGTACAGTACCTTGCTTTTTTCCTGTCCTCCTACCTCTTTTCGTTGTTGAAAGTTAATTTCATTTTATAGAAAAACATTATGCTGAATGAAATTACCTCTTAGAAAGCCAGAGCATCACTTTCTTATGCTACTGCTGTTCAGACACGCAGTTGTAACTGTTTGGCTGCAGGCAGGGAAAGTGACCTGCCCAAACACAAGTGCCTAGTTTAAAAGTTATTTTTTAAACTCTACTAAGATATTGATCTCTGACCCTTGATCTTGGTAGGCAGTGGGGGTGGACTAGATGATCTCTAGAGGTACCATTCTGTGATTCTGCGACTATTTCTGGAGTGCAAAGGTGGGAGAAAATAAGAATTAGAAATTACAGTGTAAGTGGGGTGTAGCATGTCAGCTGGGGAAACAGAGAACAGTAAAGAACCATGGATTACTCTTTGTAATCTGAACCTTCACTGTCTTGACCGTATGTCTGCTAACATGTTATATTTTCAAGAGAGACGAAGTTAAAACATGGCAGCTCATAGATATAAAAGCATGAGCAACAGCAAAAACTGAAATGAGATTAAAAGAACTGCGTAAAAAAAGATGGAAAACCTAAGAGGCAACAAGTGTTCTCACTTCTTGCCACCAAGTACTGGAATTTGAGTCTTCATTCAAGAGACACTGGAGGAAGAGATAGAAGGGTAAATAAAAGCTAATATTGTAGCACACTCTTTTGGTATGTTTTAGTGTTAAGTCTAAAAAAAAATTTGGTTAGCAGCACAGAGCAATTATTCTCTGTAAGAACTAAACTACAGCCTAATATGTGGTGTTAACAGCATGACAAATAACAATTTATGACCCATGTTTGAGGTTCCAGGCTCCACACAGACAAGGTTTATGAAGAGAGAAGGAAATGTATTGAAAAGCTGCATAGGAGCTACCAGTGGAGATGAAAATCTAGCCCTGACTGGCCTCCAAGTATAAATGAACTCTTGCACAAATGTGATCACACTCACTAAGGACATTTCACATTTGCATATGAAAGAAGATTTTACATGGACAGCATGAAATAACAGCTTTAAGTGATAAAATGAAAGTAAGATGTGATTTTAGGGCTTGTATATTGTAGCCAATCAAAATATAGCAAAGATTTTTTCCAAAGAAAAAACTTTCCTTTAAATCTTTGTGTGGTTTTGTGGTTTCATTTTGCAGTTAAAGACTTGAACTCAGTTTTTGTCTTCAAAAATTAAAAAATCTCAAACAGAGAATGTATTTTTTTAAGTACCAAGTGAAAAAAAAAAAAAAAATCCCAACAGTTTCTGATTTTTTCCAGTCACTTTTCATTAGAACTTCCCTTTCAAAAAAAAATTAGTATGACTGAAAAATTTATTTTTCCAAATATTTAAATTACTTCTGTCAGAAATGTCTTATATTTTGTAATGAAAATAAGACCACAAACCATAGAGGAGGAACTACTTAGAAATGTCCCAAATTGAAATGTAACCCTAGAATGGGTTCTTCAAAAAATTCATAGAACACCAGGTTATAAGGGACCTCAAGGATCATCTGGTCCAACTTTTCTTGGCAAAGGCAAGGCCTAGGCAAGACAGCAAAGCATGGTCTCCAGCTGAATCTTAAGTGTCCAGTGTTGAGGAATCCACCACTTTCCTGGGCAGATTATTATTTTCCTCTTGTGTCCAGTTAGAATCTCTTCAGGAGTAACTTGTACCCATATCCTAGTAGAGTTGACAAAATTTTTCACCTAGAATGTGTAAATTATGTCAATTTAAATGTTTACTGGCACGTGGAGAAGTAAAGTAAAATGCTGGAACAAAAGGCAGCTTAGTATATGAAGATAAATACAAAAAATGAACCTTAAATAGCCATTCTTTCTTTGAATTAGACCAGTAACTTCTTCTCCAGTGTTCACTGACTACTTAGCATCCTGAAAGAAATAAAAAGAGTAATACAAAAAAACTCATTTATGACTAACAGTGTCAGATAGTGAAAATTAATACAGACTTTAAACTACTGTACCAAGTTAGGAGTAGAGTTAGCTGTGTAGATCTCAATGTATTTAATTTATTCCTTTCCCCAGTCAGTCTTTTTCACTTTTTGCTAATCTGCATCATAAATATGTGTTATTCAGAGTACCACTTTTTGTGTCTTTAAAATTCTTAGACAAAGTTCCGTGCTTTCCGTATCACTGTTTTGCTTGTGATTAAAAAAAAATCCTGTTACTTGTGAAAGAATTTGAATGTATTTCCCTATGAAGTGCACCTGCTTTAATAAAGAGGGGTCACAGAGCAAGGTGCTCTCAATTTAGTCAGTAGCAGGGGGCTACATGTAGTTGCTTGAAGTTTTATGAAGTACGCATTGTTGTATGCAGAGGAGAGAAAAATTTCTTTTTAATGTCATATTTCTTCTCTGAATATGATACAGACTAGAATTCATTATGGACCTGATTTCATACGCTTCAATTTCTGTGGAAGATGTGATGTCTCACCCCCTGCTGAAGTGAGGATTTGTGCAAAGCTTTCCACGGACATATTGAGCTCAAACAGCTTTAGCAGAATGTGGTCTTAGTCACATCCTCCGTAGTTAGAGGATGACGTTGTCCAAAAGACTGCTATAAAAGTACATATTGACAACAAGGCATTGAAAGAGAATTTGTATTTATTTCTGATCAGAAATGTAGAGGCCAAAAAACAGTGACTATTTCCAGTGATGGAAATTGTTCAGTATTGAATATGGCTATTAAAACTACTCTGGTTTCTTGGGGAAGCATCCTTCTTTTTTGATTTTTAAATTTTCTATTTTTAATCTTATAAAATACTATGTGTCTTTTATCTTACTGGATTAAACACAGATTAAATACAGATTTTATGTAGCTGTCCTGAATATATCAGGCCCTTTCAATGAGGCTTTGATCTATTTTGAAGCCTTTGAAACCTGACTTGGATGAAATGTCAATGTATTCATAGCGTAATGCAATGAGGAGCGTGGAAGCTTCTGTTACTATCTTTGAGAGTTTATTAGAGAAATGATGCCTGACAAGAACTACACTTTATAGAAGAATTGTTAATTTTGAAATTAGCTCTGGCAGATCTGCTTAAAGAAGTTTATAGGGGGAAAAAGTGCTCTCAAAATCATCTGAAATGAAGCCTGCAGTGAAGATACGGTAGAAAGGCTGATGGGGGAATATGTTAGTTCTACCTGCTTTAATCCATTTGTTACCAGGAGGGATCTTAAACTGTGTGCAGATTAATGAAGCATTTGAGTCAGATATATACTGATGAACTTGTGCCTGCTTCTCTACCCTTTGTTGCTACGGAACCAGAGAGATGTGAAATTGCCAAAGAACCTACGCCCTGCTCAGAGCTCCTCAGATAGTCAATTAGAAAATAAAATGGAACATTTAGGAAATGAGGTCCCAGCTTTCTGATCACATGCAATGCATGAAAGCCTGCATTTGCTGGTGTGTACTTTGCTAATGTGTGTGGTATAGGAACATTAAGTAAACTGTTGAGTATGACGGGAATGTATGGAGTGAAAGACACTCTCCTCCACACAGTTGATCTAATCAGGTGTTACCTGGGGAAATTTTCAGGTATTTGTCACCTCCCAGCCTGCAATCAGGACATACCCAGAACTTTCACCACAGGTACTTCAGCTTATACAGACAGGAATGGTATGTGCACCAGATATGTTTCACATGAGTGTATGTCATCCTAACATACAGATTCTAACTCAGCATTTAGAATCATTGTCCTTTAAAACCAGCTCTACAATGTCCTTTCTATGAGCATCTTTCCCCCTCTGCCTCCACAGCATGTAGGAGATACAGAAACGCCTTGCAGCTGTGCCATCCATGAGAGGGACAGTTTGAGGCTCTGTGGGAATAGAGCTGTTTACCAAAGCTGTCAGTGGGTAGGCAGCAAGTGAATAACAGAGCGTCATTAAACTAGGAATACTGATTGGAAAGAAATGGGAGAACTTGCCAAACGTGTCTCAAATTCAGTGTATAGTAAAAAGAAGATATATGGTTTAATACAGATGTAGCTTTTAAAGCATATGCCATGGATTTAATTATGTTTGTATTCAAAGGTATAGGCCATATAAAGAAACAATGTCTATCTAAGTTACTGGTTCTGCAAGGTACAATGCATTCTCACATTCCTGTTGAGTGATGAGAAAATGTAATGGGTGCTGAGGGTTAGGATATCCCAGATTTTTACTGACTGGGTGATCTAACCAAGAACACCAAAGACAATAAGAAAAAATTCTACAGATATGTCAGGCACAAAGGCAAGACTAGGGAGACCTGGCCACCCAGGATATGGATAAGGCTGAGCTACTGAACAATTTCTTTGCTTCAGTCTTCACCAGAAAGGGCTCAAACCACACTACCCAAGTCACAGATGGCAAAAACAGGGGTTCTGCAAATGAAGAACTGCCCACAGTACAAGAGGATCAGGTTCGAGACCTCTTAAAGAACCTGAAGGTGCATAAATCCGTGGGACCTGATGAAATCCATCCACAGGTGCTGAGGGAGCTGGTGGATGAAGTTGCTAAGCCGCTTTTCATCATATTTGAGAAATTGTGGCAGTCTGGCGAAGCTCCCGCAGACTGGAAAAAGGGGAACATAACCCTGATATTCAAAAAAGGGAAAAAATGAAGACCCAGGGAACTACAGGCCAGTCAGTCTCACCTCTGTGCCTGGCAAGATTATGGAGAAAATCCTCCTGGAATCTCTGTTAGGGAACAAGGAAAATTAGGAGGTGATTGGAGACAGCCAACATGCCTTCACCAAGTGCAAATTGTGCCTGACAAATTTAGTGGCCTTTTATGATACAGCCACACAGTTGGTGGACAAGGGCAGAGCAACAGATGTCATCTACCTGGACTTGTGCAAAGCGTTTAACACTTTCTGTCCTGCACGACATCCTGGTCTCAAAATTGGAAACTAATGGATTCAATGGATGGACCGCTCGGTGGATAAGGAGCTGGCTGGCTGGCCGCACTCAAAGGGTTGTGGTAAATGGCTCAATGTCCAATTGGCAGCCAGTGACGAGTGGTGTTCCTCAGGGGCCCGTACTGGGACTAGTGCTGTTCAACATCTTTGTTGCAGACATGGACGGTGGGATAGAGTGTACCCTCAGCAAGTTTGCCGGTGACACCAAGCTCGGTGGACGCACTGGAGGGAAGGGATGCCATCCAGAGGGACCTGGACAGGCTGGAGAGGTGGGCTCATGCAAATTACATGAGGTTTCACCATGCCAAGCGCAGGGTCCTGAACCTGGGATGTGGCAATCCCAGGCACAAATACAGGTTGGGAGGAGAATGGCTAGAAAGCAGCCCTAAGAAGGACTTGGGGGTGTTGGTGGATGAGAAGCTCAACATGAGCCAGCAATATGCACTGGCAATCCAGGAAGCCAACCACATCCTGGGCTGCATCAAGAGAAGCATGGCCAGCAGGTCACGGGACATGATTCTGCCCCTCTGCTCTGTGCTCGTGAGACCCTACCTGTAGTACTGTGTCCAACTTTGGAGTCCTTAACACAGAAAGGACATGGATCTGTTGGAACAGGTCCAGCGGAGGGCCACAAAGATGATCAGAGGGCTGGAGCACCTCCCCTACAAGGACAGGCTGAGAGAGCTGGGGTTGTTCAGCCTGGAGAAGAGAAGGCTGCGGGGAGACCTTATAGTGGCCTTTCAATATCTGAAGGGAGCCTACAGGAGAACCAGAGAGGGACTCTTTGTCAGTAAGTGTAGTGAAAGGACAAGGGGCAACGGTTTTGAATTGGAAAAGGGGTGATTTAGGTTAGATACTAGAGAGAAATTCTTTACAGTGAGGGCGATGAGGCACTGGAACAGGTTGCCCAGGGAAGCTGAACACTTCCCATCCCTGGAAGTGTTCAAGGCCAGGCTGGATGGGGCTTTGAGCAACCTACTCTAGAGGGATGTGTCCCCGCCCATGGCAGGGGGGTTGGAACTCGATGATATTTAAGGTCCCTTCCAACCCAAACCATCCTATGATTCTGTGATTCTAATAAGTCTACTCTTGTCTACTTTTCTTATTTACTGTAATTTTACCTAAAGTTGCCTCATTATTGGAAAACTTAGAAAAATGTAAACTTTCTCTTTCTCCTTTGAAAATTTTAAGAAGGTTTTTTGTACCTTCTATTGCATTTAGTGATACTTTGCAATTTACTGTATTTTACTATGATCAGTGTTTCATTGTTATAGGGGTGTTAAATTTTTTTTTCCACTGTTCAATTTATTAAATGCTATTACAACATCTTTTTAGTGCTTTTTGTTTCTGATGGAAAGGAACAATAATGGAATAGAAAAGGTAACAAAAAAAAAGTTTAACCAGTGTTTTTTTTCTATGGCTGACAATAAACTAGAGAAAACAGCTTGCAAATGGTACACTTTGGGAGGCAGTTTCTGCTGTAATGAAGATTGCAAGCAGCAGATGGAATTCCTAGAAAAACCCCTTCTGTGTCTTGGGAGAATTTTTGTCTTGAAAATCACAGGTCTTTTTCAGTTCAGCTGTGTCTACAAGTCTCTATGCTGATCTAGTCTAGGTATTGAGAGCAGGAGATGTATGTCACTGTTGTTCAGTTAACTAAAAGATTGTGCCTCTGAAATGGAAGACAAGATTTTGCGGTAGAAGAAAACTTGGTGGATTTTTTTCTAGTAACTAGTCTTTTATGTGTTCTGTGAGCTAGGTAACCAGGAGAGCTGATTTTCACAGAACAGGTGCACCAAGGCAAGCTTGATAGAGAAAGAATATTCAAACAAACAATCTCGTATCTGTATCGAGCAGTTTCCTAAGGTGGAGGTTCTTGGAGTAGGAACCCAATAAATGGTTAGTAGAAGAGAAAACCAGGGTTTCTGCTCTGTCTCAAACTGCAAGGAAAGCAGACAGGGAAAAACCAATCCATTTTCAAGAAAATCTATTTTTTCTCTCTAGGTCTGTCTGCCTCCTATATCTGCCTTCTTTCTCCTGGTGCAAGAGGTCACAAGCTAGAAGCTGAGGTAAAAAATCACATTAGGTATGTAGGAGCAGGGTGTTTGAATAGTGAAATCGGCCTTTTTTAGCAGTACCTGATAATTCTAAATGTCATTTGCACAGTCACAAGGATGTGCATTATTGCTAATTCTCAGCACTCTCCTAAACTTGAAGTTAAAACTTTACAGAAGACATTTTTAAGTGATACTCATTTGCCAACTTGTGAATGGCAGATAGATGTTAATGAGACCGAGAAATGGGTATTCTCTTCAAGATGATGTGCTTGGCAGGGAAACATATATAATCTGTTATTACTAATTGAAGAGCCCTTCCCTGTCTCACCTTCCTCAACAGTCTATTGTGTGACACCTCTGCACTCCATCTCCCCGCACTGGAAAGGTACAAGAATTGTAAGGACACGTGGTAACCAGCTAGAAAAATTATCTGTCTGAAAAATATGCACTCTGTCCTTTTTTCACCCTGCATCCTAAAAGTAACAAAGAGTACAGAATCTGGGGACTAATTTGAGATAGGAGCCCAGGACAGCTGATTTTTAGTGTCACTAATGTCTTATCTGTAAACAGTGCTACCATCTTTGGCAAGCCCATTTTAACTGTACAAAGATGAAAGCATAACTTTTTCTGTGGCGATTATATACTGTTATCCTTGGGAAAGCAGAGGTTTGTGAAATCCAAGATCAAGACAGCTGAGGCATGGAACTTCAATGGTTTTAAAATAAGCTATAATGAGACTAGGCTCTGTCTGAGCTATAATAAGAAACATAAAAACATCCGTGTGGCAAACCCTTGTCATTACAATAAGTATATGTATACATATATAGCTTAATGACAAAAATAGTGTTGATTTGCATAGTCCACTGTTTTGTTTTAGCTCTGCCTAGAAAAACTATCTTAGAAGTGTGAGAGTGATTTATAAGAAATATTCTTCTTCTAGTCAAATAAAGATTTACAAACCTTTTTTGGAAGGGGATCAGTTTTCTCTTTGTTACTTCTTTAGTGGTTTTGCCTCCATTTTCTCAGACACACCAAACCTTGAGTAATTCTTCAACGCCACTGTTTAAGCTCAGTTCATAGTGCACTTAACTTGCCCTTTTGCTTCTTAATCTCTAAATGAAAAATCATTTTAGAATGTACTTTCTATAACACTTTCTGCTACCATCCTGATGCTTTTAAAAGACCTTTTCAGAACTGAGACGTCATTACTTAAGAGGCCCTTTTCCTTCACATTTTCATCTTTAAGTGCTGTGGCAATGCCACCTCAATTTCATCAAGCCAAGCTATTTTGAATCAACCTCGAATTAGATTCTGCTAACTGCAAAGGGCAATAATAGGGATGTCCTCAGGATCTAGACTATGCTCACTATGTTTTTTATTGAGAATGGCATTAAATGCCTTACACATAGGAGTCAAGTGGCACTGCCATTCCCTAAGAACTTTTATGAAGGTAGTAATTTTCTTACATGGATAAGTTACAGGTAAAATACCATTTCCTCTATGTAGACTAAGCTTTTATATGTAACAGGAAGGAGATGGCAGATTTTGACCAGGGCCAAGAGTATGAGAGCTACTCTTCGTGGAGAGTCCATAGAATTACTTTACTGGGAGAGTGGTCAGGCACTGGAACAGCCTGCCCAGGGAGGTGCTTGAGTCACCATCCCTGGAAGTGTTTAGGAAACGTGTAGATATACATTTCAGGGCATGCTCGAGTGGCTGATATTACCAGGGTTTTTTGTGTGTCTATGGTTGGACTTGGTGATCCCAGAGGTCCTTTCCAACCATGATGATTCTGTGATTATGTGCTTACTGTTAAACACTTATAGGTATGCCAGGGCATTTAAATCTAACAGTGCTGTAGTGCATCCACAACCTTATGCTCCTCTGCACAGTTTACTATCTTGGTTTGATGTTTCTTGCTGCTTTTCATTGAAGGGGTCAAGCAAGCCTTTGGGCTCATGAGCCCTATACACCTTTATATTTTGGAAACTGTTGAGTAGGTCAAATTTTCAATCACGGTGACAGTGTCCCATGGCTATTTGTCTCCCATGTGACTTGCTGCTTGTGACTTGTTACTTGAGCCTCTGTTATTTGAATAGCATTATTTCTAAGACTTTCTGTCACATTTCTGAATCTTTTCTTCCAGGCAATTTACAGTCTCATTCTTTACACCAATCTCGGTTAGCTGTCCCAAAACAGAGGGCTGACTTTTAAATTTTTAGCTTACTGTAAAGTTTTGCCATTTCCCTTCCTTGGGTATTCATGCTTCTGGTTTTTTGGCCTTTAAAGGAGAATATACCTAGGACATTGCCCTGTCATTTTCTTTACCAAAGTACATGTTTCTGTGAAAGAGTTTCATAGTTCACGCACTCTGCCTGACTAATAGGTCATCATCATTATCTGAACCTCTTTGAATAAAAGGTAGCTGTTCGGTAGCCTTTCCTTAAGCTGCTATTTATTGCTTGTAGAAACAGAGAAAAATATGATTTAGATTTTCTTGTGTTATGTGTTTTCCAGAAGGCTCTAATTTCTATAGAACTTTCAGGTTTTTTTTTAGAGACTTTGGACTTTATTCAGGTTAATTTTTGTTTACTCCTGATATTTGTTGTGTTTATTCCTCTAGGCCCCAAGACCCCGTAAAGCAGATCCTTTTTATTCTAAGCTCTTCATTCTGGACCTACGCTGGCGAGACTTTTTGTTGTATATTGTATAATGTGTTTTCTGGAACTAAATGATTTTATGTCTGGACTCTACTGGCTAAGAATTGGCTCTGGATTTGGCTTGAGGAAGCCTTCAAGGCAGCTTAAAGCCATTAGTTTCATTCTTGTGCTGCTAGAAATGAATGGGAGAATATTGAAGACTTGAGCTTCTAAGAAGGACTGGAGCTTGCTCAACTATACTGAAAACTTGCCATTATTTCCTTGAGAGTTTAACCTTCCATATTCTGTGAAAAATTCTTCAGTAGGCAAGCAATACATGTTTTCAGTGTTCAGAAGGTGAGTTAACTTTCAGTCAGGTATCCCATTTAGAGATGTCCATGCCTATACTATTCCCAGGCAGAGTTTCAAAATCTTAAAGTTCTGAGTCAAGTGGATGTGTGGATACATTCGAGTCAAGGAGAAATGATGGTGGCAATTGTCCTCTGCAACAGAAAAAACCATTCATAGCCCATCTTCTTTACAGCTTTCAAGTAGCCAGGGAGATTTTTCAGCTTTGGTAGTAGATCAAGAACTGTCATCAGAAAAAAAATCCAAACTTATTGATTTTATTTTATTTTTATTTTACCACCTCCACCCCACCCCCACCACCGCCCCACATCCCCAGAAAAAGCTTGTCAGTACATCTACAATCTTCCATCTACAAGCAGTGCCAAAAGGGGAAAAAACCCAATTATTAGGAATTATTTACCCTGACTAAATTTGTATGAGTCTTATGTCTTATGCGCTTAAGATTGCATACGTGTCCTTCCTATTATAATATACCTGAGACAAGGATTGGGAACAAAAACCTCTTATTCTTTCAGTATGCTAACACCATGTATGCCAATTTATTTAGTGATGATGACTTAGATCATCAGGTCTTGCAGAATTTTTTTGAAAATCTAGATAGGTATTAATTGCAAATTGTTATCCATTATTTTAATATTCCTTTTATTTAAAAAAATATTATGTTAGTATGGATAGTCTTTGAACTAATAAATTGTACAGCTCATTCTCACTGCCTTACTGAAGTAAATTATAGTGCTTACCAGACTGATAATTAAAAGAATATTTTCTTTCATAAAAGTGGGGTTTAGATGCCTACATAAATTTGGTGAAACATGCTTTCTCAGAATACTTTTTATGTTGCCTTTCTAAAGTACATGAGTGTTTTCTTTCTTGATTGATATCACACAACAGGCTGAAGTGATAAACTGATTTAACTTCAGAGGAAGTGATGAATTAATGAGCATGATCAATACTTTAAGTAAATTAGTTTGGCAAATATACAAATGGTGCTTCACAACAATCTGGAAATTATCATTAAATTAATATAAAATGTATCATAAATATGAATATTGTTGCTTTTTGTTTATATTGAAAACTGATCTCTAATGTGTTCATAGAATCACAGAACGGTCAGAGTTGGAATGGACCTTAAAGATGATCTATTTCCAACGCCCCTGCCACGGGCAGGGACACGTCCCACTGCACCAGGTTGCTCAAAGTCCCATTGAGCCTGGCCTTAAACACTTCCAGGGATGGGGCATCCACAACTTCCCTGGGAAACCTGTTCCAGTGTCTCACCACTCCCACAGCAAAGAATTTTCTTCTGATATCTAATCTATCTACCTTTTTTCTGTTTAAAACTATTACATCTTGTCATATCACTACACCCCTGGATAAAGAGTCCCTCCTCATCTCTCCTGTAGGCCCCTTAAAGGTACTGAAAGGCTGCTATAAGGTCTTCCTAGAGCCTTCTCTTCTCCAGGCTGAACGATCCCAACTCTCTCAACCTGTCTTCATAGGAGAGATGCTCCAGCCCTCTGATCATCTTCATGGCTTTCCTCTGGACTTACTCTGACAGGTGTCCTTCATGTGTGGAGGACTCCAAAGTCAGATGCAATACTCCAGATAGTGTCCCACCAGCACAGAGTAGAGGGGCAGAAACACATTCCTCAACCTGCTGGCTGTGATCTTGGAGATAAAATGGAGCAAGATTAGCAGTGAATGTGCACCACTCAGAGCATATATTTTGACTTGGGCCTTAGAAATGGGCAACCTCTCTTTGCAGAGAGGCCTGTCCCATCTAAACATCATTAGGACTTGATGCTGGGTTAGGGGTTTACATGTGGAACATTTTGAACTTTTACAGACCAACCCTTACATTCTTAATGTTGAAAAGTTGAGATTAGGTTTTAAAATGAAATACCGTTGTTTAAGAAGGATTTTAACTAGAAGTTGAATGCATCCTAGATCAGTATAGTTTTCCTATCTTTTAAACATGGCTGAGACGAACTTTGTGCTAGTGTCCCTGGGGTAAAATTGAGCTGAATTTCTCTTACTGACTTATATAAAGTAAGTTATGGTGTCTCTGTGCCATATGAATGTGGCTCTGCCTATATTTTTTCCAAGTTGCTCATCCCACACAACTTCCTATTTATAAACACTGTTGTTTAAATGAGTTTTTGTAATCAGGATTGTATAAGAATTTGGAATGGCAAGACTGTACGGATAAAAAGCATTTCTTTTTTCCTGTCAACATTGTGTAGACCATTGCAAGCTGAGAACTATGACTACTTGTCAAACAATCCAAAATACAGCATGAAGGAAAACAAACTTGTATGTATACTTGTGTGGGCTTGCAACATGGTGTGACTGAGGCTCGGCTAAATCAGAAAGGCATGGCCTGTATGTGTATGCTGGAGGCATAGGATACTAACACTGTCTGTCTCACCTTTTCTCCTTCTGCCTCTTGCTGTCTGTCTTGCTTCTAAGTACAGCTTGTCTAATCAGCCACCATGACCATTTCAAGTTATTATCCTATTTATCCAGAGCTTGTCATAAAAGGGGATTGCTCTCCAATGTTGGGATAAAAGCAGGATGAGACTGAAGTAATACTTCAGATTATTTTTTCTCTGGAAGAAGTTATTTAAGGCACCTACTGATGTTCTTTGATTGTATTTTGCTCTTCATCACTATAACTAGCTGCTGACAAATCTGAATGTATCTCTGAATTCTGTGATCATGGATTATAAAATGGATCACGGATTATAAAATGAATCACATGTTGTCAAAGGCAGAGATTTTCATTTTCATTTTGGTGTTAGGGTCAGAGTGTCTCTTTGTTCTTGAAATACCTTAAAATTTTCCAAATTATTAGTGTACTCTTAACAGAGAACTCTAACAAAACTGGGACGCTTTCAGTGACCTACATCCACACTGATTACCTGTTTCATTATTGTTTGCCCTTAACCAAAGAAAATAAAATACATGTCAGCAGTAATGGAAAGTAGGTCAGTCCACAAACCCTCTGCATCAAACCCAGAACAGCATAAACATTTTCCAGAGAAAAATGAGAAATAAACATGTAAATGAAAGGCAAGTAAGGGTTTTATAGTATCAGCCAGCATGATTAGCAGAGAATTACTAAATTACCTATTCCTTCAGTACTGTGTAACTTACACTTTGGGTAAACAAGAGACACTACAAATATATTACTTTTATCTTCCTTGAAAGATTTTGAACAAGATATTAGAATTTAATTATCTGATTCCTAAATTCTCTTTTACTTTCAGTAGGCTTGCCAAGTAACTGTGAGCAATCAAGTCAGGAGCTGCAAATGTTTCAGGAAAATCTAAAGGAACTTTCATACCTAGATAGGAAGAACTTTATATTTGGTTAGGTAAATATTTTGCTTCCTATTTGGAGTCTTTAATCCTAACTAAAAGAGGGATGAATGTGTGTAATGACTTCTTATCATAATTGGATGTTTGCTGTAATTTATGCAAATAAAATTTAAGGTATGTTCCACTGATACATACTTCTGAGCAAATGGATTCTGATAGCAGAAGATGTACTCTGTACATCTAAGGTCCCAATTTTAATTCCACTTAGCAGCATTTAGTAAATCTAGTAAATTAACATTAAGATTATAATGTGAATTTACCATGTAATATCACTTCAGTCTTGAACCTCGCAGGAGCTACACAGGACAGTGGCTTTTCAGTGAACAGATTCATGTTTGAATCAACACCTATTTAAGGGTTTGTCCATCTACATCATTAGTTCCAGAAAAGGCTTCTCAGTCTCTTCATGCTCCTGTAGACTATCCATCTGAAGCCCCACACCCAAGAGAACTTTGCTGCAAACTGAGCTGGTGTAAACTCCAATAATTTCAGCTGTATGTTTTCAGAGGTCCATTTTCAAGCACAGGTTTTGTATCAGAATAGAAGGGGAAATACAAAGCCTTGCAGAAAAGGCATTTTCTTGGGTGAAGAAATGAATGAAAAATACATGGAAAGGATGTTCTATAGAACTGGGTCGGGCTGGGATGAAGTTATGAAGTTAACTGTCCATGGCCCATTTGGAGCTGTGCTTTCCATTTGTGGCTAAATCTGTGTTGATAATACACCAGTTTTTGGCTACTGCTGAACAGTCCTTGCACAGCAACAAGACTTTCTCTCTGCTCCCTTCACCTGCAAAGGCCAGTAGGTTGGGGATGGGCAAGAGTTTAGGACAGGACACAACTGGCACTGCCCATCCCAACTGGCCAAAAGGATATCCCACGACACCTGGAACAAGTTGACCAGGGAAGCAGTTGAGTCGCTTTCCCTGGAAGTATTTAAAACACATGTAGATGTGTGACTTACGGACCCAGTTTAATGCTGGGCTTGCAGTGTTAGAGTGTTAGGGTTACAGTTGGATTTGATGATCTTAAAGGTGTTTTCCAACCTGAATGATTCTAAGATTCTATGACATCATGCCTTGCTGTAAAAGCTGAAGGAAAGGAGAAGGTAGGAGGGACATTCATGGTTATGGCATTTGCCTTCCCAAGTAGCCATTAGGTGTGCTGAGGCCCTTCTTTCCAGGGTGTAGCTGGATATCTGCCTGCCTATGGTAAGCAATGACTTAATTTCTCTTTTTGTTTCACTTGCGTGTGCTGCTCCTACTTTTCTTATTAAACCATCTTCATCTTGATCCATGATCACCTTCCTCCTACTCACCTCCACACCCCAAGGGGAGTGGGTGAAAGACAGGGTTGGTATTTGGCTGTTGGCCAGGGGTGACTCACCATGATCTTTTTTGGCACCCAATATGGGGCTCAAGGAATTAAAGATAAGGACATCAGTTGGGAGAGGTAATAGGCAAAACTTGGACTGGACATTGCTGGAAAGTGGAATAATTGGGGAGGAGCATTTGTTATTGTAAAGTGGTGAAGGGAGGAGGGGTGGAGTTTCCCCGTGTGTGTAAATCATCCACTTTTGCCACTGTTGAGATAATGTTAATTTGATTTTGGTATGGAGAATCTTTTTCATAGAACCATCTAGGTTGGAAGGGACCTTCAAGATCATCTAGTCCAACCGTCAACCTGACTCTGACAAAAAACCCATCACTAAACCATGTCCCCCAGCACCACGTCAACCCGTCTTTTGAACACCTCCAGGGATGGTGCCTCAACCACTTCCCTGGGCAGCTCATTCAAATGCCTGATAAACCTTTCAGTGTAAAAATTTTTCCAAATATCCAATCTGAACCTCCCCTGGTGCAACTTGAGGCTGTTTCCTCTAGTCCTGTTGCCTGTGACTTGGGAGAAGAGACTGATCCCAGCATCTCTACAACCTCCTTTCAGGCAGGTGTAGACATCAATAAGGTCTCCCCTCAACCTCCTTTTCTCTAGACTGAACAACCCCAGCTCCCTCAGCCTCTCCTCATAAGACTTGCGCTCCAAACCCCTTACTAGCTTTGTGGCCCTTCTCCGGACCCACTCCAGCACCTCAATGTCTTTTTTCTGGTAAGGGCCCCAAAACTGGACACAGTACTCAAGGTGGAACTCAAGGTGGGGCCTCACCAGTGCCGAGTACAGGGAGACCATCACCTCTTGAGTCCTATTCACCACACTGTTCCTGATACAGGCCAAGATACTGTTGGCCTTCTTGGCCACCTGGGCACACTGCTGGCTCATGTTCAGCCGACAGTCGACCAACACCCCCAGGTCCTTTTCTGCCAGGCAGCTCCAGCCACTCTGCCCCAAGCCTGTAGCTCTGCATAGGGTTGTTGTGACCCAAGTGCAGGACCCGGCACTTGGCCTTATTGAAACTCATCCTGTTGGTCTCAGCCCATCGATCCAGCCTGTCCAGATCCCTCTGCAAAGCCTCTCTACCCTCCAGCAGATCAACACTGCCACCCAGCTTGGTGTCATCTGCAAACTTACTGAGGGTGCACTCAACCCCCTCTTCCATATAAAGATGTTAAAGAGGACATTTTTTTGTAGTTGAGGTAAGCGTAGCTTGTGAAGAGTGTGTGATGAATATATATTGTAACAACAATTCTTAAATATGTGTTTCACAGAGGTGAGGGGTGGAAAATACGGGGTTTATGTGGCAAGGTGTGGGCAGTGGTAGCTGCATGGCAGCCCCTGTGAAGCACAGCCAGGGCTGCCCTGGACTGGACACGGCTGGTTCCAACTGGTTCCAGCTGACCACCCACAGGGCTGGGCTGAGCCCCACAGACAAGATGGTGCCACTGGGGGGAAAGCCTATTTAGGAAAGCGCAAAACACTGCTCAACAGAGAAAAGTGAGGCAAAATGTGACAGAAACAGCCCTGCAGACAACCAGGTCAGATGATAAGGAGGAGGAGGTGCTTCTGTCACCAGAGCATGGTGAAGACCATGGTGACATTGGCTGTCCCCCTGCAGCCCCTGGAAGTCCACAGTGGAGCAGATACACACCTGCAGCCTGTGGAGGACCCCCTACCGGATCAGGTGGATGCCTGAAGGAGGTTGTGACCCCATGAGAAGCATATGCTGGAGCAGGTTTGGTGGCACAACTTGTGGGCCCACGGGCAACCCATGCTAGAGCGGTCTTCCTGAAGACTGTATCCTGTGGAAAGGATCCATGCTGGAGCAGTCTGTTTCTGATTCACTAAATTCCTAACTCACCTGCAGCCTGTGGCAGTGACCACAGTGAGCAGATATCCACGCTACGTCCATTGAAGGACTGCAGCTGCAACAGGTGGACATGTCCTGAAGGAAGCTGCAGCCCATGGAGAGTTCATGCAGCAGCAGGCTCCTGGCACGAGAGCTGAGTTGTACCACAGAAGCATGTTAAGTAAAGGGAAGAGGAAGAATGCATATAACAATATTTAGACAAAAATATAGGTCCTCTAAATCTTAAGATACCATTGACAGAAAAGAGATTAAACAAGATACTCTAAATCTTAAACTGCCATTGTCAGCAAAACAAACAATAGAGTACAGTTCTAAATAACATAAAATAGAAAAATTAATAGCATTACATTAATCGGTAGAATTTTTTTCTTGGTAGTGAATGCCATAAGTAATTTTTATGTTGCTTTGTGGTGTGCTTGTGCTAGCATAAATAGTTATTGAATTAGGGCATGGATTCATATATTATAATAGATTATAATTGCTGGCACACACAAAACACACATTAATGTTTAACAGACTCTGGAGATCATGGGTTCTGCTGACTCTGTTTCATGAGGGCTTATACAGAAAGTCATTGCATTGTGAACAGTCCCTTTCTTTCCCCATGACAACCATTTAGGATCTTAATTGTTCCAATATCCTAAGTACTTTTTAGGAATAATTCCTGGCGCCCAGGTTAAGGATGTCACTAGGAAACTTCCTAGCCTGGTACAGCCCTTGGAATACTACCTAATATTGCTTTTCCATCTGTCGGGTGGTGGTGAAGCTGCAACACATAGTCCAAGGGCAACCAAAAGAGACTTCAGGGTCTTGGGATGTCTGGTAAGGGAATCTGGAGCACCGGTTATTTTTTCCTCTCTCCTTCCGGTTGCAGACATCAATATAGGAGGAAACAGACAGGCCCAGTCCATCAATACATGTCTTCGTGGTTGGTGTCACAGACACAATATTGCGGTTTTTGATAATGGAATGGCCTACACGACACCAGGCTTGCTACTGTCAGGTGAGATTCATCTTTCTCAAAGGTGTCTTTGCTCACAAGATAGTGGGCCTTATTGACAGAGCTTGAAACTGGGCTTGAAGGGGGAGGCAGGATGATATCACACTTGCCTGTAACAAGCTGTGGGCTGGCACACAAATTTTAGAGGGATGGGATGCTAGTTAGGGTCCTCAGCCTGTAGGTCTGAGACTTGCTGCTTACACTGCAGCATATTTGAAGTCTTATGGAAATTAACCATGGACTCCTGAGGTAGTAGGAGCCAAGGGGGAAAAACCAAAGAAATACCTGAAAGCAACTAAGGGCTGTTCTCCTAACAGCAAGAAGGCAACATGGCCCTCCTGCTGTCATTTCACTCTCTGATAGAGTCCCTCTCCACCTTTTTTAGGCCCCGTTTAAGTACTGTAAAGGCTGCTATAAGATCTTCCTGGAGCCTTATCTTCTCTAGGCTGAACAAACCAACTCTCTCAGCCTGTCTTCATAGGAGACATGCTCCAGCCCTCTGATCATCTTTATGGCCCTCCTCTGGACCTGTTCCAACAGGTCCATGTCTTTCTTGTGCTGATGGCTCCAGCGCTGGACGGTATAGTGGGGTCTCACAAGAGCAGAGTAAATGGGCAGAATCACCTCCCTTCACTTTCTGGCTATGGGTTTTTTGGTGCATCCCTGGGTATAGTTGGCTTTCTGGGCTGCAAGTACACATTGCCAGCTCATGTTGAGCTTCTCATCAATTAATATCCCCAAGTCAAGTCATGGATTTAGATTCGACAGACAATGCAGAAAAGTGCATGTTGTTGACTAAACCTGGTTGAAGTGCTTTTCAATGAAGTGGAGCAAGTGCATATCATCAAAGGAGGAAAATTTAATTTGTTAGTGAAACATGAAAGCATATTTCAATGGCACAATTGTGACTAATTATGAATTGTTTTGATAAAATACCTCATACTATAAAGAAAAGTTGGATGTGCCTAGGCTCTTAGGAACTAGAGTAACTAAAATTCCTTTTAGGAGGGCAAGCCAACTTCAGCTTCATGCCTGGCTATTCATTCTCTGAAAAATATCTGAATTGGGTTTTCTTTTAAAGACTGAAAGTGATTTGAGTAGCGGGTTATTGTTACAAACTGGATTGGATTGTCTGCAGCTATGTAAGTATATATTGCTTCCAATCCTCTCCTCCATGACTTTGCCGTTGTAATATAATAGAAGGTTTTAAAATTAGTTTAAATTTATTACCCTTTGAGGTCTTGTGTTTCCTCTTCCATGCTTCCCCCCTTCCCTTCCCTTCCCTTCCCTTCCCTTCCCTTCCCATAGTAATCAGAAAGCATAGATCTGCAGGTACAGATGCACACCAGGGAAGTAACCATCTTTCAGGTTCACAAGTCAAGACCTAGTTCCATTTTGCTCTAGGGAGGAAATAATCAAACCTGTTCTTCTCCGGCTCTGAGGATCAGCAAGTGAAGAGGAAGAAATTAAGGCTTTACACAATATTTCATCCTGCCCACATTGATGGAATGGGAAGAATGCTCTTAGAATACATGTCTTTTACGAAGAACTATAGTCCACAAGCAGGCTGTGTCAGGGCAAGAGTAAGGGAGGAACAAAACAAGGCACTATTAGTCTGAGCTTACTTGTTCTTGCATGTTTCCAAAAAGCGTTGAACAGGTGTTCTCCAAATACTTTTTTAGGGGGATTTAGAGATTGTTCTTTATTTTAGAAGTTTTAATTAAAACAAATCCCTTCTTTTTCAGTTTTTTTTTTTCTTTTTTTTTTACCTAATTAGAAGTCTGTGTAGACAGAATCTTTTTTAATATATATTGGCACTTCTTTTCATTATTAAGTTTTTCATGGTGTATTCCAGTTTCCTCTTTCAAATTATTATTTACGTCTTAATTTTCTCTTCTCTGTGTTCTATTTTCACAGTTTTTCCACTACATTTTTATTTTGTGCCCATTCTTTGTTCTTTCCTTCATACTTTCTTCCAAGTTTAATGTAAACTCAGTAATATTTTGATATTATGGAAACTTTCAGACCTCTGGGGTTGGACGTCAACTTGCCCCAGCACCTGAATCAGGAAATTATTGCTAAAATGTTAAGACAGGAGACATATTAGAAATTTAGAAAAGACAGCACCTGTAGTCTATGCTGGTTGGGCTACTTTGTGAAGACAGGAAGAGTTCAAACACTTAACATCCTCTTTTGTCTAAAGAAAAAAGGTTATAGCAGCAGCAGCACCAAGAGTAAATAGATATCTGTAGTACTAACAGATCAAATGTACATGACCAGTAGAGAATCTTGATATGTGACCTTCTATAATTTCCTAAATTAAGGAAGAATGTAAATTTTGAATCTATGCATTGACGTTCTCTCTGTTTGGACCTTTACCAGCCTGATTCTCATTTCTGTCCTTGAAAATGAGTGCACTTTCTTACTCCACTGAAGCATCAAAGAGTCTTAATCTGGTAGTTGCACAATGCATTGTGGTAGGTTGATCCTGGCTGGCTACCAGTTGCTTACTAAGCTGCAGTATCACTGCCCTGCTCAGCATGATGGGGAAAAGAAAATAAGATGGAAAGGAACTTGTAGGTCAGGATTAAGGCAGTTTAATAAAGAAAAAGCAAAGGCTGCATATGGAAACAAAGGAAAAACAAAAGATTTATTCTCTACGTCCCATCAGCAGGTGATGTCCAGCCACTTCCTGGGAAGCATGGCTTCAGTATACGAAGTGGTTGCTCTGGAAAACAAATGTCCTCATAACAAATGCCCCACTCCCCTTTCTCTTACCTTTTATTGCTGAGCATATGTCATATGCTACAGGATATCCCTTTGGTCAGTTTGGGTTGGCTGATCTGGCTATGTCCCCTCCCAAGCTCTTGCCCACCCCAGAATACTGGCCTCTGGAGGGGAGGGTGGGGGAATGTTAGAGAGACAGCCTTGATGCTGCACAAGCACTGCTCTGTGGTAACCAGAAAAATGGTGTGTTATCAATACCTTTCCAGGTACAAGTACAAAGCACAGTACTATGAGGGATGCTATGGGGAAAATTAACTCCATCCCAGCCACCCCCAGTCATGCACAGATAGGAAAATGTCAATAGCTGGTGTTACATCCACCCTTTCTGTGAAACTCGCTTAAACCTACTTAATCAAAAAAGACAGAAGAAACACTTGTGTGCTGATTGACAGCCGCTCCACCCTTTGGTCTTCCATGGATGTTAATATTGCTGAGACATTCCTTTATTGTTCAACCTGATGGATTATTTCTTATTCTGAGTTTGTGTTTTGAACTTTTTTAGGTAATGCCATTCTCTGCTACTGTTAAGAAAGGTAAGGACTCAAGCTATGCAGTCTTCGTGTTAGCCAATTTAGCTTACAGTTTTCTGTTAACTAAAATCAGCAGAAATTGTGCAAACAGAAGACCAGGCGGTCTCAGAATACGGGATGTAACCAGTTACATTGATAGTTTTATTTAAGCTTCTTATATCTATAAGATCTGACAGAAAAGATTAATATGGTTTACTTGTGAATTTTTTGACATGTAAAACTCAAATGTAGTAAGAAATTTCTTGATTGAAGTTTTTTAGGGCCATTAGCATAGTAGACTTGGCATTGGGCAAAAAGAGTGAGGCAGTCCTGATCATACCTTTGTGACTGTTTCATAGATACTCTGTTTTTCTGTGAGGAGTTTTCTGATCGTAGCTGGAACTGTGAATGAGTCTGTGTTTCTGTCTGTCTAATTTATCGATCAGGTCAACTGTCTGCTGTGACAAAGAGGTGAAGCTGCTCTTCTCCTATTTATATTGCACACGTATTTAATTTTGTAATCCTGATAGTTTTAATTATTTAAACAGTTATTCATTAAGTCAGACAATTTTAAAGTAGCGGGAAGCATTTGGTTACTCAACTAGAGTGGTAGAAGTTTTTTCCAAATGAGCCAGAGTAGCCTTATAGTTACCCCTGACCTGAATTACCACTACAATTAATGTGCACACAATAAATTACTTAAGCCACCCACAGGTCAGAGAATGGCTCACTTTCATATCTGTTCAATTCCTTTTGCACATCTGAGCTGCAATAATGACGATTATTTAAAAAGCTTTAAAATGACTGTGATGGAAACCAAATAGAGGGAAAACAATACGAAAGCTAGCAGCCATTCACCACATCTATTTCCCAAACTCATTTAAAAATAGAGATGAATTTGGAAAAATCTTTTATATCAGAGCCTGGGCTCTGGCTGTATAAGATTACTTTTCAACAGTATAAGGTGCATAAGTGCCTTTTCATCGTATGAAGGAAGCATGCCTGCTGGCAAACGAATCATATTATAAAAATTGATTGTATCCCAAAAGGGAAAAATGTTATTGAAGATCCAATGGCCTGGGATGATACACCATTGATCATTGTAAGAAATACTTCCAGAAACTGTTTTTAATCTTTCCGCCAGAGCATTAGCAATTATTCTTTAGCCCATGGTGAGTAATGACTTGAGTTTCCCAGTTTCCCAATCGATAAAACATTTACCCTACCGCTACAAATGCGCTCTTCGCTTAGACAAGCAGAATTTTTCTTCCAATTACTCTTTTTTTAGTGTGACCTCATAAAATGTTTTTGAACATATTTCAAGGTTTTTTTAAAGAAAAGGGACAATACTTTTCCTCCCATGTACTTTTCCTCCATTTCTTCATTCTGTTTTGAGAAATAAGTCATTAAGATTTCATAGGACTCAGACTCTTGTTGGATTGCATATCGGATGTTCTGCACTATTTCCTCAAAATTTGAAGTAATGGATGCAACTGAACTGCCACTTTTTAACTTAGAAAAGAAAAATGATACAAAAAGATACTAACTTGCTTCCAAAAGTGTTTAATATTTCTTAAACAAATGTGAACGCTGCCTTCCCCCCATCCTAATTCTATACGCACACAAACTAAAAAAAGCTTAAATGTCCTTGCATCTATGCTGCAGCTAATGAAGAACAATTACATGATGTTAGCAGACTAATGAATAACTTTGCAGCAAATCAGATTTGTTGAGTTATAAAGATAGATGCTCATAAATGCTCTTTGATGATTGGAAAGTTAACGTTCGATCAAGTTTCTCTTCCCCAGAGATTGCATATTATTTCTCTCTGTATGAAACATGCACACACATCTAATGTAAAAAGTTCATAGCTATTATTTCATATTCTATATGCCCTCTGCTTGGAACTGCATTTATTAGAAGCTTCAACTCTCACACTCATACAATGAAGTCTGAGATCTTCAAAGGAGCTAGTTACTTATGTCCTTCAGTGGATTTAACGGAAAGGCGAAATTTCACAGCATAAAATTTCCTGTGAACAAGGAGGTAACTAAAATTAAGTATTGTTAATCCAAACTGTGTATATTCTGGGAATTGTGTTTGTTCTTGACCTGAGCAAATATGGACCAGACACTTGAGGGAGGAGGTGGAGGATGAAAGATTTGTTGTAGAAAAGAAAGGTTGTAAAGGTGTATCGGCAATTCAAAATAATAATTCAAATGCTTAGCTATAGTGGGAGAGAGTAGAATTTATAGACTTCATATATTTAAATCATCTGGAAATTCACCCCAAGAAATTATGGTGATATATATCATGTTCCTTGCAGAAAAAGTAGACAACTGATCTATGTTTTCACATGTAGAGGTAAACAACAAAAAATTGGTCAGAATGAAAATCTGGGGTAAAGTGACTTCTGAAATTTGGAAAGATGAACTGGAACTCCAAACACTGCTCACTTTCACCACTCTTAACATTTTTTGGCAAACGAGGACAGCGACAGGGTGATATAGAACTGTGTATAAACCTTACCTGACTGCTGGAAACCAGTCAACCGACCCCTTTAGAAATGTCCCTTCCGTAAATTATCTGCACCATACTATAGATTCAATGATGCAAAGCCAGATGAGGAAGCAGGAACTACATGTATTCAGCACAAATAGGGCAATATGTAGTTTTTAATCAGTCTATTGCACTACTTTTATTAACACTGAATGTGAAGGGTCGGTGCTTTACGCTATGGAATTGATGTATTTTGTTAAAAAAAAAAAAAAAAAGTGACTAAAAAAAACCAGTGTAAACCATGTTATTATCCAAAATATCATATAGAAGGTTGAGCATCTTACAAATCCTTTTCTAGGCCAACCATTTGGTTCCATGGCACAGATTAACTTAATATGTTTGGTACTGCTGTAATAAAGAGTAATCGGGTCAAGCTCCACAGCAGCAGGATGGAAAGGTTAAAGACAATATAAAGTTGGGTTATTTTCACAGTTTGTCCTGAAGAATTGAGTGCTTATCCTCGTTGTCATGAGTCCTGGGACTCAGAGAAGAGGACAGGATCACTCATCCTGCTGTGTTCCTTGTGCTTTGATGAGTCTGAGGGTGGAAGCACACTTTGCATACCTGCTCTATTGATCAAGATATTGTGTACTGTTCTAAAGAAGTTTTCGCTGGTCATATCTTATCTACCCTCCTGAATCTCAGATTCTAGGCTCCTAAGCCATGACTCTGAAACTGATACACTAGATTTACCACCAGGAATCTGTTTTTAAAATGCTAATTCCCACAGAAACTAGTGTTCCCGTAGCCAGCATGCTAATCTATCTTTACAACCATTCCAGCAGACGAATTTTGCTTATTGGATTTATTCTAGAGATTACTATGCTTCATTGAGAGTCCCATGGAATGATACAAGTTGTTTAAGTCTTCTGTGCTTCTTTTCTGTACCCCTTAATTGCTATAAAGGTAGTAATGAGACTGAAGGTTCCAGCTCCCAGTGGGATATTATTTTGACTGAAATAACCTGTCTTTTTTTTTTTTTCTCTCCCAAGACAAGAATCTTCTTCCTTTCAGAGCGACATATAGGCAGCCCTATAGTTAGAGAAAATAGTCTTTAATTCTTTTCTAATAGAAAAGAAATTTCTATTTCCTTTGTGTTTTGAGCTGTAGCAATATCATTATTTACATTCACATCATGTGGATTCATTTATCTCAAGCTGGAAGATGTGTTATTATTTAAAGTTTCTACATTCATAATCCAGAGAAAGCTTATATTTGACACTGATAACTTTCCTTGCCAAATCATATGTGGGGGAAGTGTCACCTGGTAGGCCTTGGTCAAATGTTGCTTTGTAAAGGCCCTTGGTTTCTACTTGTATTGACTCAGAATAAATAATAGTAAAGAATATGTGTCAGCACTGTTCTCATGCCTTGTCACCCTGAAAAACGAATATAGATTTAGTAAGTCCCAAAGGATCTTCAGAATGATGGGAATGTACTTAGCCACCTGCTCCCCAGGGAATGAACAGAGAATATTTGGAGGCAGCCACACGTTACTGTTCATCGAGAAGATAACCTGAATTGTGACTTTCTTGAGTTTCTTCAAAGGAGAGAGCTTACTGGGCTTTCTCCTTAGCTTTTTTGATGAAGATGAGTGTGAAGATCTGTGATATAAATTTTTACAAAGGTGTAAATGGACAGCTAAAACCAGAGATCCTGGCAATAATATATCTAATCTAAATTATTTTATTCCTTTAATGACAGTTTATAAAGGAAACAATCTACTTAGAGAAGGAAAATAATCCGTTTTCATGGAGTAATACCTTGCTGTTATTCAGAAGTGATATGTAAAGTTGTAATTTATTCTGATTTGTGAAATGCAGTTCTGGCCTCCATTTAGTTTTTGCTGCCATGGTAATAGCCTTGGTTAGACTAAGATATGGCTCTTACATTTCAGCAATATTGCAATGAGGTAACTGACCAGAAATGTTTCATTTTAAAAAGTGTGAATCAGGCAGAACAAGATGCAGCTACTGGGCTGGCTAATCATGTCATGTCTCTCAATACTCAGAAGCAGAGCTGTCATTAGTAGGTCTTCAGGGCCTGATCAGTATCATCTTTCTATTCGAATCTCAGCTACTAAGTCCTTTCTTTCTATTGTCTTCCAAAGTTTCAGTTTTATTTTCTTTTTTTTTTTTTTTTTTCCAAATCTAGAGTTTTGCCGCAGCAAAGAGCATCAGTGGAGAGTTCAGAATCCAAATGATCTCGAAAGTCCAAACACTGGCCTTTAGATGGCAGTGTGTACCTGTTGAATAGGAATTCTTATGTCACAGGGTAAATCTGCGAAGCAGAAACAATTTTCTAAGGTGGAACTGAGATGAGGTTATGTTATCGAACTAAATGGAGATCCCACCTGACATCCCACCTTATCAGAATTTCATTGTTGGCTGGCTGTATCCGACTAAAATTCAGTAAACAAAATATGAGGAAAAGATGAAATTTGTATGCTTATTTTTTCTTTTAAGTTTGAAGAACATTTATTGAAACTTTTGATTTGGATTTACCAGAGCAAACTTAGACTGATAGTTGACTGTGACCTCTCCCTACTTCTTCAAGCAAAAATGCTACAAGGAGTTCAAAGAATATATTATAGTTGCATGTGATGTGATAACCAGGTATCATACACCAAATTCTACATTTGGACAAATAGAGCAAGCCATCAGGGAGAGAGATCCTCTCATATACTCAAACCAAGAGATTATCATGTGTACTTAGCAGGAAAACAGTAGTCTAATATATGGTGTCTTTGTGCTTTTGGGGAGGAGGGGAAGAAGAGCTAATTTTTTGTAAATGTCTTCAAAGAGCCATAGTGCTGGTCACTTTTAACACACTGCATTTATACAGAAATATGCATTATATGTTTATCTTGCAATTATATTACATTCATACTCTAAGGGACTGTTGGTTTTTTGAACAGCTGAGGTTTTGTTGCATTCTGCAACATCATTACTAAGGGTCAAAATGGAGGTAAAATTTGCACAGAAATAAAATTACTCAGTAAATTTTACTTCACATTTCACGTGAGCCAAACACATTTTCATTAGAGAGTTTATATTTAACCTTTGGGGTAATTTCTTGTGTACTTGACAGGAGAACTTTCTCATCTGTCTGTAAAGGAAAATGAGTAGATATTTAGAGTGCTATTTGAAATATACCAATTTTCACAAGTGAAGCTCTAGAAATGTGGATATATATATGTATTTTTAACTCTAAAAAACATTAGATTCTTAGGGTTAAAGGGTGTAATTTATTTCTAAAGAGTCTCTGGAATGCATATACTCCAGATAGGAATTTCTAGTCCTACCTATCAAAGAATACTTCAAAGATTGCAGATGCTTCCAAAAGTAGTAATTTACTGTAAATCAATGACAAATAAGTGAGCATCCATGATTGTACAAATGTTTATTAAAGGTGCCTGTGGGTAATCTTAAAACTCACCAACAGATAACTTCAGCCAACAGATAACTTCTGCAGATAAAGGCTCAGGTGACCCTATTTTTCGCTGAACTTTATCTCTGTTCAAATAAAAGACATTAGCATTGCCTACAAATATTTCATGCTTTATGTCCAGTAGTTCTGATGATCTAAGGATTACAAATACTGTGTAAGATACGTACAGACTAGTCTGCATGAGCGACCCATTGCCATTTCTTTTTGTAACCATATTATCCGACTCAAGAAAACTTGTTGGCAAATGTGTTTACTTTAAAATGAATGTGACTTTCTACAGACACAAAATACTTTCTGTTCATGTTTTTATACACTTGAATAGCAAAGTTCTCATTGGTTTCAGTGATGAAGAATGTCATGGTTTCAACTGGGATGGGGTTGACTTTCTTGCTAGCAGCTGGTGTCGTGCTATGTTTTGGATTTGAGATGAGAAGTAGGTTTGGTAGCGCACTAATGTTTTCGCTTGTTGTTAAGCAGTCTAGGGCTTTTCTGGCCCTCACATCACCCCATCAGCAAGTAGGCTAGGAGTGCACAAAATGTTGGGAGGAGCCGCAGCAGGGACAGCTGACCTCAACTGACCAAAGGGGTATTCTGTGCCATATGACATCATGCTCAGTGTGTAAAACTGAGGGAAGAAGAAGGAAGGGAGGGCTATTCTGAGTGATGGAATTTGTCTTCCCAAGTAACCATTATTCGTGATGGAACCCTACTTTCCTGGGGATGGCTGAACAGCTGCCTGCCCATGGGAAGCAGTGAAATAATTCCTCTTATCACTTTGATTGCATGTTTGGCTTTTGCTCTAACTATTAAACCATCTTTATCTCAAGTCATGAGGTTTTTCTCACTTTTACTCTTCTGATTCTCTCCCCCATCCCAACTTGGGAGGATGAATGAGCAGCTGTGTGGTCTTAGTTGCTGACTAGGGTTAAACCACAAGAAGGATTAATTATTAAACCACTTAGGGATTTATCTTACTCCTATAGACATTATTGAAAAAAAGGTCACTGAATTTAGGGAAATCTGATGTGTCCTTAGAATTTTTAAAATTAGCCCATTTATTTAGGGTTACTCATAAAAGTGAATTTAGAAAGGAACCCTTAGGAAATGTCTAATTGAAACTCCAGGGACCTGAAACATTATCTAATGCAGACCAGGATTTCCAGCCCTTTAACCTTTTCAATATATCACTTTATCTCTCCCTAGACTTCTCTTTGCTGCCTGACCTTCTGTCCCAGATATTTTATCTATTATGTAGACCTTCGGGAATGGAATCTCTTTATGTGTCACTGTAGGGTCTACTATCATGGTTATCTTCAACTTCATTGTGACGAAGTAGCAGTAATTATAATGTGCCTGCCCATATAGCAAGATACAGAAGTGCTGTGAATCTTGGAAAGTGTATATCTGTTCTACTAGGATCAGATGAGTGAGAATCAGTAGATATGTTCATTTATCTAGCATTATGCCCCAATTCAATGAAGCTGAATGTCAGCACCTGTCCTGTTACGCTGCAGGTAAAATTAAATTATTAATGTACCCGGTTCAAAAGACTTACCCTTACTTATTTAAAATGTTTTTACAGAATTCCAATTATGCAGTGACACAAAAAACTCCAGGGTAGACTACATCTACTCTAAATACAGTCTTCAAGTGCAAGTACTGTTTCTATTGAAAAGCTGTGTTTAGGTCTTGTCAACATGTTTCTGCAAAGGTTAAAGTTTGTGGTATGTTTTGGGGTTTTTTGTTTATTATTTTTTTTAATAATTAGTGGTGAAATACTATTAATTTACCATTGACATAATCTGGTCTAATTTGATGTAGAAACAGTGTATCTGATTACTGCTTCACCTTCACCAAATTTGAAATGGAAGATTTCAGCAGCCCTCTCCTACCCGAGTAACTACAAAACTATAACCATTATTTAATTTGGGCTATAGTTGTGCTTTTCAGTAGTGTCTTTGATATAGTGTTTAAAATATGTAAGTAATGAAGCAAGCTGTAAAAATATAGACTAATTCATCTTAAAAAATACTTTAAAAACCTCAAAGCCCCTAAAACCCAAACATCGTATTATTGACTCATCTTGAGCTACACCTGTGTGCATACTGCAGTTTTGTATAAGTGTGCTCAACAGCATCTGAAAACAAACAGATCTACTGTCAATCTTACTGATTTTCAGCTCAGAAGAAAGTAAAAATTAAAAAAAAAAAAAGCTCTGAACGGTGGTCTGAAATCTAGAATGGGGTCTGATTTGCTTATTCTAGTAAGCAAATTCTAGCATGCAAATTCTACCAATAACTAATAATTAGATTTTGTAGCCCTTTGTCTCTTCTTGTTCCTGTGATACTTCACATGTGCCATGAAATTAAATATCTGCCTTTGCTCATTACCATGCAAACACACCCTCTTGGCTTGGGGATACATAACATCTGAACAGGCTCTGTAAAAAAGAGAAAAGTGTGTAATTTGAATGCAACCACTCTGCTATCTTTCATTTATGGAGATTATTCTTCATGGAGTACCTCCTGTTTAGGTAAGAATCCAGACAGAAACAAGGGCAACAAAGGCAACTAGGATAACAAGGCAATTAGGTATAATTTACTGGCAGCTAGGGCAGCATTAGTTCCTATCTTTGGGCTTTTTTCAGTGTGTGATCCAAGTGCTAGCTGGAGAGCCACATTTGGTATCCAAGGTTCTTCTACCCGGCCTGCTGCCGCTCCAGGAAAAGGAGCTTAACACCTCTCACCATGGCTATATGCCATATTGCACAGTACTGTTGCTACCACTGCATCAGCTAGGCAGAAGGAATGGAGGGAAGGGCTATGCTGGTGAGAGGAATAATTCCTTCTGCGTGTCTATACACTTCAGTGCAGTGCTGCTCCAGATGGCCTCTGAGGGAGAAAATCTCCAAAACCCTGTTGATGAAGACCTTGTACGTCCCTGTTTTCCAGATATATCCTGATCAAGTGTAGTATGGAATGGAAAAATTCCTTGTTTCTCTAAGAATAAACACACCTACCCCCATATTTTATACAGAATCTTTACATGAATGCTACTCAGTCTGAGAAAGTTATTTAAAAATAGACCTGTGTTTCAAAAGTGAAGCTCTCATACTATGTATGTTAAATAATGCTATAGTAATGTCCTCTAATATTGAAATAAAAATTTATACTACACACAAGGTCAGAGGCTATTAAAGGTTATAGTTAAAATGCTTCTGTGGATTTCTTGTCATGCATTGTGCCTCTCCCCTGACACAAGTGCTAGTAGTTCTGATTCTTACGCAAACATCCCAGATAAATAAAGAAATGGTTTGGAGTGAAAAATTCAGTCACTTACAATTTAGAGCTCCTTCTTGAAAGGGCTAGCTTCCTTCATGTGGATTTCACCACATTCTTTGAGGACATGAGGAGTCCCAGGCTATACAACTGTCTGTACACTTGTATCTAGACAACATAACTTCTATTAAAGTCCTACTGAGTTGCAGTTTTCTCTTGCTTTTGATGATTACAATCTTCTCGTCCTGAACCGAAGTAATCAGCACCTGAAGGTACTGTTATTTTGGAAAACAGATATCTGAGAGACCTCAACATACTCCCTTCTCTCTCTAGGAGAATAATTATTTGTGTAGAGTGCCTTCATGCAAGGGGCAGACTGAGCTTAATTCATGCCTAATTGAAATACGCATATTTCTGCCTGTTTCTTGCTCTTCTGGGCATTTAAATTCAAGCCTATCAAACATTACATAGTTGTATTTGAATGCCAACTAGTACTCTTTAAAAGTAATATAAGGGCAATCTTCATTTGTTTAATATAAAGCAAACATTTGATGAGAGAACTGTTTGCAACAGGTTTGAATGCTTTTTGTTCACAGAATGCACCTGGGTAAACTTGTAATGGGTTCTGTGAGGACAATGGGAGCGAAAACCCCTCTGTCGCTACATAATAATTTGAAAAACTTCCTGCTGACACACATTCACTCGAAGAAAAGACAAGAAGACAGCTACAAACTGTATGAAAATACATGGCACCAAGGTGAAGCACATGTATGTGTTTTTAAGAGATTATCTCTAAAAAAATGCGCTTTCTGCCAACATTGTACTGTATTTACATAGAAACTATTCAGGCACATGTGTTTTCAAAGAAGTTGCAATTTCCTGTCAGATTTTTTACAAATCTTTTCTAACAGCTGTAGACGGAAATCCAGCTACTCCTGCAATGAATGACCTTCAGTGTTTGGATCCCAGAGAGTAAACAAACATTTACTCTACAGAGGAAGCCCTGCTGTGAATATTAACATTACTGTGCATTACACTTCTCAGTTGGTTTATTAGAAACTAATCCCATTTCTGCACAGCAATTATGACTTCTTGAAAACCAAAGCATTTTCTTTAGTAAGCCAACCCTGTTAACACTTCAATGTTAAAGACTGATAGTGTCAATAATGAAGATTACACGAGGTAGAGGTTGACAAGATATGACTTTTGGTTTTATGTGCAAGTTTTGTTTATACAGTGTTTGTTTTACCTTTCAGAGCATTAGTTTCCATAAATTTTCTGTCTTAGCTGCAAAAGCAATATTTTTAAGCATAGCTCTTACACTCGAGTGTACATTAAATATTTGTTCAGCTGATTAAAACAGTTCTACATTTATTTAATGTTTGAACAGTAAACAGTTTGTTGAGGACTGAAATGTCTTACACACATGCACACACTCAGGTCTCATTAGAAGGGCTTCTGTTGTGAGGGGACTTTACCTAGCTAATACTAGGCTTTACAGACCCGCAGATAAACCTTTTTATAAAAGATTCAACCCTGTTAGTAGATGGCACTGGCAGTAGCAGGCAAGGGTGATAGGAGGGCCTTTGGGAAGGAAACAGAAAACTCGTTTCACATCAGTGGAACCACTTATTGAGCATGTAAAGGGAAAGAGTCTCATGTCTTAATAACATTTCAGATGTTGTTCAGCTTTAACAGTCATGTACCCTTAACACGCAGTGTTTAAACTAGAAAGAAACTGAAAAAACATCTAGATTATTTGGAGGGATACTAAGTCTGGGCTTGATATTGGTTGTACACAGAGATTAACAGTTTTGGAGTGAAATGTTTCCTCTTACCGACCTTTGCTAGGGTGATGAAGGAAAACAAAAGAGCTTTCTGTATTGTTTATACAGAAAAGTTTAAACTGCAATGCCAGTCTGAAAAAATAGCATTATAAAAATCTTTCAATGAGGTACAGCATCGGCTTTCAAATCAGCTACAGCACTGGATTTGAAATGCTTTCTGAACTAAGTGTATACAGTAAGCAAATACATAACAGGCTATTTTTTTCCTTTCTGTGTCTATCATGTGCAACCACCTCAGTCTTGGAGAGCAAGAAGGGTGGTTCTTTCATCTTGTTCATCACTAGAAGTAATAAAAATTCTACAGGTCATATTAGATTCAGTCCTTGAACACCCTGTCATTAACACCCATCCAAGTGACTGAAACTAGATCGGTAATTTCCTGATGCCACAGGCATCCCATATATTTGAATACAAACCAGCTTTCTCACTTCTGGCTATAGAGGCTCTCTGTTGCTTGACCTAACAGGAGTCAAAAGCAGTAAAACTTTACTTACATCACTTAAATTAGGAATTAGACTTTGACAATGTGGGGAACGCTCTACATCTGTAAACACATAGTGTTCAGAGAAAAACTTTACCGACATTGCAAAGGAAAGGCTTTAATCTTACATTGCAGGTTTCATTTTGGGAGTTCAGAGCACCTTAGTTAATTCTTATCTGCTCAGGAGTGAGGTAACCATTATAATATGCACTTTTTAGAAGTAAGAAACACACAACAGGAGGGAAAAAAAATGAGTTGGACAATATGCCCAGGTTGTTTAAGATCAGTCACATGTAGATGAGTGAAACAAACAAAGGCTAGAACTACCTGCAGAGCAAAGAACATGATTTTGCAGTTGAAAGTAGAACAACATACTGCTTCTGCTTTCCAGTACACTGGAGAAGAAAAAAGGTTCCTTTGTTACCTACATTAAAATTAGTGTAAAGGTTGAATGTAACTTCCTTTTAAATTAGTTAGTTCTTTATCATTGATTTGCTTCATAATATTCTGGCGTTGACATGTATGTTGAGCTAACAATTCCATAAGGTTACACATTGCAGAGTGCATGATATTTTATTTGAGATCTTATCCCTCTGAAGCTTTTTTCTGTTGTTCCCTGTGCCCTAAAGAGGTAGAGGATGTACAAAGCACAAGAAAACAACTAACACATTTAAATGCGATAGTTAGTTCATGAGTTTAAAATGAAACTTTTTTATACTCTTGGTAACATGCATTGTATGTCCTGTTCTGTGTGTATTCAAAACCGATGTTGAGAATGAAAGGAAGCTCTCTGCAAATCAAGTCCCGGCCTTAGGCTTGCATTTTAGGTGAGGTAGGGAACTCCATTTCTTATATCTTAAGCAGACATCTATCTATGAAGATAAAAGTATCTGCCCATAAGATATCACAGGGTAAAGAAAATACTGAAAACAAGGAAAAATGTATTTTCTATTACAAGATGGAAAGCAAAGACATAGATTTTCAAATTAGGTCCACAGATTCACAAGAAATATGTGATAGAGGTGTGTATCCAGCCAACGTTTCCTGATACACAGGTCTTTTCTGAAAGCATATAAAACTATTTATTCCCTGGCACAATTTATGAGCAAGTTTTCAGAACTGCTTTTTCTCAGTCAACTTAAGGTTGCCTTGTAAGAGCTGGAAGTCCAGTAATAACCTGTTTCAGGCTTGCGGGGCCCTCTCCCTAATGCAGTCATTTGAGAAGTGTGCTAAGTTTTCACAAGTTGCAACACATTGTGGCATGTACTGAGTTCAGCTAATACACTGAGAAGTGACAATATTGTTCTAGGTGATGTTTAAAAAATTCTCCTAATGAATGATGTCAAATTGTGAAAGGTACTGTAGTGGGGTATGCTTCAGTAATTGAACACTGTGAGATACAACTTTTTTAAGCTAAAAAACTACAGAAGCAATTACCTTTTGGTCTATGCATGCTAGCTGACAGCTTACTAGTGGATCTTATCATAAGAAAGTTTTACAGATCTTACCGAACTGTTCTCTAAATTCTCCTAAAAGTTAGTTCATGAGAGTCTGATGAAAAAGGGGAAAAGTTAATAGCTTTCATAAGTTATTCTGACATAGTAAGTTGTGTCAGATAGTAAATAATAAAGGAGATATGAGAGATGCCCTGTAAAGAATGACATAAACAATGCTTCAAAAATGTGAATAAATAGAAAGGTGATCAAAGAGACACTTTTTGAAATAAACCCAGCTACCAAAATTGTACTAAGCACTTGTCAATCAACTGCACGATGTGACTGGTATAATGGCACAGTTGGTAGTGATTAGCACAGTGAAAATGCCATGTTGTCTATGTAGTCTTTATACTAAAGATGAGACTAGGAAACACTTAAGTTTTAGGTCCCTGTAGTTGGACAGTGCCTTTCCACTTCTGCAGCATACATAGAGCAAATTCTGCACTTAACCTGCCTTGAGCATGACATGTGACAGCGAGAACATGAGTGTTGGAACTCGATGGTCTTTAAGGTCCTTCCAACCTGAAACATTCTATGATTCTATGATTTCAGCTTTTTAGCAGTGCTGAATCTAATTTATAAGCTAACAGGTGAATTTCCTCAAAGTTTTCTCTTTTGCAGTCAGTTGATACTATCACAGAATAATTTTGGTTGGAAGTAATCTCTAAGTAACACCCAGTAAAACCTCCTACTTGAAGAGGGTCCAGTGAGGGCAGGCTGCTCAAGATTTTATTCAGATAAGCTTTGACCATCTCTGAGGATGGAGATTCTACAATTTATTTGTGCACCTGGTCCAGTGTTTGACTGTTCTCATGCTGCAAAAAATTTGCCTATATGAAAATTTACTATTTTCCTTCTTCTGGCTACTGGCTTTTATTTTGTGACTATGCACATGCCATTGTGCTCTGATTAGACGGTTGAGACGGTTGTAGACAGCAATTAGATGCCTTCTGTGCCTTCTCTTCCCAAGGCTGAACAAAACCACACTCTCTGAGGTTTTTCTCTTGTTTCAACCACGTAATCCCCTTGGTAAACAGCCTTACCTCTGTATGTCCATGCTTGTCTTGTGCTGGGGAACCCAAAATTGAGCACAGTGCTCAGATGTAGTCTCACAAGTACTGAAGAGAGGGAAATAGTCACTACCATTGACATGCTGGCTCTATAGTACTGTTAACGCGGCCCACTTTGCTTTCGCTGGGCATGCAACCTGCTCCTTCTGAACTATCATTACCCAGACATAGTTAAAAAAAAAATCCTTGTGCTTCTCTGACACATGCTGGAAGGAAGACAGTTCTGAAAACTGCTTGAAGCAAGGCAATGGCTGTTACTTTAGCAGATGTGTCCTGGTACCATGAGGGTCTATGTGTCTCCTGCTATTTTTTGATATGCTGTCAAAAAATGTTTGTTTTTCATGAAGTTGATATTTAACCTTTACCTTCTCCAGAAGTCCTGAAGATACAAGCAGGGCCTGCAGATCATGACTAGAATGCCATAAATGTACATCAGTGGGTGCTATTTAATTTTTCTGTAAAGGTAGGACAAATAGACAACACTGCAGAAGAATTTATCATTGATAGTTTCTACTTGCAATCTTTTTCTGATTTAAATATACGCATTACTCTGATCTAGTGCAATGTGTTGTGATCCACTACATCAGTGCACAGTGCCTATGGTAGCTTACCCTGGTGGTGCTTGCCATCAGCATTGGAATAGTCTATTTCCTACTTGACTGTGAATGTAAAACCATTATAATGTGTATTTATAAACTGATGAAGAACAAATTATTTAATATAATGTAATGCATCCTTAAAGAATAACTAACTATGCTGTGGATATCATCTACCACTTTTTTACTATTTTAAACCTACAACTTGGAATGAGTTGCCTGTGATTTTCAGGCATACAGGAATACCTGAAATTGGTTGGTTCTTGACCTAGAAGTGCTAGATTATTTTAAAGAGCACTATTTCAGAGCATTTTATTTATGGTAGTTACTAGAGTAAGCATGTGCACACAGTCATTTTAGTGGAGTAAAAAATGTATTCAATGGATTTAAACCATTTGTCTTCTGAGTTAGCAGCATTTTGTATGCATTTTGGAAAGATAGAGGGTAATAAATGGTAGGTGTGACTATAGAATCATTTGTTCATTATCTGTGCCTGAATTAGTAGAATGTTGTTTTAAATTCCCCTTGTAAACGACAACAACAACAAGAGTCTGTATTGTTAACTTTATGGGGAGTTAGTCTAAAAGGGGAGAATTTCCCCCTCAATATGGTGTGATAGCCTCTCTGAGATAGCACTTATGATCTTCAATGTATGTGCAAAACCAGTGCAATAATATAAAACTATTTATAACAGATACTAAACAGTAAAAAAAAAGGAAGTTTGTTAAAGTGAACTTCATCAATCCAAAATTCTTCATGACAGAACCCACTTTTGTCTGTATTTGTATGATGACAAGACCTCAATATTGTTAAGGACCTCTGTGCATACATGCCAAGTAAAATGAAACATTTTGATATAAAATAGGTAACAACATCTAATGTGGTGTGTTTAGCTCACACACTGATTTCAAAGACTGTTAAGACCATTTGTCAAGAGAAAGAGAAATAAGGCATGGGCCTCAAATGCTACTGAGAAAATAATGGAAAAGAAATTAATAAGATGATCCAAATACTTGAGATACAGTACATGAGGCATGCCTTCTAGAATTTGTAAATGTAAGAATTGTGCCTTCCTGGGGTAAATGGTTGCCTGGACTTCTTTAATGAGTGATTTTTGGTGTAATAAAGTCTTCAGTTTCAGAAGTGAATTCCCTGCTAGAGGGAATAGTTTATAAACTATTCTGTCAGAAAAAGCAAACTTTTTCAGATGTCTGATAATCATATTTCAAAGGCTCAGCCCAGATTCTGGTTAGTTTTGAGGCCAGCAATCATTGAGGACTGCCATTGTGTCACATATGGCTGTGATTCTGGTGGAGACAATTATAAACCAGAGAATTAGTGAAGGTAAATATTGACATAAAGTTGTGATGTCATTGAGAGAATTACTTATATAAAGAAGTTGGGGAATTTAAAATATTTGTGTGCTAGATTATTTTCCCAAATTTAGAGTATATGCAGCCTGTGTATTAGAATTTTGAAGGGCTAGACAGGAGCTTTGACTTTGGACCTAAAAGATCAATCGATCTATCTTTATCTCTCTGTCTGTCTATCTATCTGTCTGTCTATCCTATCTATCTATCTATCTATCTATCTACCTATCTATCTATCTATTGATCTATCTACCTACCTACCTACCTAACCTATCATGTATCTATCTATCTATCTATCTATCTATCTATCTATCTATCTGTCATCACCTTAAATTACCTCTTTGTTTTCTGAATAGACAAGTATGTGCAAAGTCTCAGCTTTTTGGAAGAACGCTGTAAAAATTACTTGCCTATGGTTTACAGGTGGACAAAATTCATTTGCATCAATTATTGAGAAAAAGTTATCTCCAAGAAACAGATCTTGAACAGCAGTTCTTAATGCATTTTTAACATCTCTAGATAAAACATCTTGGCCCCTTTTCAATAGCCAAAATACAGGCTTTTAACCATACCATTGCTTCCAGATGTCAGAATCATGCTTGAGTAAGAATAAGATTAAGCTGCAAGTGGATTTATATTCCTTTCTCACACCAAAAAAAAATTCCACCAAAAATCAAACAAAAAAAATGTACCACCACCCCCTACCCCACACCCCCAACCCAAACAAAATCTGAAGTTAGAATAGGCTCCCCCTGTCCACATCAGCAGACAATGTAGTTGCTTCATTAATCTAGCTCAGGTTTGTGTAAGCCTTTAAGTGAGGAAATCTATTAATGCATTTGAAATGCCAACTATAGGAATAATTCACCAACTGTTTAATAAAATTGAAAAAAGGGGGTAGAACATTATCTTCCACTTGCTCTTTCAGTTCAGTAAATTTGGTGAGGACAAGGTTTCATACCTTGCCAGTCTCACTGCAGGCATCCTGATTTCTGCTTCGTTCAGTATAGGCCTAAGGGCAAGCCAATGTTTGCTGCAATTTTCTACAATAATAGCAAGACAATTTAGCAGTAATGGATAAGTAGGGAGAAAATTAAGCAGTTTGCTGAGATACAGAAACACAGCCAGAAAATATTTGGCCTCATGCTCGGCTTCAAATTCATAGTCAATTCATTAGTGTAATTTAGTCCCTGCATAAGGCTTTGAGTGATAAATTTTACTAATACATTTGAAATGCCAGCTGTAAGAATAATTCACAGATCGGTGAGTAAAATTAAAAGATAGGGTAGAATAAATCCTTCCTTTTCATCTGGTACATGAAGGTTTATAAAGGCCCGAGCAAAAATTATTCTTTCTACTTATGGCAAATGGGCAATATTAAAGAAACAACATTATAATATTGCACTTACATTTGTGAACCAAATGTTTTATTAAGTCAGAATATTTTCTGAGCCTTAATTCTCATTTGGACTGGCTTGTTTGGGAGTGACTTGTAGGCAGATCTCTGTTTTCTGTCAGATGTTGAACCCACTTGGAAAACTGGCAATATGGTAGGGTCCTTATTTGATCAAATGTAATGGCTTGAATTCAGTTTTAAATAGTTGGTTTTTAATTGGTTTGTTTCTTATGTTTTAATCAAAGCATAGTCTCAAAAAATCCAGTTCAGCTCCTCAAACCAGCAGTACAGTACTAAAAACCTCTTCACTGATCTAGAGCTTAAATGTGACTCAGGTGAAGTAGCTCACTTAAAATTTTTATAAATGTTATACACTGCAGTCATAAAAAACTAAGAAAATCTTAGTTGCTCTGAGAACCAGCTTAAATTAACTGTATGCAGTTGTGAAAATATTATCTTTTTAGTGAGGACTTCATGGATACACAGAGTGTTGTTGTGTCCTTGTACCTACTTTGATTCTCAGATTGAAGTCACATACACATGCCAGAGTTCTACAGAAGTTGAAAAATCGGTCAAGTTGTTATAATTTATGCTTTATTAGATAGAAGAATGTTTCAGCTCAAGCTGTCTAAAAGACATGGATTCTGTGGTACAAATTGTGATAGCGGTATTTGTAATCTTGAGTATTTTGATTTGGTAGATACCAGTCATTTGGAAGCCAGGCTACCAAAGAAGCATATGCAATATTGCACATAAGAGGCTGGGAACTGAGTAAAGAGTCTCTTTTCCACTAACCTTTCTCAAGAGCAATCCCTGACAGAAGTGGAAGTTAGCAGATTGGAAAAAAAACCAAACAAACAGAAGGATAAAATAGCTAAAACCTTCGTCCAAGCTAACATTCTCTTGAGATATCTTGAAAGAGATACACAAAGCATTTCTCTTTGCATTTGTAAGAAGGGGATGCCATAGAAAAGATGATCGGAAAGCTGCTTTTTCTTACAGTCTTCTGTCCTGACACGCTCAATGAACTAAAACTTACATTGACTAGTCAAAAGAACCCAACAGAACTATGAGATCATTAGCAGAATCTGAGCAAGGCGGCACTTTCTGTAACAATTAAATTTATTAGAAGAAATTAGGGAATTAGAAGAAATTCAGAAATTAGAGAAGGGTTTTTCACTGACTTATGCAGCCTGACCCCAATTTGGGAGAAGCTAACTGAATTCATACCCTTCAAATGATTTGCTCTCTGATCAGGCACAAAAAATTCGAGAACAGACTGCTGGAGTAGTGAGAGCCAAGGCTTTGAATTTTCCAACCATCCCATGAATCAACTCAGCCAGATTAACTTTATGTGGGATGTGTATTGCTGGAAGCTTGTCAATCCAGGAGATACAAGGCAATAAAATATATGGTCTCAAAGTCAAGCTAAATCTGCACTTGGAGTGCTCTTTGATAATCACTGGAAGTCAAGAGAGTCCTGGGGAATATTGAAGATGATTGTGGAATAAATTATGACTAACATTTTTCAATGCTAAGGAAGTCAGTCTTACAAGTACAAAGAGAATGACAGTGCTCAGATGAATTTTTCTTTCTAGCAATGGGCTTCTTTGAAGGAGAAAATGATGGTGAAAAGTAACTAGAACATGCTAATTTTGCTAGAATAAAATGTTACCTTTAAGAGTAAAGCCATGGATAAATATAAAGGAGGAAATCTAGGATTTACTACAGTGACATTATTTTAATGAAAGGGAAAAATTAAAAGTTGAAGAGCACATGGGAAAGGCAAAATAGTACCTATTGCCGAGTTAGAAAGATGCAAGCACTGGTCTCATAGGACAATGATGCAAGTGGTCAGTATATTTTGCAGGGCATCTAGAGATTTCAGCATTGATATACTCAATAAAGATGAGAACCAGACAAAGTGAGCATGCTTATTGTCACTCTTAGTGGTTAGAAAAAACAAGTAATAGACCAAGTAATCTTTTGAAAAGCAGTATGTCATTGGCTAAACACTTCTGTTTGTGTTTGGACCAAAGGAAACTGAATATGTTAGAATTGTTAAATTAGTAACTGAATGTTGTTAGAATAGCAGAATTTTTCCCCAGCAGAAAAGTGCTTTTATTCTAGAGCTGTTGTTGATGTCAAATATTTTTCTGTGGTGGCTGTATTGCTGTGATTGAGGAGGATCCATTAACAAAATGAATAAATGAGTGATCACCTTTACGACCTCATTAGGAAGGCACTGTCTGGCTTGGTTTTTTGTTTGGCTTTGAGTCTTAAGAATAGTAATTTTACTAGTATTGGAGTAACTAAAATTAGTATTGGAGCATCGTTTATGTAGATGATCCTCTTATTTGGGTGGAGAGGATCTGGGTAGAATGACTTGCTAGTCTATAGCTAAAATTCCTCCACACTTGATATGCATGTGTACATGAAGGCTGACAACATAAGCACAGCCTAGCACATAAACCTCTAGTTTAAAACTAACTTAATAAAACTAAGTCTGTGCACACATATAAAGGTATTGGAAGGGGGTCATAAAACAGAAATTCATACATACAGAGAAAACAATGTGCTGGAAGTGACTTGCAATAAATATTAGTGATGCCCCAAGTGAGTATCCAGTAATGTCATAAACCTGTTCCCGATGGAGGGATACTGGGGAGTAGTAGGCACTATTTCCACAGGTCCTGGTTGGAAGGCAGAACATGTCAGTGGGCATACAGGCAATCCTTGCCTAAGACAGTCTCTGGCAATAACAAGAGCTATTGCCCTGCCAAAAGGAGAGACTTTGTGACCACATGACAGCAGCAGTGCTTCTACCTCATGGAAAACTTGTGAGTCCAGGTAACGATGAAAGGCACACAGGAATAAATTGAATATTGTTCGGAGAATATTCCATAGGTTTGATTCTCAGACTGTGAATGTGTGGCGATGTGCAGTTTGGAGGCACTTCACTCCATTTCAGTGAGAATATTGCCTAAGCTGCACAATAAAGGCCACATATTTACTAGCTTAGACTATTATACAAAATATTAGAGAATGAAGCAAGTCTGGTTTTATTTCCCACTCTCTTGAGGCCCACTCCCCCAAGTCTTTCGAATTTCTGCATAACAAGTATGACAGTGATTTACTTTTTTTTTTCTTTGAGGTATTTTGTCAGAAAATCTTGCTCATTAAATGGCAGAGACCTAAATCTGCACTGAGAGGACAAAATATAGTACTGTCCGGTGACGAACTGAACCTTCAGTTTGACACAACCGAAATGTTGGACTTCAATTGCTGAGTATTTCCCTGTAGCGCAAATCAAGGAGAGAGAAAAAAAAAGAAGGTGGGAGGTAGAGAGGCTGAAGATAGAATGATGTGTGTGAGCCCTAAGAATAGGGAATTGATGTGCTTATGCTTGTGGTAATGGTATGTGTGAAGCAAATAGATAAAGCTGTCTCTTTAGACAATGCTGCCAAACAAGCCCAGCTGAATCACCCCAGCAGGCCTGAAAATCCACAGCCTGCCTCTCTCCCATTATTCTTCTTTCAACCTGGTGTGAGCTGAAGTGGCATGCTAGAAATGGCTTGTCTTGCCTGACTCTGCTGCTCCTCCTCTACCTGCCTCCCCTCCTGCCCACTGTGCAGCCCTGCCAGCTGGCATGCTTTCTCCTCCTCCCCTTCTTACTCCTCGTGGTGCCACCTGGCACAGCTGCTATATGCCATGCTGGGGGGAGCTGGTGCTTGGGCTTCTCCCGCCCTTCTGCCTCCTCTTGCTGGTGGTGCTGTCACAGGCAGCTGCCTCCTTTTGTGGGGACTGGTTACCCCTGGCCTCCCCTAGGGGTTCCTCCTGAGTGTCTGAGTTTGGCGCTTGTGGTGTGGTAGGCAGACAGTGCCAAGAGTAGCAGAGCATTTATAGCTGCAGCAGAGCAAAAGCAAATTCAGGTGCTTATCTTTTCTTTCACCAGATAGTGAGGGCCTGGTAGATATGAAGTTGTATTTGAGGCAAAGGGACATTTTGCATAGGAACATCAGTATGAAGATATACAGGAGGTCATAAACCATAGTAATAAACAGGAAGTTGGTCTATTGGAATCAAATTAAGAATTAAAAATAATAATAAAAAAAAGTTTTTCTCATCGATTAACCACATGTGCTCATGTCTAAACCTAACGTAGATGAGTTTTTAACTAATACATTTTCATATTAAAAATTCTGAGGGTTTCATAATCTATCACATAGTACACATAAATACCTGCTAGTGTCAGAATCTTCTTAAGAAATTAATGATACATTTACAAAAAATATGGAATTGATTTTGGATCCTTAAATGTGCATGATAGTTAGTTATTTCAGTGTTTAATCACTCCTGACTTCTTTCATTTTATGGCTTAGTCCATGAATGTATCTGTAGTTCTACTGCATTAGAAACCTTTTCCTCTTATTGCACATTTTTTCTACATTTTTTAAAGGACAAAAGAATAAACAATTCTGTTCAAATCTAGAAAGAAGATTTTGCTGAAACAACACAATGTCATCTGCAAAAGTTCAATTCTTGTCCATATATTTGGACCTGATTCAAATTTTGATCATTCCCAATTCTTGTTTTAGACCTATCTTGACTTTTCTACAAAGAGCTTGTTTGCCCAATCATGATTTTACTACATTATGTGGACTACTCTAGTTAGATTCTGAACATTTCTGAAGCTAAAAACTTAATATTTTATATAAACAATATATTGTGTAATGCTTCATCTCTTTTATGCCCTTTGTCTCCACATACCGGGACAAGAGTGGATAAGTCATGAACAGCATTGCCTGCTATTCCGCTCCTGAGTTATTCCATTTCTCTTCACATATGAAGATAAATGTTGCAACACAGCTCACTCATCAAGTGTAAATATAATGTATGTATTCTTTTCCGCATGCCACTCTTCAGGACTAGAATGGGTTGAGATGATAGGCAGGGAAGATTAAGAGCTCTTGGGAAGTAGGGGAGTAATGGGTTTTGAAGCAAGTAAAACTTTTGATGAGTTGACATTATTACACCAGTGAAATAGATGCAATTTTACTTTACATCGTCAAAGGAGGAATATTTATGTTTCCTATGATGTAAATATGCACAGCTTGTATATATAGGTGTTTATGTGCAGTTATTTGACCTAGGCTGATGGCTTTGGAGACAGGCATAGTAGAAGAACAGTGCTTGTCCAGTACATAGCATGCTAATAATGACTTGTGATCTCAGCATGACAGTGGTATTTCCTAACTGAAACCTTAAGGCTTTGAAGTATTTTGCTTATATTTACTTTAAATGTGTCAAATGCTGCTTTAAAAAGGACTTTGTTGGGCTGAAGCTTTTTCTCAGTGTCTGTCCTGATAATGGGTACACACCCATAATTTTAAAATGTAAAAGAAAAATGTAAAAGATAATAGTAAAATAACTATTTGACTGTAATTAAAAGTTTTCCAAGAAAAATAAATAGCTTGTTACAGCTTATTATTATAACGTGTATCACACTTTTCAAATACCATCAGCGTCTCAGATTACAGTGAGTCCTATGAACACACAGCCATGTCACAATTATTAAGGAGAGTAATTCCATAAGAAAACTTTTTAAAAAATTTGGTGTATCGGTATGCAGGTGTATAAATTGATCTTAGGAATTTTTTGTTTGCATTGCTGTCTGTGTTCATATCAATAAATATGAATAAATCAGTGGTCAGCTGCTAAACAGAAGGATTTGGCTGTTGTTTTTTTTGAGGAAATGGAGCTATGCCTAAATGCACAGGGCCTATTTCTTCTGAGTTCTCTCCCTTCCCCTACTGTGGGGAGTTAGGATACTCTTGCTTAATCCTAGCCTCTTTACTGTGTATATGTTAACAAATAGTAATGGGAGCAGCTCAGTGGAAAGCAACCTGGGGCTCCTGGTGGACAACAAGCTCAAAATGAGTGAACAGTGTGTTGCGGCCAAGAAAACCAACAGGATGCTGGCTTGCATCTACAAGGTCATCACCAGCAGAGATAAAGTCATTTTCCTACTCCACGCAGAGCTTATCAGGCCACACTTGGAATACTGTATTCAGTTTTGGTCCCCGCTATGCAAAAAAGATGTGGACACACTGGAGGGTCCAGAGAAGGGCCACAAAGGTGATCAAAGGACTGGGAAGGCTGCCATCTGAAGAAAGGCTGAACGAACTTGGTATTTTCAGCCTTGAGAAAAGAAGCCTTAGGGGAGACTTTATCATCATGTTCTTGTATTTGAAGAGTGACTACAAAGAAGATGGAGCCTCCTTTTTTACAAGGAGTCACAGGGAAAAGGTGAGGAGTAATGGGTTCAAGTTGCTCCTGAATCAACATTCTGATTGAACACAAGATGAAAATGTTTCACAAGGAAAACAACCAGCCATTGGAATAATCTTCCCAGAGAAGCGGTGGATTCCTCAACATTGGAAACTTTTGAGATTCAACTGGACAGGGTGCTACACCATCTTGTCTAGAATGTGCTTTTGCTAATCAAATCTAGAAAGAAGATTTTGCTGAAACAACACAATGTCATCTGCAAAAGTTCAATTCTTGTCCATATATTTGGACCTGATTCAAATTTTGATCATTCCCAATTCTTGTTTTAGACCTATCTTGACTTTTCTACAAAGAGCTTGTTTGCCCAATCATGATTTTACTACATTATGTGGACTACTCTAGTTAGATTCTGAACATTTCTGAAGCTAAAAACTTAATATTTTATATAAACAATATATTGTGTAATGCTTCATCTCTTTTATGCCCTTTGTCTCCACATACCGGGACAAGAGTGGATAAGTCATGAACAGCATTGCCTGCTATTCCGCTCCTGAGTTATTCCATTTCTCTTCACATATGAAGATAAATGTTGCAACACAGCTCACTCATCAAGTGTAAATATAATGTATGTATTCTTTTCCGCATGCCACTCTTCAGGACTAGAATGGGTTGAGATGATAGGCAGGGAAGATTAAGAGCTCTTGGGAAGTAGGGGAGTAATGGGTTTTGAAGCAAGTAAAACTTTTGATGAGTTGACATTATTACACCAGTGAAATAGATGCAATTTTACTTTACATCGTCAAAGGAGGAATATTTATGTTTCCTATGATGTAAATATGCACAGCTTGTATATATAGGTGTTTATGTGCAGTTATTTGACCTAGGCTGATGGCTTTGGAGACAGGCATAGTAGAAGAACAGTGCTTGTCCAGTACATAGCATGCTAATAATGACTTGTGATCTCAGCATGACAGTGGTATTTCCTAACTGAAACCTTAAGGCTTTGAAGTATTTTGCTTATATTTACTTTAAATGTGTCAAATGCTGCTTTAAAAAGGACTTTGTTGGGCTGAAGCTTTTTCTCAGTGTCTGTCCTGATAATGGGTACACACCCATAATTTTAAAATGTAAAAGAAAAATGTAAAAGATAATAGTAAAATAACTATTTGACTGTAATTAAAAGTTTTCCAAGAAAAATAAATAGCTTGTTACAGCTTATTATTATAACGTGTATCACACTTTTCAAATACCATCAGCGTCTCAGATTACAGTGAGTCCTATGAACACACAGCCATGTCACAATTATTAAGGAGAGTAATTCCATAAGAAAACTTTTTAAAAAATTTGGTGTATCGGTATGCAGGTGTATAAATTGATCTTAGGAATTTTTTGTTTGCATTGCTGTCTGTGTTCATATCAATAAATATGAATAAATCAGTGGTCAGCTGCTAAACAGAAGGATTTGGCTGTTGTTTTTTTTGAGGAAATGGAGCTATGCCTAAATGCACAGGGCCTATTTCTTCTGAGTTCTCTCCCTTCCCCTACTGTGGGGAGTTAGGATACTCTTGCTTAATCCTAGCCTCTTTACTGTGTATATGTTAACAAATAGTAATGGGAGCAGCTCAGTGGAAAGCAACCTGGGGCTCCTGGTGGACAACAAGCTCAAAATGAGTGAACAGTGTGTTGCGGCCAAGAAAACCAACAGGATGCTGGCTTGCATCTACAAGGTCATCACCAGCAGAGATAAAGTCATTTTCCTACTCCACGCAGAGCTTATCAGGCCACACTTGGAATACTGTATTCAGTTTTGGTCCCCGCTATGCAAAAAAGATGTGGACACACTGGAGGGTCCAGAGAAGGGCCACAAAGGTGATCAAAGGACTGGGAAGGCTGCCATCTGAAGAAAGGCTGAAAGAACTTGGTATTTTCAGCCTTGAGAAAAGAAGCCTTAGGGGAGACTTTATCATCATGTTCTTGTATTTGAAGAGTGACTACAAAGAAGATGGAGCCTCCTTTTTTACAAGGAGTCACAGGGAAAAGGTGAGGAGTAATGGGTTCAAGTTGCTCCTGAATCAACATTCTGATTGAACACAAGATGAAAATGTTTCACAAGGAAAACAACCAGCCATTGGAATAATCTTCCCAGAGAAGCGGTGGATTCCTCAACATTGGAAACTTTTGAGATTCAACTGGACAGGGTGCTACACCATCTTGTCTAGAATGTGCTTTTGCTAAGAAAGCTTGGACCAGATGATCCTTGAGGTCCCTTCTAACCTAGTATTCTATGATTCTGTGATCATGAAGAGCTTTCAACTACCCTTATAAAAATGCCCGTATTATGTCTACAGTCTAGAAATTAAGTAATGAACACTCTTGATCTGTATTTTTATCTCATTTGAATGCATAGACTTGTAGAAATAGCTTAGGCATCTTTATTCAGCCCTTTCCATTACTTAGTTTCTCAGATTTAACTGATTGTATGCAATCCAGTTATTATAAAATAATAGTTCTCTAATCTTAATTTCTGTCATTTAGAAATGGTAATTTAATTAGATAAAACATTTGCAAATTAGTAAAAAGCCCAGTGGAAGTACACCTATATAAATGAAGAAATCGAGGCTGACTTTTCATCTGTGGCAAGTTACAGATTGGGTAGCGTATCTCAGTTGACAACAAAACATATGGGACTCTATTCACAGGAGTGTGTTTGTGCCACCAGACACCAAAAGCCTCCTTATATTTTGTGTAATACATGAAGCTGTGTCTTCTGTCACAGATTGCTCTGAAACAAGAGTAGTCTGTGTTTCTATTTAACTTACCATGGAATGTTCAAGTGAACCAACCCACTATTTATCAGATGAAACAGGATATTCACATTATCTGTCCTCAGTGAAAATGGAGGGAATGACTGTTTATGGATCAACCTTCCTTTCAAAGGCATGAACTTACATATTAAGCCTCAAAGCTGGGTTATGTATACAATACTTTGCAGTAGTAGTTCCTTAGTAACTGAGGAGTTGACAACCTGGAGTTTTTCATTCAGCTAATATATGAAATATGTTGATAATAGCACACAATTTAAAAACCATTTTCTTTCCTGTGTTATCCATTAGACACCATAAAAAGCATAAGTCCTGACGAACTTATGTTTTTTCTTGTAAGTCTACTAATAGCACACCACGTTGTCTCTAAGTTAACCACCTTCACCCTTAGATTGGTCTTGGCTCTGTTCTTGCTCTGTTTAGAGATTCCTTGCGGTATGTATAATAGGCACATAATATTGGAAGATCCCCCTCTTTTTTTAAATCCAGCTTGGTAATAAATAGGAGTTCATATTCCTTGTTTGTGTTTGGTCCTGAACAAGAACATTTGAATTTTCAAGGGGGTTGGGAAGGGAATGTTCTTATTTTGGATTTTGGTCTGCATGCATGAGGAATGGCCTCTGACACAGGTTAATGGATGAAGTGGAAACCTTGTCAGCCTGCAGGCAAGTGAAAATGAACTGTAATTTAGTAGTTCCAGCACACAGCTCTTTGTGTGGCAGCCAAACAAAAACTTGGTCATCGAACCTTGCTCACAATAGGTTATCTTCCTAGATTCTGTTGCATTTGGGAAGCTGCACATCTGTGGCATATGTTGTTGGAGATATCTTTCTCCAGACTGAGAGGCATTTTTGTGTATCAGCACTTTCATATGGTACAAGGGTTTTTGACCTAAGTATTTGTTTTAAAAAAAAGAAAGGAAGCTGAATTTTCTCAATACAGAAAATAATAGTATTTTTATAATCCTACATAATGGCAGCACAGAACAAAAGGAAGGACTAATCATTACCTGGTCCATATCATAATTATAGAATGTATTTATTGAAAAAAAAGAAAGATTGGATTAAGACATTACTTCATTTGGCAGCACTTCCATGGGCAAAAGGGACATTTCCTTGTATTGATTTTCAGATGCAGTTCCCCATTCACCACAATTTTGTTCCTGTAGTAATTGGTATGAAATCAATACTTTTTTATGTACCTCTCAGCCCACATCCCAAATGAACTTGTTTTAACAGTCAGACCCTGTAGTCCAAAGGATACCTAAACTCTTGGAAAGGTTTTTTTATGAGCAGGAATCAGAAATGTTTCATTCCCTGAAATTCAAACTAGAATAAACCATTTCAAAACAAGAGTGTGGAAACCACAAGTTTATTATAAAATCATTCTGGTTTGTAAACCATAATGGATTTTGATGGAAAACTAAATTAATCATCTGATCTTTTATTTGTGAGGAGAAGCTTGGAGTAGCTGCTGAGCTTTCCTCATACACAGCGTATGTTCTGAGTGGTTGGACGGTTCTGGTCGTTTTGCAGGCTGGCATGCAGTTGTTATGCTGCCGAAAAGCTCAAGGGGTCCAGTCATCACACTAAATAAAATTGTTCACTTTGGTTGGCAAATATTGACTCAAGCTGTTACGCTTTTATGTATTTCAGAGACTCAGAATGTTTGAGAGCTCAGCAAGCAAACAAGAACAGGTACAGGAAGTTATTGTGATGTTTTGGACTCATGTTTGTTTTTCTGCTGATGATGTATGTTCTCCATTGTATGTGGCTTGTTACTAATGACCTTGTTATATAGTGCACTGTGGCTGATAAGGCCAAGGGCTTTAATAGAATACAAATACTTTTCACATTTCCACTTGAAGAGTTTATTTTAATTGTATTTTGAAATGTACTGTACCCTAAAGACGCTGTCTCCTTCATAATGTACTTTCTAGAAATAAAATCCTGTGAAGAATGGAATGTATAATGGGGTGAGGTGTAATTGACAGTTTCGTATTCAATTGAAGCTGTATCTGATAGTACCACTCAGCACAAATATAAACAATCCTGAGCTATGGAGAAAATTAAACAGGGGGTCAGAAGTAATGGCTTCTCTGAATGTCTGGTTTACTCATTTCTCTGAGGGAGAGATACAAGGCAAATTTTGAAAAACCTCCTAAAGTTTCTGAGCTTTTACTCAGAAAATCAGTTGGGGATTTTTTAAAATTTTCTTCTCCTTCGGTACAACAGCAAAATCATAAGCACTCAATATTTGTTTTTTAACTGAAGGATGTCTTTTTTCAAATGACTGGCTGAGTTTTTGTTTATCAGTTATGCCACCCCAGAGGTAATGTGACAGGGGATGGTAGAGATGGGATATTTTGAAAAAATTCTGTCCAGTCTTGGCTGCAAGTTCCTGGTCTTGAAATAAGATAATATATCTCACTGAGGCGTTTATTTCCTTTTAACTATAGCAAATTACTGTGTGAAAATAGGTTAAAGACATATATCAAGCTTCTATTAGTATTGCTAAGTTTTTCCTCCTTCTGTGCTGGGGTTAAAATTTCATCTTTTTGGAATATCTAAAATAATATTTAGGTACAAATGAAGGAGTTTATATATGTTCAAAGAGAGAGTGGGCAAGAACATTCAAACACGTGGCTCACATTAAGTTCAGGAAATCCCCCCATCCTGAAAATAGTTGGAGACCAGGGGAGAAATATTACTTATGTTTGCCTTGTTCTTACTCTTCTCTAAGCGTCTATTTCGGATGCTGTTCAAGAAAGAATATGGACCTAGGTGACCCTTTGTTTGTAGCCAGGAAATTGACTCTTAATGCTCATGCATGCTGTCTTCAGGATACAAAGGATGGTAGGGTCTGTCTGTAACAACTCTTGTGTCACAACAAGAGCATAAGAAGGATTTTGTGTCAATTCTGTGCTGGGAATAGCTCAGTAAAACAAAAGGTTACCTGTGCCAGATTCACAGAAATTGTATCTAAATAAAAATCCATGAGTGTATTCAAGTTACTGAGTCCCATGAGAACTACCATGCTCTTCTAGAAGACAGTCCCCGAATATTAAACTAACACACAACAGGATCCTCTTTCACATTCTAATCTACAAAGAACAAAAGAGGGATGTCAGCTATCTTGAGCTTTTAACTGTAATAAGACCTCTTCCAGTGTAGACTTAAAAAGATGGACAGATCCATCTGAGAAGATTAATGTCAGAAAAAGCATTTAGTTTCTTCGCAGAAGATCTTCTAGTTTCTTTAATATAGCTGCCTTGATTATACTTGGGCACTAAAAAGTGAACAATCCAGGAAGAATCCATTTATTAAAGATTACACTGCAGAAACACGGTCATTCTAGTTCAGTGTATTTGGTCTTTTTATATCCAAATAATGAATGCAAGTAGAGTGATATGCTAGGTTTGTACCCTCCAGTGATAAAGTTGAGGTGTGATATTGAAAGAGAATTTATATATTTTCAGTTATATGATATGGGCTGTGTGCAACGCAGCTGAGGCATATGCCCACCCTGATAATTCTGGGACATGGTGAATAAAAGGAACTTAATTACTGGGATGAATGTAGCTAGTTAAATCTTACCTGTCATTGAAGATGGTTGAAGTGGGCATCTTGTCAATAAAAGAATTGGATTAGAGAAATTCAGAGAGAAATAATTTGATTCTTGTTTCCAAGATGATTCCAACTTAGATTTCTAATAGATCTTGTGAAAAATTCAGGATTGTGGAATGGTTGTAAGAATCACATGTTGAAATTCTATAATCAGTGCACAAAGATTGTCAATGAAAAAGATCACAGTGACTTGAAATTTTTCATTTGATAAAGTTGGACTCATGAAAGGAGGAGAAGCTCTGCTCTGGAGTGTAGTGTTTGTTTGAAACTTTGCTAGTTTAGTTGGGTTGTTAACTTTATTGGTTGTCAGCTAATAACATGTTTTTAAGCTAAGCACTATGTGAAAATCAGATGTATTGTTTATTGCAGCATTTTTAAAATGGCAAGGATTATATTTTTGTTAGAAATATGGTAACTGAACACTGACATTTTAAAATTCACATTTCAAATTATGGGGTCAAAATGAGAAATTTTCTGGTCTCTAGTCAAGTAATTTGTTGGAATCATTGCATGTAATTTTTTGCTTTGTAACTACAACAGTTTATCTGGTGAAATCTCTGCTTACTGGGCAGATCAGGAGAGTACATAATTGCCTAAAGTTCAGTTACAAAGGTTAGGTCACTCAGAGCTTGCTTCTTACAAACATGCTGGTCTGTTAAAAAACATTATTAAAGCAACTATTTCTTACCTTGGGATTTCCACTTGCTAAATTGAAAACTTCTAATTCTTTCTCAAATTAAACAGAAGACTGAAGGTATGACTTTACCTCTCAAAGTGTAGAATTTTCCAATACAGGGCAACTGAAAATTACATGACTTTCTGAAATTAAATGTGTGCAGTAAAAAGGAGAAAGTTTTTTTAGGCTAAAACAAACAACTATCGGTACATAATGAAATTACAGATAAACAGTGGTATGTTCCACAGTGAAACGCCTCTGCAAGAACACAAAACAGTTACTTGCTGTTTATTGTATATTTAAATTGAGTTCAAGTGCTCATAAATTTAAGCAGCTGCCTATGGTGTTTGGAAAAAATTCACCCAGGCCTGAGACTCCTAGGGGACAAGGTAAGAGATGTATAGATCTTCAGTGTTGTGTGGCAGAAACACATCTTTTTTCTCCTTATAGAGAGCCAAGGACTGCACTGTTCTGCAAAGATGTTGGTTGTGAATTGTAATTCACAATTCTCCAGCAGAACCTGGAGTGGTGATTGTGATCTTTAACAGGTGTAATCTAAATATTCAATTCAATCTAAAATGTTGAAAACCTCTAGACCAAACAAATTCTAGAGCTTATTTGGCAAAGGTTTCTATGGAAAACATTTCTGGATTTAAATAATTAATAGGCCTGTTATTTACTTGAAATGTTCTCACTGCACAGTACATGTCGGGAGGAGGAGGATGTCGGGAGTGGGAGACGGACCCGGAGTAACGATGTAACCTCAATATGAGTATGATCGTTCTCCCTTTATTCATGTTTTTACAAAGTATATATAGACAGGCAAGCAGAGCACGCGCTAGTGGTAGCTCTACGATTGGCTCACAGTCTCTGTTCATGCGACCAGAGCGTTCACACAATTGGTGTAGACCCCCTTGTCCACGCGCAACAACATTCTCTCCTCTTCTGGATGCGGTCCCGTTTATCTTATCTACCAAGTAGCTGCTTCTTCTTACTTCTGCCTTTCCCAGGAGAGTTCATGGTCATCTCCAGGCCTTTATCTACTTCAAAGACTGGGTTGCTCATTGCAATTAAATCATGGCCTTTTTCACACAGCCATTCCTCCACAATTTCCCCTTCTTGTTTTTGAGCAATCCAGGCTTGGTTTACTACTTTTAACATAGTTCTCTTAATACAACTAAGTACTAAACATAAGCACAGACCTATGATTACAAGGATTATTATAATGCGCAAGCCTTCAACAAGCAAGTCTACTAATCATTGCAGCATATTCCCAAACAAGATAGTTAGCCACCCATCTAAAAACCCATGGTTTTGATGAATTTTGTTGGCATGTTCTTTTAACCACTGCAACTGTTTATGAATTGATTCACTATGATCGGACAAGTTAATACAGCACATGCCTTCAAAATCCTCACAACCATGACTTTGAGCTAATAGTACACACTATAGTTGCTAAATTCTTCTACCTTAAAGCCAGTTACTTCTATTAAACATGTATGAAAAAGCTCTATAGCAGAGGCAAGCAATAGGCAAAAAGCTTGTTGTCTTGTTTTGTTTGCCCAGATAACCCACATATTTTCTCTGGGCTCAATTTTGTGAAGAGTCATTACCACCGGGATCAATATCCCTAGGGTCAGGATCTTGAACATCTTGGTTGTCAGGTGGATCATGTTGAATCAGAGCAGTTTTTATGGCTCTACTGGGCACCCACGGTGGACCATGATCTTCTAATATAGTGTCTCTAATAACACTACTCCAGCGTGTAGCCCTCGGAGGTGTTGAGGGATTCACTAGCCATGAAGGCGTGTTATCATTCTTCTTCCCCACACGTAAGTCTAACTCCTCGAGCCGCTTTAAAACTGTCTGTAACATTTATTTTTTTTCTGTGGTGTCTGCGGACAGTTTACGACTCTTGTTGGGAGGCGGAGTTGACGGACCAGATGAATCGTAGAAGGGGGGCAGCGGTGGATACAGGGCAGTCGGAGGTGCAGGAGGAGGTGCCATGGGCCGAGACGCTGCTCCCCCCAAATCGATGAGATCAGTAGGTGTTTCAGGCCCCTCCTCTGCTGGAGTTTTCTCAGCAGGCACTTCCGCATGTGCGTTACTTTTCTGGTTTGACTTAGCAGCATTTACTTCCGCTTTTTCTGAGTTTTGCAAGGGGTTTACCGGTAAATCTTTTCCCTCCTCAGGAGGGTCAGGGGTCTCATTAGCGCGAATTTCAGCAACAGTTTTACATGTGGACCCGGTCATTCCCTTTACTGTGGGCAGTCCAAAGAACTGCGCAATAGGTCCAGGCTTGCCTTGAGGTTTTAAGGCGGCTGCTCCCGGATCCAACATTTGAGCAGCTCCACAGGCTACTTCCCGCTCTGCTTTAATTGCTGTTAAGGTCTCTAGCACAGCATTCCACAGCTCGCGGATGGCTTTTATCTCCTTCTCCTCTTTTTCATCCCCCTCGATTGATTTATGCCATGTTGTTTCTCCAAAGTCTCGCCATTCCGAGACAGAAAACAGCATATGTGTGTCAGAAAAATGACCCCATCGCTGTCCTAATTTAATTAACTTTATCAGCTGTTTTACCGGTGCTTCAGTCCCTCTCTTGGAGAGGATCCCGGCAAGTGACTCAGTTCCTGGGAGGCGAGGGGCCACCTCGAACCGTTGTCTGCTCCGTCTCTGCGCCAAGCAGCACTCCTCCCAGTTTGTTTTACTGGTGCTTTTATCTCTCTATTAGAAAGGATTCCAGCAAGTGACGTGGGCCGCAGCTGGCGCTTGCACCGCTGCGCCTGAGAGGTGAGGAGCGACCTCACTCCAGCGTCTGCCCTGCCTTTGCCCCCAGGCAGCGCTTCTCTCAGCCGTGGTTTCCCACTCCCCCTCCTCTAGCTGCTTACCGCAGTCTCGGAGATTTCAGTCCAGCTGAACAACCATCCTCTGCTACCAGATGTCGGGAGGAGGAGGATGTCAGGAGTGGGAGACGGACCCGGAGTAACGATGTAACCTCAATATGAGTATGATCGTTCTCCCTTTATTCATGTTTTTACAAAATATATATAGACAGGCAAGCAGAGCACGCGCTAGCGGTAGCTCTACGATTGGCTTACAGTCTCTGTTCACGCAACCAGAGCGTTCACACAATTGGTGTGGACCCCCTTGTCCACGCGCAACAACATTCTCTCCTCTTCTGGATGCGGTCCCGTTTATCTTATCTACCAAGTAGCTGCTTCTTCTTACTTCTGCTTTTCCCAGGAGAGTTCATGGTCATCTCCAGGCCTTTATCTACTTCAAAGACTCGGTTGCTCATTGCAATTAAATCGTGGCCTTTTTCACACAGCCATTCCTCCACAAGTACACAGTATAGAAACCTTATGAACTATTACAGTACAGAAATTTCCAAGGAGTTGAACAGTTCTGTATTCACTGAAGTATGTCTTTTGTTTTCCAGCAATTACTATTGATAAATTACTGACATCTTGAATATATTTTTAATGCATATTTCTAAAATTATGCACCTCCTAATGAAATTAAACACTTTGCCTCTTCAATAACTGCTATATGCCCGTATGTCTAAAGATGAGTCCAACCGTTTTGGTTCAACCTGGAATGAATAAATATATATGTATATTTATCAGTGAACAATTCATAAAGTAGAAGCAATTCTATGCGCATGAAAGTGAGGCACCACTGTGCAGTTATGTCTTTTTAGAGCTTCTATTTTAATTAAAAATCTGTCCCTGATGGAAATAGCAGTATGATGGTGGGGGTGGTGGTGGACCATTTCAAGTTCCCTGGTATGAGTACAGTGATATAACTTGTACAAACATTTAAACACACAAACCACTCTAAATCTGGGTTATTTGAGGAGAACTATGGCTGAAAAAAAAGAGAGGAGCAGTACAGAGGATGCTTATCTGCACTTCTCTCCCTGTTCTTGCCAATCCATCCTTTTTTATTATGTCATGAGATATCCACTGACATAACTAGAATTGTAGGATTTAAATATAATTTACTTATGAAAGCTGCTTGAGACCCGTTCAGCAAAGGATTAAATATAGCTGTTATGACAAGACCTTTACATGGTAGCAATACTTAATAACCAGTAAGCCTTTCGGCTGGTATATTTTCCTTTCTTGTTGAAAGGCTGGAGGACATTACAAAGAGAAAATTGGTGTTGGGAAGGCTGACTGAATCCTTAGTGGTACTCTGATCTTTCCCAGTCCTTAGTGGTACTCTGTGTGACTGGCAGAACAACTGTATTAGAGCTATGAATGAAGGCCTGGCACCATTCTCCACCAGAAAACATCTAATTCCTTTCCACATTCTCCTGTATCAAAACACACAGCAAAAAGAAGGCCATTTGAAAGGAGAGACCTGTCTTCTGCTACATGCCTTCCCATCCATGAGCTTTCTGCTTATCTTTTCCAGGTGTAGAGTATTGTTGTTGTCATTGCACTAGTTCTACAGTTTTTGTGTCAGGGCAATGACAGTCCTTGAACCCATTTGTATTGATGCCTTAACATTTTACGTGTTGTTTGTGTTTGCAAATGGATTTTTACAATTTCTCAAAGAAATAGTCTGTCTAGCTCCCTGGAGAATGAAGGCCCCACCGGCCTCAGACTTGCTCCTGCCAAAGGCCAAGTCCAAGAAACAACAGTATTTTGTGAAAATAAAATATTGATCAATGGTATGGGACTCTTTTACAGCTGAAGAAGAACTTTTTCTCCTTTCTGCCTTGCACAAAACCTGATAGAGTATTTCAAAAGGAACAATTGGACTTCTGCTTAGCCAGATGCAAACTCAGGTTTGCTGGTAATTTGACATTGTGAAGGTAATTATTGGATTAGATTGACAGGACTGAGGGAGAAAAAATGCAGATATTGTAAAAACAAAGTGAAGCTTTTTGAACTGACAGGAGCAAAAGAGTATTGAAAAAGAAGAAAAAAAATTAATATAGCCTATGTAACATCTCATAGCTTGTAATCACACCATTTTTGACTGTAGTAAAGCTAGTATTGATAAGATCAAACTTGTGTGTGCAATTCTTCTGTCTCTATTACAAATTTGGTCCAGCATTCATTATGTGATGATGTTGCTGAATTGGAACCAAAGTCTGTAAACTGCTACTGAAGTTCTACTTGCTACTGCATTTGCAAGGAACTGGGTCTCCATGGATATCATGAGGACAGAAAAGTCTATTTCCTCTGTGTTGCAGGGAGCAGTAGTGTTCATGAGTACTGAAAGAAATTTTTGTGAGCCCATAGCCAGTGTTAATTGATGTTGCACTACCACTCTACTACTACTCCTCCTCACTACCACTGATGGTGGGTGAGTTCAGGATTGTGCTTGTGTAGTGACTCTTCACACTGAGAGCATGTGATATTTCAAAATGGTTTTTTTTTGTTAATCTTCCACTGTATTCTTAAAAAAGACTATTTGGAAGTTTTGAATCTCTGTTGTGTGACAGAGGAAACAATAGCAGTAATACAATATGTATCTGGTCCAGTTCACTTGCATATGAAGAATGAAAAGATGGGAAAATGCCTATGTTTGGAATTTAGAGAGAGGATACATAAGAATTCTGGATTATACATCTTTCAAGTAACTGGATGGAAACAAAAGACACCTCCCAGTAACACAGAATACAAAGAAGGCTTTGAAATGAATTGATTTTCACTGTACCATACAAAGTACCAGGTACAAGACTGGTAAGCATTTTGTATCTGCCCGCCTGCTTAGGACTTTACAACATTGGCTTGTCAGGGCAGGGCTTGCCTTTTTTAAAGTTTAATCATTCTTTACGGTTGGCTAAGTCTCTCATTAAAAAGCAGAAAGATATGGATTTTCCTTGAAGTATTGCCATACTGTGTTGTCTTTGGTGCTTTATATTTGAGCCATGATAGTTATTATTAGGTTATACAAATGATACAAAATTCAGTTGCAACGTATGAAGTAATTGCTAGATTTCTGTTTATAAAGCAGGTTTTTGTTCGCTGCTCTCTCTCTTCTTATTTTTCCCCTCTTTAGGAAAAAAAAAACCAACTTAAAAAAAACACAACTTTTTCAGGTAACTGGGTTTGCGTGGCTTTCAAAAAAGAATCCCAAGAAATTCCTTTAGGGGCACTGAATTTTATCTTTTTTCCAACATCTGCATTGTCTGCTGTAGGAGATCGCATCAGCTCTGTTTTCAGCCACAATGACACCCAGGACAGGTTTCTTCAACTGAGCCGAACATTGGTCTTGTTGAACTGTTTGGCTGACTGTGAGTAATAGATCCATGAACTTCCCCTGGGAACAGTAATTACTGTGTGCAATGTGCACCTCTCCCAGAAATAACAAAGTGCTCCACAGTAAGGAGTATGGAATCAGTCAAGTCAGGAATAGCTGTGAGCTTTGAAGATAATCTAAACTGTTTTTTCAAGTTGACAAAATACTCAAAGGCTTTTGTTTATGCTTTTTTTTTTTCTAAACAAGGCTTCCCAGACATAAATCAATATGGCAGCATTTGAATCTAAAGAACTAACAAGAACTCAAACACTAAGTATAATTTTCAGCACTTCATAACTACTCATTATGTTTATTTCCCAGTTTTCTTTGTTATTTGTTTCCTGTCTCTGTTCAGAGCCAACACATTTTTGGCTTTCAATTTGAAGCATGAGGCACTGCCAATCAGCAGGAAATATAATACAGATAAGATTCATATAAAGTCTTTTGAACTGTTAAAATCTGTGGATGGGAAATGGATGTTAAATTGTTTACATTTGGCACAAGAAGAAAAAGTTCCATTTTTAAATTCAAAGCCTCTCCACCTTTGTAAATGAAAACAAATCACATGGGTCGTATAGAGTTCCACTTCTGTAAAATCCATCATAAGTCTGATAAAAGCTTTTGTAAGTCAGCAACTTTATCTGTAGCTTGTTTGAAAGTCATTTTGCAGCTTAAAATGAAGTGGCCCTTTGCCCTGTGTCCTTTAGAAAAGTACTGTATCAGTAACACATTCATGGCACAGTAAAAACTAAAATGTTAAGGACTTTTATTAGTGTTTTAACCCTTTTAAAGAGATATGCAATGTTTCTGCATAATTTAAATTTTCCATATTAGTCTCACACTTTTAATTTATTTAGGATGTATATCCAGAGCTTGTCACTCAGGATCTGTTTCTACTTTTCTTTCTTTAGTTTACAAACAAGACCCTGTGAAGATGACACACCCACAACAAATTTACAGGGTTCAGATAAGGAAAACACCCTGTCCCAGTTTTCCAAACATTAGGAACATTGGAACTCAAAGTTACTGTTCACATTAGTGGGGCATTTTTATATCAGCTCTTATATGTGTGCAGGATGTAGCTCAGACGGATTCTGGATGGCAGTAAATCTCAAAGATGAAGTTGGGAACAGCATCACCTTTGGAACAGTTAAGCATTGCTAATGAGTACTAATCATATGGCAAATCAGAGAGTGAGAAGCAGTCTCTGGCATAGCTGCAGGTTGTTATATGGAACATCCTATATTTCAAAGCCAGCAGAAGCAGTAATAGCTGAAAAAGATGTTCAGGACAGGCTTGCCAACAGAAAAGCACTACAGCAATTGAAAATATTCTCCAGGATCTGCAGGAACGGAAACCCATTTGAAGGAGAAGCTTAACCTTGAAGCCTGGTGACATTTTGGCATTGGATGAACACGCTGCCAATGGATGTGGTTGAAGAGACTCTAATATAATTCAGGGAAAAAAATCTCTTGAAATTATAATTAAGGGTTATGCAATGTTGGCAGAAGCATGATTCCAGAGGTAGGACTTAAGCTACTGCTTATGCTCTTACCTTCTTTGGATCACTTAATGCAGGAATTTTCATATGAAACATGCTTCTTTTAGATGTCTTTCCAAAGCAGAGGTCATAGAGCTACAGACATTGTTGAATACTGAGGAATACTAAATGATCCTGGCTCTGTGTCCTCAAAAATGTTGTAAACCAAGTGACTGAGGATACATAAAATTAATCATTTGTGTTTCAAGGGACTTTTAGACCAAATGATTGAATATTCTGAGGTGTAGTGGATCTAGAAATTTTGAACACTCATTTTTTAGTTATCTTTCATTTTTCCATGGCAGATTAGAGCGGACAAGTACAATCCTTAAAGCTTCTGTTTAGTAACTAAGAGAAACATCAACAACTTTTTCATTGTCATTGAAGATTGTCATGGAATACAATAATTTATAATAGGCTGTAGTTGAAAACAGAAGTAATTCAACAGCTTTAAAGAGATTTGATAAAGGTGACTGTATAGTAGATGCATTACTATTGAGGTGCCTAAATGCAAAACAAATGTTAAAATATTTATTCAGGCAATTAAAAGAAAAAAGTGTCTGGAAAAAAAATAATTTGGAATGTCAGTGTGTGAAAATATATTGTCACCCTTCATAGCAAATGTATAATTCTGAACAAGAGGTTGATGAGAAGTTCAACATGAGCCGGCAATGTGCACTGGCAGCCCAGAAAGTCAAGTGCATCCTGAGTTGCATCAAGAGAAGCATGGCCAGCATGTCCAGGGAGACGATTCTGCCCCTCTACTCTGCTTTGGTGAGACACCACCTGGAGTACTGTTTCAAGCTCTGAAGTCCTCAGCACAGGAAGGACATGGACATGTTGGAATGGGTCTAGTGGAGGGTCATGAAAATGATCAAAGGGCTGGAGTACCTCTCCTATGAGGACAGGCTGAGAGAGTTGTTGTTGTCCATCCTGGAGAAGAGAAGGCTCCAGGCAGACCTTATAGCAGTCTTCTAGTACCTGAAGGGGGCCTAGAGGAGAGATGGGGAGGGTTGCTTGATCAGGGTGTGTAGCTATAAGACGAGGGATAACGGTTTTAAACTGGAAGAGGAGAGATTTAGACTAGATACTTGGAAGAAATTGTTTACTGTGAGGGTGTTGAGGCACTGGAAGAGGTTGCACAGAGAAGCTCTGGATACCCTATCCCTGGAGGAGTTCAAGACCAGGTTGGGTGGGGCTTTGAGCAACCTGGTCTAGTGGGAGGTGTCCTTGCCCATGGCAGGGGGCTTGGAACTCAATGAACTTTAAGGTCCCATTCTAACCAATCTAGAATTCTAAGATTTTTACCTGAGTTTATCCTGCAGTCCAGGATTCATTTGCCTTATTAACATGAGCAAGGTACACATGATAATGAAATGGCTCCTCTGTCTGAAGGATTTTTTACATCCTGATGATGATTCAGGAAAGCTACAACAATATTCCGTCAAGGCAAGATGTTTGTTAAATGGGACAACAAAGAATTAGAAGATACCAGAAAGAGTAGACTGCCAGTGTTCTTAGTTTTCTTGGTTTGCTCAGTATTGAACAAACTTGTGATACTGTAAAGATGAAATAAGTAGGCCACTAAATTGGGAGAATATGAAAGGGACACTTTTAAAGTACGAAACTGATGTCACTTCACTTCTTTTGGATAACATTATTGGATTTGTAAAGATATTATTGAATTGAGGAAATGATCTCACCCTGCAGCATAAACATGGCCCATTCTGAGGAAAAAAGGTGCATATGGTGAGAGCTGGAAAATCACAAGTCTTCAGTGGAAAAAGAGAAGTTGTTTGTCAAGTTTTATGAAAATAGGTGAAATGTCTCCAAATAAAGTGTGTATTGTAATGAAATTTTCCCATATCTCTACTAGCAGCTGCAGCTTCATTGAATTCCATAACAGTTTGATGCTAACAAAGACAGAATTTAGCTCTCTTTTCAAGAATAGTGGAAAATACAACAATACTGGTATTATAAAAATGGTCAGTTATTTTTCCAGATTATGTTTTGATGCAAAACTGTGTATTTCTTTCAAAAGTTAAGATGCAAAACTGTGTATTTCTTTCAAAAGTTTCTGAATAGTCACTATTTGGATTTTGTACACAGCCTTCAATTAACATTGTAGTTCTTTGTACCAAGCTTAGCGTAATCTTGTCTTAAACTTTTGGAATACTTTAACATTCTTAATTTTGTATGCAAAACTCTGAGTTTAATCAAAATTCTAATTCTTTGTGGGTGCTGTTGATGTGTCTATAGCTTTCAAGCAAGCTTCCCAAAGGAAATCTAGGGAAAACAGATATTAAATATTAAAAGACATATTAAAGACATATTCAACACCTATAAATACTTAAAGGGTGGGTGTCAAGAGGAAGGGGCCAGTCTTTTTACAGTAATGCCCAGTGACAGAACAAGAGGAAATGGGCACAAACTTGAACATAAGAAGTTCCATCTAAACATGAGGAGGATCTTCTTCACTTTGAGGGTGGCAGAGCCCTGGAACAGGCCTCCCAGAGAGATGGTGGAGTCTCCGTCTCTGGAGATGTTCAAATACCTACCTGGACAAGTTCCTGTGCAACCTGCTTTAGGTGGATTCGCTTTGGCAGAGGCATTGGACCAGATGATCTCTAGAAGTCCCTTCCAACCCCACGTGATTCTGTGATTCTGTGATTTCATGAATGGTGACAGGAATCTGATGAAGAATGACACAGAAAGGGCTGCTGAGGCACTCAATTCCTTTTTTGTCTCATTTGTCATTGCTAAGACAGGCCTTCAGGAAGCCCAGCCCCCTGAGACCAAAGGGAAGATCTGGAGCAAGGCAAACTTACCATCAGTGGAGAAGGACCAGCCTAGTAGCTGGACATGTGTCTGCGGGGCTTGACGAGTTGCAACCATGAATACTGAGGTAGCTGGCTAATGCCATTGCAAGGACTTTCTTGATTATCTTTGAAAGATTCTGGCAATTGGAAGAGGTTTCTGAAACCTGGAAGAGAAAAAATGTCACTCTTAATAAAAGGAATTTCTATGGAAATACAGGCCACTTGGCCTCACCTCAGTACCTAGGAAGGTGAAACTTAGAAAACTCTTGGAAAACTCTTGGAAGACATTTGCAAACATACGAAGGACTGAAATGAGATTGGTGTATTTATGAAGGCAAAGTCACACTTAACAAATCTGATAGGCTTCTATAATGAGGTGACTAGCTTGGAGGATGAGGAGGGAAAAGTTGCTGTTGCTTCCCTTGACTTTAGTAAGGCCTTTGACACTGTCTTCCATACCACCCTCATAGACAAGCTAGCAAGGTACAGGTTAGATAAAGGGACAAGCAGGTAGATTGAAAAGTGGCTCAGTGGCTGGTCTGAGAGGGTTGTGATCAGAGGCACAAAATCCTGTTGGAGACCAGTCATTAGTGATTTGCCTCAGGGGGTGATACCAAAGCCATTATTGTTTAACATCTTCATTAATGAACTCTGCACTGAGACAAGTTTGCAGACAATACAAACTGGGAGGGGTAGTTGATATGCCAGAGGATTGTGCTGCCATCCAGAGGGACCTTGATGGGCTGGAGAACTGGGCAGAGCTGAATCTCATGGGGTTCATCAAAGGAAAATATAAAGTCCTGCCCCAGAGGAGTAACACTCTAGGGGTCCTAGTGAACAACAAGCTGACCGTGAACTGGCAATGTACCATCTCAACAAAAAGGGCCAACAGCCTCCTGGGCTCCATTAGACAGAAGATTGCCAGCAGTTCAAAGAAGGTGATCCTTCCCCTCTATTCAATACTGGTTAGGTCACATCTGGAATACTGGGTCCAGTTCTGGGCTCCCCATTACAAAATATGGATTTATTGTAGTGAGTCCAGTGCAGGACTCAACAAAGTTGAGTTAAAGGACTTGAGCATCTCTAATATGGGAATAGGCTGAGAAAGCTGGGACTATTCATCCTGGAGAAGAGAAAGCTCAGGAGGATCTTCTCAACGTGCATGACTGATGGCAGAAAAGGAAGAAGAGGGAGCCAAACTTTTCTCCGTAGTGTCCACAGACAAAACAAGAGCCACCAGGCAGAAACTGAAACACACAGTTCCACCTGAACACAAGAAATCTCTTTTTACTTTGAGGATGATAAAGAGTTGGCACAAGTTGTTAGAGACGTTGTGGACTTTCTTTCCATGGAGATATTCAAAACCTGAATGGATATGATCCTGCCTTAAGTGATGCTGCTTGAGCAAAGTGTTTGGAGTATGGTCTCAAAAACTCCCTTCCAACATCAGTGATTCCGTGAATATAATATCTTTTCAAAATGATGGTCATTCTCTGCTTCTTCCAGACTCAGTATGAAGAAGATCACTGGAAGAAATTTCAATTTTCCATTTCTATTCACCAGTAAACCAACAGAAGTCCTCCGCTATAATAACTATGGGAAAGTTGAGAAAGAGCTGTGCTTACAAAGAGTTAAGGTTATTTGGACAATTTTATAGTGGGTAACTTACTGGTATTCTCTAGGGGTAGTAGTTTAAAAAACATATTCATAAAAAACTCTTTGGTTGGTGATTTTTGTTAATTGAAATGGTCACTGCTGTGAGACTCTACCAAGACCATGTTCTGCTTTGCCCTTTGTCATAGTCCTCTGTCAGCGTAAAAGCAACGGGCAAAGGAATTCTAGTACTAAAAGCAATATTAGTTGAAATGACATTCATATGGCTATTTCTGATTTCAGCCTGGAATTACCCTCTCCTAGTAACCATTTTGGGCTGTCAGGAAGGCCTGAGAGTCTAGAAAGGCAGCAAATCTACCTCTGTTTTTAGATGGATATAATGCTGGGGTTTTAAGTTAGTTTAATTTCAGAGCTGGATGACAAGGAATGGTACATAGTTAGTTCAGGAAGTTAATGATGGCTGATAATTTAACATGTTGGGAGGTATCTGGTCTTAACCATATGCTAACATATATTTGCCTTCAAATACTTTTGAAAGTTTATTACCAAAAACCAATCATGGTGGAAAGTAACATTAACTGTTTAGGTAAATTCAGACCTTTAAAAAATGGATCTTCCCCAGACAACCCACCCCTAGCCTTTCTTCTCACCAACACTGTAGGCTGAAGTGATGAGGTGATGGAAGCCCCCGTGCCAGGTAGTCACCTCCCTCAGTCCCGGCTCAAGTTGCAGGACCCACTAGCACCACCCAAACAATGTCCCCTGTTTGGCGGTCTGCAGAATGCAGTGATTTGAGGATGAAGCAATACTGTGTCGTAAGAAGTCAGAAAAGGCTGTTAGGTCTTTTTCTGTTACATTCAAAATTTTGAACAGCAAAATGTAATCACCTATTACATTTCATTAGTGATGCTGGAGGCAGAAAGTACCATCCTTTTAAAAACACAATATTCTATTTTGGCGTTATGACTTCAAGACATGGAATTATGATCTTTTACCTTTACAGAGAGCATACATGGTTGCCTTGTTATATATATATGGTCATTTTTAAAGAGCAAATAACACCAATTCAAGGTGTGCTTATGTGTTTTTAGGAAATGTTTGGAATGCTTATAATCTACTTGTTACACTTAACTGACCTCATTTTGAATCTATTTTGAGGGTGTTTGAGTCCCGGGTTAATTTAAATAATACCAGAGTTTTGGAAAAAGAATCAAGTTCCCTGAGATTTTCTTTATCTGTGTTTCCCATCTGGCTTGCTGTTACAGGCATTTAATCCTGTGGTTGCTGCCAACATTTCCCAGAAAGCCTTATAATTGCTTGGAATTTGTATGAACAGTTCCAGTCTGGTGCACAATTAGGGATGCACTATAAAATTTTCATTGCTCAATTTAGTTGAAATTATAAGATGTATGGGTAACAATAATAACCATAGTTGTACCATATAAAAATGACTACTGGAAATTTTTAAGAGGCAAAATTTAACGGTAACTAATTTTTTTTTCCTTTTACTCCAGAGATGAGGGGGGAGGGAAATATAGCCACAAAATTTAAAAGAAATCCTTGATATTCTATGATGGTCTCTAAATTGGAAAGGCAAGGATTTGATGGATGGACCACCTGGTGGATAAGGAACTAGCTGGACGGCCACACTCAAAGGCTTGCAGTCAATGTCTCAATGTCCAAGTGTAAACCAGTGACAAGTGGCATTCCTCAGGGATCTGTACCGGGACCGGTGCTGTTTAACATCTTTATTGGAGACATGGACAGTGGAATTGAATGCACTCTCAGCCAGTTGCCAGATGACACCAAACTGGGTGGTGTGGTTCACATGCTGGAGGGAAGGGATGCTGTCCAGAGGGACCTGGACAGGCTTGACAGGTTGGCCTGTGCAAATCTCATGGACTTTAACCAAGCCAAGTGCAAGGTCCTGCACCTGGGCCAGGGCAATCCCAGGCACAAATACAGGTTGGGTGGAGAATGGATTGAGAACAGTCCTGAGGAGAAGGACTTGGGGTGTTGGTTGATGAGAAGTTCAACATGAGCCGGCAATGTGCACTGGCAGCCCAGAAAGTCAAGTGCATCCTGAGTTGCATCAAGAGAAGCATGGCCAGCATGTCCAGGGAGACGATTCTGCCCCTCTACTCTGCTTTGGTGAGACACCACCTGGAGTACTGTTTCAAGCTCTGAAGTCCTCAGCACAGGAAGGACATGGACATGTTGGAATGGGTCTAGTGGAGGGTCATGAAAATGATCAAAGGGCTGGAGTACCTCTCCTATGAGGACAGGCTGAGAGAGTTGTTGTTGTCCATCCTGGAGAAGAGAAGGCTCCAGGCAGACCTTATAGCAGTCTTCTAGTACCTGAAGGGGGCCTAGAGGAGAGATGGGGAGGGTTGCTTGATCAGGGTGTGTAGCTATAAGACGAGGGATAACGGTTTTAAACTGGAAGAGGAGAGATTTAGACTAGATACTTGGAAGAAATTGTTTACTGTGAGGGTGTTGAGGCACTGGAAGAGGTTGCACAGAGAAGCTCTGGATACCCTATCCCTGGAGGAGTTCAAGACCAGGTTGGGTGGGGCTTTGAGCAACCTGGTCTAGTGGGAGGTGTCCTTGCCCATGGCAGGGGGCTTGGAACTCAATGAACTTTAAGGTCCCTTCCAACCCAAACCAATACAAGATTCTATGATACTTTGCTTCTTTCCCCTATAGTTGCATATCTCAAACCGGAAACCTGTGATTCAGAATATGTTTATGGACCTCTTTGAGATGTTGATGTGGATTTTTGTATGATATACAACCATGGTACGTGCTTTCTCTTCTCCAGAAGAACAAATATGCAAATATAATGTTTATTTTTTATATAAACAAATTATTACCTTATTCACTGTGTTTTTTCTTAGGGTGTTTTTGATTTTTTTGTGACTTATGGGCTTGCTGACAATGTAGAAATGCATATGTCCAGTAATGACTGTCAGCTCTCATCAACATGCCATGAAATAAAAAACCTGGCAGATTACTTAGTAGCAAATCCTTTACACCGAATGGCACTGATTGGAGGTGCTTTTGAAAGGAATTTCATGTTTATAGCTTGTCACACTGAGACCTAAAATTCCTGATTTTTTTCCTGTATGTTTGGCTAACTAGTGTGTTTTCAAAAGGTTGTTATGTCTTTAGCCACGTTTACTGTGAAGTCAGAAGGAGCTGTGAAAGGAAGTTTTGTGCAGCTCTGAGAATTCAGAGTGTAACAATGAACACACTTGTCTGCAAGCTACAAACAGGAGAGCCTGTGTGGTTGTTCAGTAGTGTGCCATAAGATACTGTACCTAGCTCGCTTACTTGAAGCCTTCTTAATGTGGTTACTCACATCAAATAGCTTGTCTCCTTGTGAAGCATGTTGAATAGCTCTATTTCAGGTTTCTGCTTTGACCACAAGGACATGTTTGGGTACTTTTTTTTGCTGTTTTTGACCATACTGCTAATATCCCTGCTGTTATCCTGCACCCTGTGGTGGTTAACAATCAAGGGAAAGCTGTTATGGGTTTGTGTCTAGGCTTCTACAACACAGAGCCTAAGGAATGAAGGAAGAATGTAAAATAGCCCCTGTATCTACCTTTTCTTGTTTTTTCCAGAGTCCAGCCAGCAATCCCTACTACAAGAACAGGCAGAAACTACTCAAACATCTGACAGAATTGGAAAAAAGTTTAAGGACAGGGAATCTGATATGTGACCTGGTTCAAAATAGTGTCCATAACTAAGTGTTGTGTTGAAATAGTAAACAAACATGACAACCTTCCTACACCTTATGCTCCTATTAAGTATTGTAGGCTTGTTGCTTTGGCATGAAGAGACCTGTCAATGTGGTTTGGAGCAAAATAGTGATGTGGCAGGTGTCACATAAATTGCTTGTGGATTGATCAGCAGTAGTGAAGGTCTGTGTCTCCTGCAGTAAACTGCTTATTCCATGTTTGGTTGAATACCAAATGAATGCAGAATTTGTACCTATGGAATTTTTTGAACCAACATTGCTGAATAAAACTGTTCCCTTTTTACAGTCACCAAAAGCTGGAGTGCGTTACCTGACGCATACGAGATTCATCATACTGATCATGTTCTTTCACAAAGTCATAACATTATCAGATACCTCAAAATAATTGTATTCCAATTATTTTGAAAGTTTCTATCTGTTACATGGAAAATTTCCTTCAGAAGAATGTAAAGTGAATCAATTCCTTCTCTGAACATATGCACTTTCACTATTTTGAATAAACTATCTGATAACAGTATTCAGTTTGTCAGAATAAGACCGCGTTTGAAGTAAACATATTAGACAGTGCATTGCCATGGGCTTAATGCAGTGTCTGAAGACAAAAAAATTATGCCGCATTTTTTGTTCACATTATAAGTTCTGTTCACTCTACATTTGTTCTTGTAAATGGTTTTGCATAACAGAAATGGTGGTATGGACCAAGATGGGTCATTGAACTTTGCAGCTATGTTTTAGTGGAAGTTATAATTAGCAGCCTCCTAGAGAAAACACCTGGGCTTATTCTTTTGATGCTGCTGTGAAGTCAGTCCTCAGGTAGGAACAAAATGGGGGCACAGTTGGTTATAAAATATTTTCATTTTCCATTATATAGAGATTCTACCACTGGGCAAACCAGGACATCATGGCTGGAGTATACTGAACTCAATGTATTTTTTTCAGGTCATGTTAAGGAAACAGAAATTTCAAAAAATGAATGTAATGCACTTAGTTTAGCCCAGAAATCTTGTTCATATTTTCCTTCTCTCCTCTTAATATAAGATACTGCAATGCAACTTTATTGGAGTATCTGAGCATTGAAGTATCAGATAGATGGATTACCTTAAGGATTTACAGATTTACGAAGGTGCTCACAAAGGCATCAAACCACTTTGGCCACTTGTGAAGAAATTTCCTGAGCCTTCGTGCAAAAATGATTGCCCATGAAGGGCATGAAGGACATGAGTTATTTAATGGAAAGAAGCTACATGAAGGACCAGAACAGATTCTTCATGCTTGTACCAAAGTGACAACAAATTCATTCCTGTATTAGAAAATATAATATGAAATGGAATGGTTTGCTTTTTGAGATTAGTCTTGCTGATTTTACCACAAACTTATATTTGTCTTTGGTTTTCATTGCAACCTTGAAAACTAATATAACCATTACCCATCTGTCACTGAAATGCAACAGGAGCACAATTGATATTTATCAATATAAATTTATTGGTGATTAGAAGCAACATGCAGCATTTTCAGGTTCATTGTAAACTCTTTTCAAAGTCAAACTAGAGACTGGTTCAGCTCAATGGAAGTGTAATTAATTTAGTAGTAGTTTAATGAGAACATGGGCATAAGCATTTTCTTTTGGGAAAGCTGCTTTGGGTATTTGATTCCTCTGTAGAGAGACTTTATGATGTAATTTCCTTTTCAAAATACAATAAGCAGAAGGGAAACTCAGGGGGATTAAGTTCTTTTTGGTGAGAAGCATCAAGTGACTTTGGGATTTGAACTTTTGTTTCCATGGATCCCAGATTTCAGATAGAGTATTTTTCAATTTAACTAACGATAAGTATAATTATATAAAACATACATTGGACCTAACAATTTTTGTCTAACTTATTTGGAAATGAAGCTATGTTGGTGATAGCTATAGCATTTGCCAAAACAAGTAGTTATGATACTGAGCTTATCAGATGCAGGAGTTCTCCATGGCTTCATCTTTCTTTACAGCTTAGCCTTTGCTTTCTCTCTTCATCTGTACACTGTGGTTGGGCACCTTCATAAAACATGTATGGTGGCATCTCTGTGGCAGGTTCTGCTTTATACTAGATCCATCTTGATGGCTTGATCTATGACTTTCTGAAGTAGCTTGTAGGGTCACGAAGACTAAGGAAAGAGTACAGTGTTGGTTTTTTTGATTTTTTTTTTTGTTTGGTTTGGTTGGTTGGTTGGGGTTTTTTTTGTTTGTTTTTTGGTTTTTTTCACAAGGAACGTGTCAGTCAGTACCTGTACCAAAAAACCCTCCTAGAAAGCAATGCCCCAGCTTCAGATTCCTCATCTGTGTCAGGTCACATAATGATAGAAAGTCCACAGTGCATGCATTTTCTCACATTTCCTGCATGTCACTGATAGTAAACAGGAGACACCTTCATATCACTGGTGCCTGAAACCCCTGCAAAGGAAAGTGTGGTAGGTGCAGGCGATGCCAGGAGACTGACCATCCTCCCAGTTGCGAAGGAAGGGAGAAACACCCAAATTTCTTGTAACATGAGAAACATTCTCCTTTGACTCCAAAGCTGACTCTATGGTACAAACAGCACTGATACTCAAGTATCCCTGAAAAGGGGTTTTTGTACCCTCTCACAGATGCTGCTTGCTACAAGGGTACAATATCATCTCCTACAACTGCAGGGTTACATGACAGGAAAATTAAGAGAAAAAAATCTCAACCCAGAACATTGTAAGCCTGTAGTGCTACAGGTGAGCACTTGAAGTTTGATAATGATTGTTTAGTGTTGATATGAGAGCGTTGTGGCAGTGGCTTTCACTGTGGGTCATTTCTAAAGATTCTGAATAGGCTGAGGAAAAATTTTCTAGGTCACATATGATGTGCAATAACCTACTAATGTGGTTTGCTCTTTCCCTGGGAAACTATTAGAGATCCAGGACTTTAAACAATTGAAAATGATGATGATATGATTAGGAAAGTTTAAGAAAAAACATTTTTCACCAGAATATGAAGGATTTACTCTTTGACTCAATGGTTCCTGGCTTAGGAAAGCAGCTGGGCAGCCATAAAAGCCAACAGTTAGATGTCATCTCATTTGTACTTTCTAAAGGTAAAAATTCTTCCGTAAATAAATTATAACATTTTTTAGAAGCTGTTTAATTTTATCTCAAAACATGGCAAGTCATGTTGACTTTTCATAGTTAACTGTTTCTTTGTTCAATTCCCCTCACAGTCAGAAAATCTTACATTATTTCAAAATTGGATTTATCTAACTTCACTATCCAGCCATTGATTCTTATTACACCATAGGTAACAAGGTTAAAAATCTTCCCAGCATCAATTATGTTTTCCTTTTGTGATCTCCTACACACAGTGATCAAGACACTTCTCAGGCCATGTTCTGAAAGATCTTCTTAGCTTCACATCATAACATTTGTCTTCCTTTAGCCCCTCTTCAAGCTTCCTAATATTTTCCCTATCTTTTTGGCAGTGTGAATAGTAAAACAGAGACATGGATCCCAAAAATGCTATTGCAGTCATATTGTTAACCCTATGTGCTAACAGAAATTACTCTTCTAAACAGTGAAGTCATGGTATCTGCCATCAAAGTAGTCAAAAGTGAAAGAGTGGTCCAGCTGAATTTCTTGGTGAACTTTCAGCAGGATTGCCTTCATCTGATTTATTCATGGCATTTTGGCAACTTAATTTGTGCACCAAGAATAGAGCATCTTTGGAACTTTGGATTGGGACTCTGCTTCTTCTCTAAAGATTTTTCCTTATTTTTACAAGGTAAATCACTCTTTGGAGAAGCAAGAAAGTTTTCTCCCTTCTATATATAGAGAATCTGTGAAAAAAAACCATCATGAATGTTACCTAAGCTTTATCCAACAGCGTCTGCTTTTGTGAATCTTTGGCCTTCTGGAAGTGCAGTATCCTTACAAGTCAGATATTAGAGAAGATAAAACTCCTGGGGGCATGTTGCAATGGATAGAGAGGAACTATGGTGTGTGATTTAACTTTCTGCCTTCTCCCAGGTGTTCAGTCAGTGCTAAGAGTGAGTGACGGGTGGTACCTCCTCTCATTTTTTTACAGCAGTGGCTTTAGCCTAGGGCACAACTGTTGCTGTTAGGAGGAGGGATAAGGAGAGGGTGGCTACTTAAATTGTGGCATGACCTTTCACAGATCATTTAATGGTAGAAACCCATTTGATTCAAGGGAGGATGGCAGCTTGCAGGGTGCATTGGTGGTTGACTCTTCAGGGATGTTGGAAATTAAGAGGCTGTTGGTGTTGTAGAGCTGAATTGAGTAGAATGCTGCTGCATTGTTTGGAGAGTGCAAGAGAACCTGTTTACAACTCTTCAAGCACTGTTGTTAGTGGACATGTTTCCAGATGGTTAAAAGTGGGGCTAGTATTCCACGTGCCCAAAGCTTTCAAGTCTTCCCTAGCCAGCTAGTCCAGACATGCTGTGATAAAGAAATGAAATGTTGAATGCTGTGGCTATTAAAGGTTAATCAAATTGATATGTAAATAGTACCTTGGCATATCTTTGTATACTTAACACATTACAAAATATGACAAGTACACAACATAGGTAATGTATATAGAAAGAACACCTCTTGATGTGCTTGACTAGTTAATATTGATAAGTGTGTAGCACCATGGTCACCATTACATTTTTTTCATATTATGTCAACATAGCATCATCTAAATTGATGTTTTTGTGCTGGGGCAAGGAACAATAAAGCAGTAATTGTTCAATTGCTTACAATCTGAATATTAAGCAAGTTTGAGCAGATTTCATAGCTGTAAATTCATAAGCATTTTAAAATGGGAATTCTAGATATAAATTATTTTTAACCCCATTATTTGTGTGCTGAAAACAGCCACAGTGAAAAAAAAAAAAAAACATGAATCACCAGGGGCTTATTGTATGGCATTTCCTTTTCCCATTGGCTATTAAAAATTAAGAATACAAGTGGATTTACATAGAGGCATATTTTATATTACTTTATATGTAAACTCCTTAACGTGTAGGAGGAAAATCAAAAAGATTAAGGAGTATTAGAGGTCAGTATTATTTAACCCACTTAAAATTAGTTTGATCCTGTGGAGAAATGTTGATGACAAGCATCAAATCAACTTAGGCATTTCTTTTGATGTTGAAACCTCCTTATGGGGTTTTAGGATAAAGGCAAATTCGCTGGCTTCCTTCTTTGGTGTAATCCTGAGCTAGTCATACTCGTACTTGTGTGTTACAAGAAAATGTAATAATGAATTTAAAGCAAGAGACTTACTCTGAAATTAGTGGGTATTGAAGTAGAGTACACTGAATGAATATTTCATTGTCGTCATGCAAGTCACATTCCACTTAGACCAGAAATTTTCTCCTGAGAATTGGGTACATAGGATAAGCTGTAAAAAAATTAGGATTTACTGAAATGCATAGAGCAGTGTGACTGTACAGCCTCTATGTAAAATAAGGTTCAAAATTATTTTAGGCCACAGGATTTGTTTTACCCTTAAGGAATTGTAGCTGATAGAATAGAGGGTATTAAGACTATATAACTTTTGTTTGGTTAGTTTTTTTTTCTCAATATTTTACTATCCAAAGAAGCTCAAGCATGGAAATAGTTATTGAGGCCCAAAAGTGCTGTTACTAGTTTAGTTTTTCTGGTTCCCAAAACTGCCATAGGGTCTTTACTGCTTATTTTCATTATAGTGGGTTTAGTAACAAAGTACACCTAGATACGTCTCTTGTGTAAAATAAGCCTTATTGAGATTCGCTGTTGCACACTTTGTCTTTAGCACTGCTTTGTGATAACTTTTTCCTTTTTTAAAATCTGTCTCTCTAACCGATTTCAATAAGATGATAAAAATGAGGTGCAGGGAAAGGAAAGAGTGATCATAAAAGGTAAAATTTGAAGTCATGTTTAGACATAGCCTGGATATTCTGCTACATACTTGTGTTAGCTTTAACATAAAAGACTAAGAGTAATAAGACACGTTTTGCAATCACAACTGTTTCAACCATCCCTAGAATAGGAGTTACATGTAGCCAGATAACAGACTTTTGGGAGAAGGAGCCTAAATATGAAAAGTAGTTGGCTGAAAAAATATCTCTGCAGTGTAGCAGTATCCTTCTCTTCCATATCTGTGCTACTAGCCCTCAGGTATGATGCTTTCCTGTTGCCTCAGTGTCCCATCCTTTCACTGTCTTTGCATTCCAAAACTTTGGGCACTGTATTTGGGAGGTCACTGGAATGAGATGACTGCATTAAGATCACTTGGTAATACACATGATGTGAAGAGATAGTGTAAATTAAAGTGGCTTTGTCAATATGAGGTCCATTATTTGTATTATTTGTATTGAAGTGTTCTGTTTCAATATGAATGTGATACTAGATCAAGTTCTCGGTCTGTTGAAATGAAACAAATTGTTTGCAGTTATTTTCAGGTTTTCTTTAGTTCCCTATAAGCATATTTATGATCCAGGAGCACGGCCTACCCAATTTCTTATGCTCCTGCCCCCTATACATGGAGCTGCCAGTATGTGTCTATGTATTGTGTATAGTGCTGTATCTTTTAACAAAAAAGTACATGAAGTTGTACATTTTCAAACTTCAGTCCATATGTTGTACTGTAAGAACGATAGGGACAGTGTCTTTTTAGTATTTTAAAAAAAAATCAATATTAAAATAAAACATCTTCATTACTTAAACAAAAGTAAAGTTAGTCCAAAGTGTCTTCTTGTATGACGATGTAGGAAAATTAGACTTTCTCTCTCTCTCTCTCGTTCGCTCTAAGTAGTCCTTCATGAATTCTCAATTTTGTAATTTACTGCAAGTATGAAGAGAGGAAATGAAAATTAGGAAACACTGTTAAGGCCAAATGAATAATTCTCCCTCTCTAATTTCCGTCAAATTTAAGGACACTGTAATTTATTCTTACCCAACACTTAGCAAAAAGCAGCTCCTATTTAATCTTTGTAATCCTGGCTTTGAAGCTGCTGCTGCTTTGTAATTTTCTGTACGAGTAGCAATCACAGCAGTGGTTTTGATTAAATGATTACCCATAGGCCTGCTCTTGAATGAAATGAAAGATGTACTCGGCTATGATGCAAGTAAATGCTGTGAACTTGATAACTTTCTCCAGAGTGAGAGAATTCCAAATATCTTTATGTACTATTACTATGAACTACTTGTAACACAAAACATATTACTTTATTTCACTAGCTTTCTTTGAATGGGGAGAGGGGAAAAAAAACAGCCTGACAAAAGTCAAATGCCTCTATGGTGCTTGTTGTGAGTATGTGTGCATAGATGGAAAATGAGTGCCTGTGTCAGCAAGTGCTACCTCAGAAAGAGCTTGAAGAATCTGAAGATCTTCCTGCCTTTCTCTGTTGTGCTTTAAAGTATTCATTTCCTCTTTGACAGGTTTTCCAGAACTGTGTGAATCATGTCAAATCTTCTTCTAATAAGAGGCTGACAGCCTGTTGTCTGAAAGGAAATTCTACAACATAGCAGCATGGAGATATTTAACATGATGTGTGCTCTTAGATTTTCTCCATTTGTTTGCAAGCACCTTTGTGGGTTGAGATATTATCATCACTGCCACCTACAAAAATAGCAGCATAAAGTGAAACATTTGCAGCTCCAGGAGAATTAGTGTGAAAAGTTAATAGACTCACTGACTTTTTGTCCCATGTAAATTTTTGCACCTTTGTTTGGAATTATTCACTATTATTCTTGATCTCCCAAAGCACCTTTTTTTTTTATGTTAAAAAACAAGCCTGTACTTGAATCTGGTAGTTGTTGTTTACAGGTTACCCTCTGTGGAAAGGAAAAAAGGTAAATTGTTTCCACAGCAGTTATCTAATACCTAGTGGTACTGACATAACTTCCTGGTATTGTGTTATATGGGAAATTTTCAGTTTCATTAAAATTTGCAATTAACCAGAAAGCCCAGAGCTTGCATCTGGATTTATGGAAATATTATTTGTCTAGAGAGAAAAACAAAACCTAACTCCCCAAAAACTATTTAACAGCTTATCTTCCTTTCTCCAAAAGAAGCAATAGTAATTTTTAATCAATTGTATGGAAAATGTATTTCCTCATCTGGTAATACCACATAATGGCAGAACTGTGCATTCTGTGCACTCCTTTGTGGCCTTTGCTGCTGTGCTTTTCCTTGCTGGCTCCTTGCTGTTGTGTAGAAATTCACTGGCCATTAGTAAGAGTGTAACTTCTGGAAAAGGGAGAAAGCAAAAGAGCAGAAAGAGTCTGAGAGAAGGAGCCGGTAAATGGAAAGGTCAAAGGAGGGAAAGATAACAAGAAACTGAGAGAAAACTTCCTCCCCTGAAAAAAGAGCCAAACCCAAACAAGAAAGGAATACCAATAAAAATACAAGAGTGAAAAAGAGGATACTGAAAAAGAGCTGATATCTCATCGTCAACATTATTAACAATAGTCTAGTGTTTATATTATGGCAATACTCACAGGTCTCAGTTGTGTCATGCAATTTCCAAAGAGATGTTACCCCATTGTTTCAGCAGACTGATCTCCCACTTGCCCTTGTTGCCTCCTCAGACCCCTCAGCTTTCCTTTCCTCTTTCCTTTCCTTTCTTCTCTTATGAAACAGAGAGAATTCCTCATTTCACCCATGGCTTGCAGCAGCAAAGCTGTGTTGTCTTTGAAAGCCTGGCAGATACGGTTTTTTGGGAACAGGAGAACAAGTGATGAAAGAAAGAAAAAAGGACATGAGGCCACGTAACAAAGAGGAACAAGATGCAGACTGAAAGGTTAAGAGGTTACTCCCCAAGAACCTCACTACTGGACCCACTGGCATAACTATCTGTGAAGTCACCTCGTTCTTATTGTATCAGCATGGTCTAGGGTAGTTTAAACACTTAAGATTATCATGTTTTTAAAATCTGGGTCATTTTGACAGAGGAAGTCTAGACAGAAATTTTTATATGTGGTTATCCAACAGATCTCAGGAAATAGCATCCTCTATGTGCGGTTATGGACAATGATCTCTAAGCAAGCTTAGCTGCAATGAAAGCAACAGTTTTGTTAGATAGCTTAGCTTTTAGCATTTCTAGTATTTTGCTGGAAAGTTGCAAGTCTCGTGTAGAATAACTGCAAAACGTACTCCTGTATACTTTTGAAAATAGCTGAAAACTACTTTATACCAATGTGGTATGTACATACAGCATAGTGTCAGGTTACTTAGAAAGTATGTGAGCTCCTTGTTCATTTATCACTTTAGAAAGGGATAGAAAGATTACATTCTTTAGTGAGCATATGTCAAGGTCACTTGTTCTTTTGGATAATCCGCTAAGTTTTAGAAGGATAGGAGCTCATCTCATAACATATATAATCAAGGCTTTCTGATGTTTATAAAGATTCAACTGACCTCAGTGGACTGGAACACTGGGACATCTTTTATCATGGCTGCAACTTTCTTGATATCTATGTCTTTTCACAAAAATCTGTGCATTGGTCCTGTTTTCTTATTCACTGGGGAATATCCATCAGTTAAATGCATCTTGTAGTCTGCCCTTACTACAGAAACATATCTTAAGGAGCTGCTCCCAAATAAATTTCTTACTTAGATAATAACACTTGTAAATGAGAATGCTATTCTTACACAAGAGAAAAAGAAACAGGAAACACATGAATCTTTCTCAACCTTTCATGGACGTGGCACTTGAATCTGTGTGATTCAAGCCTCAAAAGTAGCTTGGTTATAGACATGTATGTATTACTTGCAGAACCGTCTGTTTTCCTTGGTAGCCTGGTCCTAGCATGGGAAAAAAAAGGAACAAAAAGTGTTAGGTTGAACAATATGATTGATTTAATTAAAAAATATACTGTAGAGGCAGTGTGTCCATAGCAGAAGTTTTGAAACCTCATTTTAGTTAAGGGGAGTTATTTTATTTTTTTTCTCTATCACTTACCCTTTGTCAGCACTTGACTGAAGATATTTGTAACCTATGTAATTTGTTTAAAAGATTCATATTTTGAATACTAACAACTTGCCAGACCTGAATTGTGTTGGGTTGGGGTGATGGATTCAAAGGTGCTTATATGTAACCAGTAAAATTTCTTCTATATTATTTAATATGCCATTGCACTGCAATTATTTGTGCAAAACATAGATTCCATATTCTCTATTTCTCAGCTTCTTGGAATTGTTTTGCAAAGCCATAAATTTGCTCTATAAAAATAAAAGTAAGCTTGCTGAGCTGTGGCAAGTCAATGTGGTGAGAGAAGGCAGGCAGCAGGATAAAGTTTGTTTTCCTTTTTAAATATGCAAACAGTGATTTAAACTGCTAGGAACGTCTCTAGGCAGCTATGTTTTTGGACTGATCTCTCTATCCCACAGTTGCCACTCCTTACCCAATAAGCCAAGTCATAAGACTGGCAAATGCTGTCTCTGATGCATGTATTTAAGGGTACACACATAACCGCAGCCTCGTGTAAATCACATCTGACAAACATCATTGCATGGAAATAACTCAAATAATTCAAGACCCACACTGAAATGCCAAAAATACCAGAGCAGATTCTGCTTGGTCATTATCTCCCATGTGGGTTTCAGCATTCTTCTCTTATTATGTTCAGATTCAGCAGCCACAGCTTTAACTCCAGCCTGTTTAAGACCGCATTACCTTGGCACCAGTGTTCATCCCAGTGGTTTTTGGTGGAATTAGGGATATTGTTCATATTGGGTTTTTTGCGATTGTTCTTGAGAATACTCAGAAAGAAATAGCAAGTTACTGCTTTATCTTTGCTATTTTCCCAGTAGGTGGTAGATTGAGGAAAAGTTAAATATTAAAACAAAAAATTAAACGTGGCTTTTCATTATATCCTAAAATAAAATATTCTTGTAGGGATTAGGAAATCTTGTTATTGGGGGATCTCCTTTATGAAAGTCATTAATTTAAATCCTTTGTAAAATACAAAAGTAAAAGCATTTGAACAAATAGGGCTGTGCTTCTGGAATTGCAGGTTATGCAAATTGCTATTATTCTTTATGGAAATTCAGACATCTGTATTTTTATTTATATTCTTATGTCTCAACATAGAATTACAGAAAAATCTATTGAATTATCAGTTCCTCTTTGAATAACCTATGCCAACTTGTGATTTTTAGGCACAGGAAGAAAGGGACCAGTCCTCAATGACAGCAAGTAGAGAATCTAGGAAAAATCTGGTGGGGAAAAATCCTCTTCGGTTTTTTACATTTGTCCCAAACCGGGGTACTGAGTGACCTACCTTTACTGAACTTTAATAATAAAACCAAAAATATCTCATGACACAGCTATCCAAATACCACTGCCTAGAGTCTTCGTTTTTCAGCTCATTTCCGTGAAGAGATGCTTTGTTATTTATTATTAACCTACCCAATATCAAATTGTGATCTGCAAATGAAGGAAATTACCTTGTAAGAACCAGATGCACTTTTTGACAAAAAAGCACCTCTTTATTCATGTTTTAATTTGGGAGGCTAATTCCAAACATGAGGCATCATATAGCCTACCTTTGCGATGTTTGGTTTTGTCTGACTGATTTAAAGGCAGTTGCAGAATTACATTGTTATAACTTTCCCTGTAGACAAGCAGGTTCTTTATGCCACTGTTTCAGTCCAAGGAGCCAAATAATACCTTTTTTATTGCAGTATTTTTAGACATTGGATACATCTGGAAAAATATTCAAGCAGATAATTAGATTGCATTAGCAATGTGTCTGTTGTGGTTTCCCTGATCCCAAAGAAGGCAACCCTTTATGAAGCACTTGGCCACAGTCTCCGCAAAATCTGCTGTGTAAATTGGCCCACACTAAAGCATGTGGAAAACATTTTTTGGCTGAAACTTGAAACCATTCATGTGGCTTTGAGACAGGGAAGCTCAGCCTGCCAACATCAATAGAACTTTGTACTACAAACCAAAATGGTCATTTAGACATGTGTACTTTCATGCTCGCAAATGCACTGAGGTCAAATATTTTTTAATCTTGGGAATTTTTCCTCTTTATACAGCCTCGTATTTCACGCAGGAAATGAGGCTGAGTACAACAAACACAAATCATTGAGACTGACAGGGCATATTGGGTTCAAAACCCAAGCTTTGACTCTAATTGCTCTCCAAAGGCCTCTGGCTCAAGGTAACTGTTGATTTAGTTCAGCTGTTTCAAATCAGCACTGTAAGGTCTTGCTAAGACAAACTGGTTAGGCCACATTACATTTGTACCATTGGATCCCTTGGGTACAAGTATAACACAGTTAGCATTTTAAAAGATTGCATTTGTCTGTACACTGCAGGCGGTAATTATGAGCAGGCAAATCTTTTGTGAAAGATGGTGTGACCTTCCTGTTGGTGAAGAAGTGATGATGGCTTCTTGTGGAGTTAAAAATAATGTTTCTATTCAAGGTTCAGAGAGGGACCTCACCTTGTTTCATAAGCAAGCCAGACTTGTCAGATAATTGTTGCCATTGGGTTTTTTTCACTTTTCTAATGTTTACTTACCTAGATAACGTGTATCTCTAAACCATAAAATTTCTGTTACACCCCTGCTGCAAAAATATCACACAACCTTCTTGGAAGGAGGGGTTACTAAAGAAAAGGTACCTTTCCCCTGAATGAATTAAGCAGTTGACGCTCAGTCAATTCCATGTATTAGTTTTCTGTATTATTGACTGCTTCTGACATAAACTGCGTCTGAGTTTTCAGCAAGGGCAAGCCTAGAGGATTACCCAACAGAATATAAATCTGCTTGGTGTATTATATTCTCTTACTGTTCTTAGCAATGTAGGTGCTGAAGTATGATTTATACCAATATATCCATTTCACTGTCTACAGTCAGAATTTGCATAGTAGATCTAATCCCCTAGAAGGAAAGCACAGTGAACTTATGCCAGGCTTAATTCACAAAATGCTATTTTACAGGTTAACTCTTCCTGGCCCAGATGTCATTCCTGAGTGTCACGCTGGGGCTTAAAAATCACAGATCAAATCAAATGGCCAGATCAAACTGTTTTTAACATGCTAGTGGACTGTAGAAGGAGTAGGGCTCACCCTGCTAAGTAGGCAGACTCCACTGCAAGTCCCAATGGTGGACTTGTTGATCAACAATTGCCGTTCAAAAGACATAGCAAGCCTGCCACTTCTGCTCTGTCTGCAGCACATCCTCTGTACTCACCAGGTGAGCTGGGAAGGGCTGACATGGAGAAGACTGGACTGCCTTTTTGCCATCTGGGCAACACAGACGGACAGATGATCTGGACCAGATCTGATTAATTCAGATGGTACTGAGTATCGTGTACTTTTGGATGCAGGTGGCAGCATTCACGTTTACTACTATTACAGCTTATGCTTTGCGTTTCATACAATTTTTGTTTTTAATGAAAAACCTTCCTGAGGCTCATTTTTGTCCGTTTTTTTTTCAAGCGCATCACATATGTATTCCCAAATCTAGTGCTTACTGACAAGAACCCTGACTAATATCACCTTTGTGGTCTACAACTTCCCCTCCAAGGGCTGAGAGGTTCAGCAAGGTGATGGCAGGGAAACATGACCTCTCTGAGATTAATTATAATCCCACACTTGGGCACGATGACTGGTCAGAATGACATCTGAGGAAATGGGGATAGTCTAATTTGTTGAAGGATAAGTAGGTCCCTTACGTTAATACAAATAATATGATAGTCACTGTGATGCAGAAAAGATTAGCAACTTACCAGACTGCTGCTTTCAGCTCCATTACTGCCTTTTTGAAATAAGACAGTCCATTCACTGCCAATTCACCATTTTAGCTGACTGTGCCATGCCAAAGAGGCATAAACAGAGCAATACATTTTCTGAATCTTGGTTTACACTCAAATGGTCCTTCTCAGGCAGACACAAGCTCATTTTTGCCTGTGCTCCAAACCAGCAAGAAACCATGTTAGTACAGACTCAGGCTGGACCTAGTAAGCACTCAGGTGAATCTAATACTTCAGGTTGGGCTCTGCAGCAATATGTCTTGGAGCTTTGAGCTGACTGGGGTATAGGCAGAGCAAATTCATGTCTTCCTGTAAATTGCTGCATAGATATGTCCTTAATGGGCATGTATAGGCTGGGTGAGAAACTTGTACTGTCAATTGTTTCTTGCCTTGAAAGAAAGTTTTCTTTCTTTTGCTCCATGAAGCATGCTTCTTTTCTCTTTTTGCATTAAATTTATTTCTATAAAATGTTCTTTATATCCACTTATGCTATGCTTACGTGAAGCCTAAAATTCCATTTTCAAAAAAATCCAAAGCTTCTAGGACTGGATTCACCTCTTCCTTCTTTAATCACTTTTTCAAAATGAAGGCTGTAAGTGAAATGTAACCAAATACAGATCTATATGAGAGAGTAATTATAATAGATGAAAATCCTTCATAGCTACTCTGTGTGTGTGTGTGTAATACCCATTATTAAGCCCTTCAAAGCATTCTCCAAATATTAAAGACATATTCAATGCCTATAAATACTTAAAGGGTGGATGTCAAGAGGATGGGGCCAGTCTTTTTTCAGTGGTTGCCAGAGACATGACAAGACAAGAGGTAATGGGCACAAACTTGAACATAAGAAGTTCCATCTAAACATGAGAAGGAACTGCTTTACTTTGAGGGTGGCAGAGGCATGCAGGCTGCCCAGGGAGGTGGTGAAGTCTCCATCTCTGGAGACAGTCAAAACCCACCTGAACACATTCCTGTGCAACCTGCTTTAGGTGGACTTGCTTTGGCAGGGGGGGGGTTGGACTAGATGATGTCCAGAGGTTCCTTCCAACCCCATATCATTTTGTGATTCTGTGAAAATGTATCTTTTTCCTCCATGAGGTATTTGAGAGTGGTTGTCATTATGAATTCATTAGTGTACAGCCAGAGAGTGGTTACTTGAAATGTTGTTCTCTTTCCTGTTTTTCGAAAGGGGGAAGTTGTCATGTCTGCTGGAAAAAGTTGACTTTTAATAGTAGTAACTGGGAGTATTTTTGGTGCAGTTTAGCAAACAAACCAACCCAAAACCAGAGATCACAGAGGATCATTGCAGGTCTTTTGAGAGATTAAAGAATGATGATAACATTAATGACGTGTACATTAAGAGGATTGTGATAACAAAGATTCTGGACTGAGGGAAAACCTTGCAGTATGTATATGCAGCATTGTGTGCAAAACCACTTGACAACATGCTAAAAATTCTTTTCATGCCTCTCTTTATATGGTGTCCTCCAGTTTATGAAAGAATAGATTTGCATTCTGTTTATGGAATGGAATTACGCTGATTCTGATTTGAAAAAACAAAATTTTTATTAAGTCAATACGTTACAATGCCATTAAATATTGAGCAATTTCCAGTTGCATTGAGGAATAGGTGCCTCGGTAATATTCTCCAAATGTTGACTTATCTTTTGCTTAGCGCTTGCCCTTGAAACTAATCTGTTCATCCTTAGTTAAATGTATAAGATCCTCAGTATTAGCCGTATTCCTAATATGGTCCATAAATACACTAATTTAAAAATAAAAATGGTGAATCTGAGAAACTCTTTGCCTATCTATAAGAAAATCAGCACAATTGAGAATATAGCAGGCTAGTACCTATGAAAGTGAACACTTTCATAAGTCAAGTTTTATTTTTCCCTGAAAGAATTATATGGCTGTAGTTTGTTTTCAAATATAGGTGCTGAATATTGTGCTGAAGTCACTGTTTGTCAAAATGTGTTTGTCATCAACCAAGTTTTCTGTGTTAACCTAAGTAACGTGTTGACCGTGTTTTAAGTGTCTGGTATTTAGCGGTCAAGTCTGGTGTGATGAGCACCATTCTTACTCTTTTATTCTCTGTAATTATGGCAGCAAAAGCATAAAGAAATATTTAAAGTGACCAATCTTCCATACACAGAGCTGGTGCTCAGTGAAAGTGGCATTTCCAAACAGCTTGGAAGTTGCAGCTAGGACCTGAGCTATTCAGTTTAGGCCAGTTGGTGGTAAATGTTGGATTTGCAGTTTGTTTCCATGGGTGCCTTTGAGAGAGGCTGTGACAGTGCAACTATTTCTAGAAACAAAGTGATTCACCATAATGCCTCTGCAAACAGCGATTTATAAAGCTAGAGGGGGTGCTCTTAAGTGTTATAACTTCTGATCAAAGTTATTTTCTTTCTTGTTTTTACTCGTGTTACATTATTTTCTGCCTTTGCCACTCTGTGTCCACATCTGTCTCCAGCTGCAAAGCTTTGTAGGCGAAATGATAAAATTCATGCACTCTCCTCTTTTGAAAGATTATTTATCCTTCCCTTTTAATATATGGATTTTTGCTAGCTCCCTTTTTATCTTTCAGTGGTGTCTCCTTCCCTGTGTTTAAGTTTCTTTTCACAATGCTTATAGGCCTTCCTTGAGCCTTTTTGCATAGAAAGACTTTGTCTGAAGTACAGGGATCTGATTTACCTACTGATGGTGAAATGATGAGAGACATAAAAAGGGAGGGAATAGTCAGGAAGCTGCAGGAGGAGAAGGAAAAGAATATCCCTCCAAAGCAAAAATAAGACAATGTCTCTAGCAAGCCCCGACTGTGCTAGTCTACAAGCCCAGAGAAATCCTGTCTTTTCTGTAGTCAAAGCTTTTTTTCATGAAAGTAGAGTGGATTGCCACCTTACTACTAGTTTTACTTTTTTGAAAACTGCTTTAATTCTGAGATTCCTGCTTAAACTGGGCCAGTCTAATTTTCATATGTTGCCATAGGGAATAATGCCTTTTTTTCTTTTCTCAGAAAGAAAATGAATGACTGAAATAATGGAAGAATGACTGAGCTACTGGACTGCTTTCTAATTATTTAAAGGACCTCATACATCCATGTCTTGGCCATGCTGTGAGCCTCTTCTCTATGAGAAGACACATCTACTGTATTAAACTGTATTAGTAGAAAAGGCTGACCTACAGCTAACAATACATTTTACTAAACTATGCATTTCAAATTGATAACTGTCTTAAGAATGTAACATTAAAGGCACTGAAGTAAAGGTTTTATGCATTCATACCTGTGCTTGGCTGGGTATATTCTCAGTAATGTAGGTTATGGTTAGTGCTCTTTGGAAGAGGAGTTCTGAATTATAAAGGCTGCTTTTTTATCACAAGGGAAGTATTTTACTTGAACTTGGTTTCTGATGACTGTAAAAAACAGATCTCCAAGGCACAAGATTAAAAGAGAAAATAATCTGATGCCTAAAAGACTTTAAATGTCTACTGACAATCAAAGCATTTCTTTTCCCCTCCCTGCTTATTTTTCTGTTGTGTAATTTAGGGTTATCTGAGAACCACAGTTGTGATTGTTATGATCTTTCTAGTCATCACTTTGCTCTATGTAGGTTTTATGTTACAGTTTATAAGATGCTGAACATTTGCTGAGAGATCAAAGTAGTTATCATAATGAGAAAAACGTACGTAACAGCAGTTGTACAGCAAGGGTAAGGATTGCCTGAAGGAGAACAAATTTCTACAGATTGCCTGACAATGTAAGAGTAATATGGCAGTAAAATCATGAGATTAATATCACTTAATAAATCACTGCTCTTATACATCTTACAGTGGAACTTACCATTTTATAAACTACTAAACACATTTTCTGCTTGATTAGCTATTTCCAGAAAACCTACAATAAAATCCTCTTCCTTGAAACTCATTTGAAAGAAAGATCTTAATTTTATTTTAATACTGAAGATCAATAGAGTGGCAGTATTAGTAGACTAATAACACGACTTTTACTCTGTTTAGCAATAGAGTGTAGTCTTGAGCTCATACTTCTGCCCAATGGGTTCAGGGAAGCCTGGCTGTGCCTTGGGAAGTACACACTGATGGCTTGTGCTTACTGTGCTGTTGAACACAGACCCCTGTGACTCCAGTTTCATCACTGTAGCGGGTAAGCAATGAATTTCATAAGAAACATACTGACCCCTTCAGTCTCCTGAAGTCTCCCAGGAGCTGCACCCACACCCTCACTAGTGATCCCCTGGCCACGTGGATTTAATGTAGTGAGGGCCTATGGAAGAAAGATAAGAATAATTCTTCTGTAAAACTCAGGCGTTTTGCTTCCCAGTTCTTTCCTTGTCCCACTCCCTTTTGCTTCACGCCTCGCTATGGTATGCAGAAAATGAAATAAAGACTGTTTGCTTTGGCTTCTCAAGGGGAAAAGAAAGTAAGGCTAAAATTGCCAAATCCTGTAGGCTTTACTTAGGTGTTGTTCACTTCAGCTTTGATTGTGTTTCATCTGGGTGAGAACTACAAAATTTGACCCAGAGTTAGTAAGAATTTGTTGGTATAACAAATACAGAATGTGAAACCCAGGTTCATGCTTCATACACCATTGCACAATAGATGGCAGGTTAAGCTTGTGTCACAATCAGAAATTGTTTCCCTTTGAAAGAACTAACACGTGGAAATTTCATAGCCTAGAAAAACAGAACAGCCTTCTTTCCCAGCTTTATGACTTTGATGTTTTAATGCTGAGAAGGGAAATGGGGGTTCCTTGTGCCTGAAGTTTTTTGCTCATTGCAATCTGGCTTGCTTCCTCTTTCTAGATTACTTTGAGTATATTTTCCTATGGCAGATGTTTATTAGACTCTGAATTAGGAGAGTAAAAGCTCAGTCATTTAAAAGGAGGCCCTGGATATCTGTCTGCACATAGTTGTTACTCATAGCTGTTCCTGTGCTGTTCTGTGCTAGCAAGATGGTCGAGCAGATAAGCTAACAGAGTCCTCAATACCTTGCAGTTTGATTATATACCATCAACTTGGAAGAAGTTTACAGGTCCAGAGCTCTATCGTGGTTTAGTGTTATCTGGCACCCGATTTTCTTCTCCTTCCCTCTCCCCCCACCTTTTTTTAACTTTGGATATTTGTTTAATTTTTAAAGTGTTTTATAGAAGGCTGACTATAAGGGCTTGTGAGCCATGAACTCCGGGGTGGGATTTTTAAAAACTAGTTTTTCCACTGACTTCAGCAGCAGCCACAGAATTAAACCCATGCCAAGTGGTTACATTCTTACACTAGCTCTGGCAGCAGATTTTTATACAGGCTTCATCAGGTTTCTTAGCTTTTCTATTTACATACCTCTGTTTATAAATTAGGGATTAATTACATTTATGCAGTTCATAGGAATAGGGTGGTTTAGTAGAAGTCTTTATGGACTAAAACGAACAAGGATTATTATTACAGTTTAGATTATTATTGCAAATTGAAATTCAACAATGGCATGTCACAGGTGACACATTCTTGGAAATGTAGCAAAGCTTGCTGTAATGAATCAGCAACATATTATCACTGTCCCCTTTTGTTGTAATATGTTCATTTGGTTACCGTAAGGTTTCACCAGCACTTTATGAAATTGTCTTAGCTGTTGTCTGGAATTGTATTGCTCCCTTTCCTTATCACATCAGGTTTTGACTGAGGTTTTCGGCTGAAATTCTGTCATTAGAGAGAGTCTTCAGTACCTAATAAAGTCTATGTCTTTCTACAGGAGAGGTGCTCCACCCCTCTGATCATGTTTGTGGCCCTCACCTGAACCCATTCCATATCCTTTCTGTGTTGAGGACTCCAAAGCTGTACACAGTATTCCAGGTGGGGTCTCACAAGTGCAGAGTAGAGGGGCAGAATCACCTCCCATGACCTGCTGGCCACGCATCTTTTGATGCAGCCCAGGACACGGCTGGCTCTCTGGGCTGCCAGTGCACAATGACGGCTCGTGTTGAATTTCTCATCCACCAACAGCCCCAAGTCCTTCTCCTCAGGACTGTTCTCGATCCATTTTCCACCCAACCTGTATTTGTGCCTGGGATTGCCACGTGCAGGACCTTGCACTTGGCTTGGTTAAACTTCATGCGATTTGCACAAGCCCACCTCTCCAGCCTGTCCAGGTCCCTCTGGATGGCATCCCTTCCCTCCAGTGTGTCAACTGCACCACTGAGTTTGGTGTCATTGGCAAACTTGCTGAGGGTGCATCCTATCCCACTGTCCATGTCTGCAACAAAGATGTTGAACAGCACTAGTCCCAGTACGGACCCCTGAGGAACACCACTCATCACTGGCTGCCAATTGGACATTGAGCAATTGACCACAACCCTTTGAGTGCGTCCAGCCAGCCAGCTCCTTATCCACCGAGTGGTCCATCCATTGAACCTATTAGTTTCCAATTTTGAGACCAGGATGTTGTGCGGGACAGTGTCGAACACTTTGCACAAGTCCAGGTAGATGACATCTGTTGCTCTGCCCTTGTCCACCAAGTGTTTTTAAATAGTCTGAGAACCCTAAGCTACTGTTTTCTTGCTTCCTGAATACTATGCTGTTAAAAAGATTGCCCTCTTATGCTTAATTATTTTCTGGTCAAATCCTGTTTACCAGTTGGGCTAATGACAGCTTTTGCTTATGTTATACAGACTTGTAATGTCAAGTGTCTTGTCATCCCTTCTGTGAACAGAGGTTCACTAAGCTGAACTGTGGTAAAGCGTGCCCTGCTTCACAGACTTTCAAAAAGAGATTGTTTGAAATGGCCTTGTGACCCATTTATGTAATAACAAGGGAGACGTGTCCTGACCTATCAATCTCACTTTAAAGTAGCTGTTCAAAGCAATGGGTATTGTGCACACAGAAAACAATGGACAAGAAAGTTTATTATTGCAATAACTTTGAGCCCAATAAAAAATTCCTGAGGAGTTCCTCTGGGAGCTGAAATTAAGCACTTTGTTTAAAAGGGTCATAGTACCCCTGTACCTGGCAGTAACATCTAATTTTTCAGCTACAGAACATTTTTTATTTGAGGGTTGGGTTTTTTCCCCTTCCTTTATTCCTTGTTTTTTTTTTTTTTTTTGTTGTAGCCTATTTAAATCAGGCTAGGTATTCCTAACTCATTATATTATGTTCTGTTTCTCTCTGAAATACATATTAAATGAATTTAGATTTTTTAAAATATTTTTGTTTTATTTTCATTTTTTAAAAACACAAGAGTCTGTTTATCAACATTGGGTGAAGGTAAACATGCAGTAATGAAAAATAACAAATATCACAGTACATACAATTTAAAAGCAGAGTTCAGGTCTCTCAAAGAGCTGCCGATAGAAACCAGAAACCAAGCACTCTCTCTATACCATAAACTCTGTCAATATGGCTATGTTGATCTGTGGTTCAGTTATTTTTTTCTTTTTTTTTTTTTTTTTTTTGTTGTAGCCTATTTAAATCAGGCTAGGTATTCCTAACTCATTATATTATGTTCTGTTTCTCTCTGAAATACATATTAAATGAATTTAGATTTTTTAAAATATTTTTGTTTTATTTTCATTTTTTAAAAACACAAGAGTCTGTTTATCAACATTGGGTGAAGGTAAACATGCAGTAATGAAAAATAACAAATATCACAGTACATACAATTTAAAAGCAGAGTTCAGGTCTCTCAAAGAGCTGCCGATAGAAACCAGAAACCAAGCACTCTCTCTATACCATAAACTCTGTCAATATGGCTATGTTGATCTGTGGTTCAGTTAGGTGCTATTCTACTTATTCTTCATTCTACTTAGCAGGGGATGAACTACTAAAAATAATGCAGATTTCAAGATATTCCCGAGAAATTACTGAACAGAGTTTGATGAGTGTATAATATATGTTTGTGCTGTAAAACAAGGACACATCGCAACTAGGGTAGAAATCACACAACACAACAGACATAAAACAATGTTCTTTCTATGTGTTCTCCCTCATGTCCCTTACAAGTTAATATTTTACCTCTTAGTTAAAATACATTTTTTGGCATGGGATTAATCGGCAAAACTGCTTGTGAGAAACAGCCAGTTTTGTAACACGTTTGAATAGGCCCAAACAGCAGGTGCTGCCATGCTCCCATGATCTCTAGCGACAAGCCATGCTCTGCCATGCCTCTGAGATTGGAGGGGCTGCTTAGATCCTTTATTTCTGAGTACTATAAGGTCCTGAGAGAGCATGGATGGCATTTTAAGCTGTCACTGGTGTTAAATCTTAAAATTTAGCTTTATTATACGGGGTTTCTGCTGGTATTGGTTATGAATGTGTGGGTGTAAGAGTCGGCTCCCTTAAAATTCTCAGGAGAGGGGAAGTCACTACTGCACAAGCCACATTCTGGTGGGCTCATCACCTTGACGAGTGGATGAGTCTGTACACTCACTACCAAGGGAGCACTGAATTTGAGATGGCTCTGGCCTGGTGTGGGATGAGCTGCTGAGGACTGCGGGTGTAGGAGGAGCCCAGAGACACAGAGAGATGAAAAGAGGGTTGCATAGTCACTCAGAACTAAGACTAGGATCCAGTATTCTGGCCACATATTCCTAGTGACCCCCTGCCAGCCTGTGCTCTGTTATTTAAAAAAATGCATGAAATCAAATAAATTAATATTTTTACTGTATTAGTTATTGACTTTAACGAAACATTCTCTGTATTTATGATGTTCCTACATTTTCAGCTTTTCATTGACCTGCAGAAGATGTGCAACACACCAATACATTTTAGGTTTGCCAGTGGGAAGCCAGATACTTGATTAGGACTTTATGCTTGAGCTGTGGAAAAGAGAGAGGAAGTGAATTCAGGAGCATAATGGCTGGAGTAGCAGATACTTTTTGGTTCCACATCTGAAACCTTTCACATAATTTACAACCATCTCCCAGGCTGCCTTCAGCCTGGACAAGACTCCCCCTGCAGTTCAAGTTTGACATACAATTTCCACAGTTTTTCTTCACCAAGCACAGTTAAACAACACTGATATCATTGAAGTAAATGTGCCTTTGCAGTCAAATAGCACATGGACAGAAATTTACACCTATTTTGAAGCTGATTCACTGAAAGCGAGTGAGGCTTCTGCAGGTAGCCTGCCATAAAGTGCTTGAGTTGATTTATTAAGTTTCATGGGGAATTTTCTGCTGATTTTGATTTCGTGAGGATTTTTCCTTACCAAAGGGAAAGATTGGGAGTACTGAGAGCATTTTCACTCTATGGGCATGTCCTTTTAATTTTTTTTTACAATTTCAGCAAAAAATTTTGCTGAAAACTGACAAAAAACTGACATCAGTGGAAATGATAGTTAAACTTGCCTGAGCATGGGTTTTATTTTTAATTTAATATAATTTTTGGCAAGGAAGTGTTTCATTTGTTCCAGAGGAACCCACTGTAATATCTTGGCAGGACAGAAGATTTAAAGACAGAAATAACTGGGACAAAGGAAAAAAAGCATGAATTTTGCCAGGTGAGGACACCTAATTTACTTAAAAGGATGTTTTTTTATACCTGCAAAATGCACTAAGTTGAAAGGAATTTAACTAATTTTATGATTAAGAACTGGTTTCTAGCTTCATAGCAAACACATATGTTAAGCTTTATTTCAAATACCATATGTATTGAAAGAGGTATTCCAAGTAAGATTCCAGAAGAAAAAGAAAAGAAAGCAAAAAGAAAAGAAGTTAGAATCCTCAGCATACACAGAAATTACTGCTTTTCGTATCTAATTAGAATAGAAAAATATTTCGTCCAATGTAAGTCACTAGAAATTTATTCTGATAGATTTGCATGTTAATTTTATTCTTCTTTCTGAATCTTAGTTTAACCCTTTTTTCACTCCCCTGTTTCTTCAAAAGCACCAGTTTGACATTTGCAGTGTTGAGAAAAAGCTGTCTTGAAATAGAGCTTATCAGCTTTGTCTTTTGCTGCCTTATGTGCAAATACTAATGTCATTTTGATAGTCATCCCATATTAAAGCAGTATTAATGATCACATCTGAGACTGAAATAAGGTTGTTTTCAAAGAAGTTAGCCCTTAGTACTTGATTATTTAACAGAATAAGCTTTTTTAACTTTCTATTCTATAGGATAAAGATTTATCACTATTATTATTATTATTATTAATTTGAAAAAAATCAGGCATTTTAGTCTTTTTTCTTAATTTGGTATGGATGCAAAATAGATTAATTGACATCAATAGAGTAATTGTGATGTAAATGAGATGCTAATTTGGAGCTTTAAATATATACCTTGTCTTTTAATTTGATCTGTTTTCCCAACTATAATATTTACAGTTTAAAATCAGGAAAAATTGTAAGTAGAATGAAGGCTATGTCTTGCTCTTGTAGTAACAGGCTAGATTTTATTCAGGAATACAGCTACTAAATTGTCATAAGAAAGAGCTGTAATGAAAAAAAAAATTGGAACATAGATGTCGTGTTTCACTTAAATTTATGAACTGTCTTGGCAATAGACTCACAACAAATCCCTGTATGTTGCAATTTCCTCCAGAGAGCCTCTCCTACAACCACGAAAAAGCCCTTTAGGGTTGGGTGGACAGGAATACCATGCTAATGCTTTAATTCTGTTATGCAGTAAATCACCGTTAGACCAGACACAAAGTCTAGCAGGTTGTCACCACCCAGCAGCTGAACCAGCAAAGATGGGAATGATATAGGTCAGAGGTTTCCGCACCTGAAAGGTCATAAAGTGTACTGGAGGTGGGAACTTTATACCCTAGTTCTTGCGGACATGGAGTAAAAACCAGGTCTGTGCTCTCGTTGCTGACATCAAGCGAAACCATGTTTGTACTGAAAGGTATCCCAGCACACCCAGTACAATTAAACCTGCTAGAAATGTCATGGTTTATTACCCCACCTGTTGGATTCAACTACTGCCTTCACAGTGATGACATTTGCAGTTTAAGCCTGGCAGGCTGCAAAGGGATTAGAAAACACACACATGCACTCACACTCCCACCCACACATATCTCCTGCTTCTGCACTGCCTTTAATACGTTTTCCAGCAGGCACAGCAAGCCAGTACAAGTGGTCTTGCCAAACAGGACTTGACCTACAGATCCAATGGCACTCCAGGGACCAGTGATTGGCTTTTGCCACTGCTAACTGATCCCATATAATTAGAGTAGATCACAGTATAGCAGGGTGATAAAATAGGCTGTTGTGGTGTTCTTCACATAAATACAGAAGAGGTAAAGACAGAAAATGAGACCCTTACATTTTCTCTACTGGAAATATCCTAGTCTTTTTAAATACACTGTCTCTAACTAAAACTTGGTTATTAGGACCATTTCCTCATAAACGTATACAAATCCTGCTGTATATTCTCCACAGACTGGCTTTCATGTGCTAGGAACGAGAATCAGTGCTATATGCACCCACTTGTAAGTGATGTCTTTTTAAAAAAGGAGTGAAAAAACCCAAGTACTAATAAATCAGTAAGACAAAACCACAGTTTTAAATAGTCATGCACGTTGAAATTCAGGAAGGAGGTGTTCATAAGTTGCTTTTTTACTTTGGCCTTGCTGGTACAACTGACCATGGGCTAATCTCTTACTGTAGGTAAGAACAGATGCTGAGATGATATCAAATAGCTTCAATTAAGAGGTTATCTGGGTGTTACTGAGGAACAACAAAACCCTACTAATTCTATTTGCTTCCCATAGAGCCCTCATAGAGTGTCAGTGTCAGAGTGTTGTAGTTTTTTATGATTTATTTCCTTTCTCTTGTTCCCGGCAAAGTGGCATTTCTAGGGCAAATAACTTGCTCAGAAAACTGTTCCAGAGAATCCCTTAAATATAACTGTAAGGAGTTCTTGAACTCCCACAAGATGTTGGATTCTCTGTACCTACAGTCTGGAAGAGAGGAGTATAATGTAATGAAAATGAGAGACATCTTTTTGTGTTTTTAAGGTATACTCAAAACCCCAGTTCTTTCTGAGCAGTAGCCCTTCCCTTCTCTAAGCATGGGTCATACACCTGCAGAGATATTGCTGCAAAAATACGTGTGGAGAAGAGAAATACTGGAGAAATTATGCAACCTTTTCACTTCCATATTGTATTTCACAAACTTCTCAAGTGCCTTGGGTAATTCTTTGATAGGTCTATTGAGAAAAATTATAACTATACACTGACTCCTGCATTCTCTCCACATATGTCTGCAGTTATGTTGTATCACTAATATGAAGTGTAGGCAGGGAAATTTCACAAATGAATTTGTGAGAAAGGATATGTTGGAGTTGGGGACAAAGTTAAAGAAAATGAAAAATCTAATCCTATTTCAGCACAGTTATAAATCTGATCAAAATTTCAGATAAATTGTAATCTTTTCTGTCATGAAGAAAATTACTGCATGGAGCATAATGTACATAGAATCAGCTTTCATCTTTTTGTTTTTTGTTTTTTTTTTCAGTCCAATTTGAGGGGGTGAAGAGCGGGTTGAGGCTGATGGCTGGAGTAATAAAATGAAAGATTAGGATCACTGTTCTTTCTCTTACATTGTGGTTCTCTCTTGCAGAAATCGGTTTGTTCCATTGTTGGCAGATGTCAAATGTATTGCGGAGCAACAAATGAATATGTACACAAGAGTGATAGCTAATGGGAGTGACCTGTACAGCTCGAATTATGACTGATAGCATTCTACTCCCTTTAAGCTTATTTTAAAGTCCCCTTGGCACAGATTGATTAAAGACAAGGGTGCATATGAACTTATGAAAAATTTATGGATTTTTGAAAGAGCTTTAACGTGTACCATTTAAGAACTAATCATTTCTTGGCTGTCACTATTGTCTTTCCCCTTCTCTCCATCACAAAATCTCTCTTATATTGGGAATATATGCTTAATAATCAAAAACTGATGCTGTGGATTAAAGAATAAAGATGTCACTGGATAAAATAAAACAACAGCAACAGAAAAGAAATTAGATTTGTATGATTTTAACTATTCTTTAATCTGCTTCTGGGCAACAAAAGTGATTTGTGTCAGCCGTTATTGCATTAAACTTTAATTTTCTTCCGCAAGAACAGGATTATATGAAGGAGTATTGGATTGCACTCAGCATGGATTAGCTGAGCGGTGTCTTTGCTGCCAAGGACCAAATGGATTTCCTTCCTTTTGTGATTTATATTTTTATTGCTGTTTTTTTCCCCTCTTTCTAATTCCCATTACCCGTCTGTTTGCCAGAACTGAGATACCCTCAAAAGCAGCAGAAAGGCAAGCAGAATTATTGGCTTATTGCATATATTTATGTTCCAAGAATCCTCACTAGCCAACGTCAAAGGACTAAGCTAGCCCTTAGCCATAGAAGCTGATTCCTAGTTTAAAAATGAAAAATTAAAAACTCATTCACTGTAAAAGGGGCATAGTCTTTTCTTCTTGAATTAACTATAAGCATAATCAGCTTAACGTTTTCTTTAAAAATTGATAAAAATTTCCAGAGTTTTGTTTAATGGTAGATCATCAAAGGTTTGTTGGTCATATAAAATGATGAATGGTCAAAACAGAGATGCTGGCAGTGTGAATGGAAGAAGAGAAATATTCACTCAGTATAGAGGCAGGGAACATCCAAATTTTGCAGGAATAAAAAGGCAGAAAACAATATAGAAAACCTCTAATAGCAGACTGAATGTCATAAATTACAGTTTGTATTTTGCAGTCCCTTTTAGAAATGACTAATGATTTTTCGGGTCTTGATAATTTAACCAGTAAGGAGTTGCTTGTTGGTAGATGAGACAGAGGTATTTAAGGAAAAATATTTAATCTATTAAGTTACAGAAGGTGGTTTGGATTTGTAGGCAATGAAGTACAGCAGCCTGAATGCTTGTAAGTAGTCTCTCTTGGGAAGATTCAGCAACACCAAAGGATTTTAAAATACAATAAAAAATTAGAAAAATATAACAAGGCATAGAAAAGCTATTGTTAAACATATAAATGAAAAGTCTGATTCTCCACCACAGGGAGGGAGTAGGAGCAGAAGCAGTCCCTGCAGTTATTACATCACCAAAGTAATTCTTATTAATAATAAGTTCCAGAGCACTTTTTCCATGGATCAGTCATAAAAATATTTTGTGGCTGACAAACAGTTCAGAAGCTTGAAACCGAGATGTGTAGCTGCTGAAACCTGAGCTATTCTTGATCCTGTGCTTAAATACTTTTCTTCCTGTTGCACATCCATTGCACAGTCCAGAAGTCAAACCTGGCCCAGCCATTTAGTTTTATGTTGAAAGGTAAACCTGACCTTTCCATAAATTAACATATAAAAAAAGAAGCACATTAAAAAATTTTCTTGGTTCCTCACTTGGCAACGCTGTCCACTGAATCTGATCACAGGATGCTACCACTTCATTTCATGTCAGAGCTGAATGCTTTCCTTATACTTCAGATTATACAGGAGTCTTACTTCACCACATTAGTTTGTTGGTAAACAAAGAAGAGGTTGTTGGTGTATTATCAAAATTTCATGATAGTTACTGTGTTATTTTCTGAAATCATTCAATTAGACTAGTGACTATTGTCTCACTGTTGCTTTTTTTTGGTTACTTAGATTTCTCAGAAGTAGCTTTCAGCTCTTTGGTAAATAGAACCTTTAAGTCATCGTGCATTTTCCAAACAGGCATTTAGTGCCTTCAGACTGCTGACTGAGACACTAGCCTGTCAAACACTAAATCAGACGGGATATTCCCTGCTGGTTTTATCACATCAGAAAGATATACAGAGAGACTCCCTATGGTGGCTTTAAGACTTAGTGTTTGCCTGCCATTTCTCACTTATGTGAAGGAACTATTTGTAATAGAATAAATATTACACTATACAATAATGTAATTAAAGTATATTCCTTTTTACTGAAAAAAAATAAACCAAAAGATTCCCCCCGGACAACAAACCCACAGTCTTCCCCACCATGCCCCAAACAGGGAGAAAGATAAACTTGGTTTAGCACGTTTGTCAAAGTCTACAGCAGTTGCTCTGCTTCCAGAGATCTCTAGGTGAAATGGAGCACAAAAAGCAGTTATCTAGCTACTAACCTGCATGCATCTCAGGCAGAAAAACTAGTGCTCTTAACACTCAGAAACCGAAGGTGTACTTGCACCTCTCCTTCATACCTGACTAAATTAACGTAAAATTCATTTACATAGGGACTAAAGGGAGCTTCCAGAATATTAAGTCAACATGGATTTACCAAGGGTAAATCATGCTTGACCAATCTGATAGCTTTCTATGATGTTGTAACTGGTTGACTAGATGAAGGGAGAGCAGCAGATGTCATCTACCTTGACTTCAGCAAGACTTTTGACAATGTCTTCCATAACATCCTCATTAGAAAATTAAGGAAGTGTGGGATAGATGAGGGGGCAGTGAGGTGGATCGAGTCCTGGTTGTGTGACAGAACTCAGAGGGTTCTAATTAATGGAGCGGCATCAAGTTGGAGGCCGTGACCAGTGATGTCCCTCAGGGGTCAATACTTGGCCCAGTCCTGTTCAACATATTCATAAATGACCTGGACAAGGGGACAGAGTGTATCCTCAGCAAGTTTGCTGATGATACCAAGGTAGGAGGGCATTCTCCCTCTCTACTCTGCACTGGTGAGGCCACAACTGGAATACTAAATCCAGTTCTGCCACCCCCCCCACCCAGTTCAAGAGGGACAGGGAACTACGGGAGAGAGTCCAATGTAGGGCAACCAAGATGATTAAGGGATTGGAACTCCTCCCTTACAAGGAAAGGCTCAAGGAGCTGGGACTCTTTAGCCTGGACAAGTGAAGACCGCGGGGGGCCCCGATTTATTTTAATAAACATCTAAAGGGTGAGTTGAAGGATGTTGGAGCCAGACTCTTTTCAGTGGTTTCCAGCAATAGGTCAAGGGGCAACAGACTCAAGCTGGAAAATAGAAAGTTCCCTTTAAATATGGGAAAAATCTTCTTTACAGTGAGGGTGACGGAGCCCTGGAACAGGCTGCCCAGGGAGGTCGTGGAGTCCCCTTCTCTAGAGATCTTCAAGACCCGCCTTGATGCAGACCTGAGTGATGTGCTATAGGCGTTCCTGCTTTGGCAGGGGAGTTGGACCAGATGATCTCTAGAGGTCACTTCCAACTCTGACAATTCTGTGATTCCGTGATTAATCTCCTGTTATTGTGAGCAGTCACTTCATGTAATGTCTTTTGTATTCTCAGCAAATTACATATGGAATGTAGTTATATTTTCCTTATGACTTTTTTGTCCCCACTGTTCTTCCTGGGATGTATTTTTCATGATGCCATGAGAGCTTTTGAATTTCTCTGCAATCTTTGTAGCTTCCCTGGATGCAACTTTTGTATTCTTCATAAACATAAATGTAGATGTGATAGTAGAAAATGATCCAGGAAGGGATGTTTATGACCTTCTTTGCATTTTGATTCTGAAATTGGTGCTGTTCTGTCTAAAAGACGAGGTCACTTCAGCATGCTGAGATGCACAAGTACCAAACCCATCAAGTTGGGCTTGTTCTGTAGATACAGAATAGAAGTTGATTGTGCAGAAAGCTCAGGTTAGGTGGACATGCTAATAGGACTTCATCATGAACCTGGGCAGCAAAATTACACTTGCTGTGCAAGCCACAGAGTATCATCTTTGCATGTGAGTGAAATATAGCATTTTGACTTGGATTTTATGTGGAAAGCTACTGGTGTCAAATGTACTGTCTTCTAGTAGTGAGAGGATCTCAGGTCTTCACACAGCAAATCTCAAACCGTCAGTTTTAAAAATTATTGATGAGCTTTTAGCTTCTTTCAGTTTTGCCTGTGTTTTTTTCTGCTTGGCTGTAGAGATGTGGAAATCTAAAGCTTTTCTCAAGTATCCCAACTTAATTGTGCAGATCAAAAAAGTTTTGACAGAACTTTTGATTCTAATGAGAATTAACCTGCTGTTGGCTGTCATCATATTTCAGTAGTAGTTTATCTGGGGAGTTGTAATGCAAACTGAATAAAAGAGTTAATGAAATATTTTGCATTTGAGGAAGATTTAACTTTGCTTCAATCTGACTGAAGTAAGGGGTAAAACCTCTATTTGTTTCACCTTAATTCATCTGCCTAACTCAAATCAAATATGTCAGTGGCTGAGTAAATCACAGACATATCTAGCTATATATAAACCTATTACAAACATGCCTCTGTTTTTCATTCTACCTATGTGCTCTCTATGTCTGACTCCTGAAGATTTAGGCTATGATTATGCTGCTGTTTTTGACAGTGGTTGTCAATCAGAGCAAGTCACTGCTGAAAATGTTTGTATATTGGTTAGGTTTGCATTCCTTTAGGTCTTCAAACTTATTAAATACTTAATTTCTGGGACACTGTTTAACACCTGCAGATGAACTCTGATTAGCTTGCTTTCAGGAGTGGAAAACCCATTTTAGTGACAGCTTAAGAAGATCTGAAGGTGTTATAACAGCTCTTTTTTTAAAAAAGTAAATACATCTACTATTTACTCCAGAGTAACATTAAGCAAAATGTGAATGATGCATTCTTGGTACACCTTGAGATGAAGCACTCGGTAATGGCTCCATTCCATCAGCAGTATATTGGGTACACTCCTACTATATGCAAACAATAATGTAAAATCTACAACAAAATGAGAAGGCATATGACTAGGTTATCATGAGCTTATTTTCTGTAAAAATATGCAACTACAGTGGTACACTGTGGTGGCTGGTACTGTGTTTTTCAGAAGTTAAAAAAAATGGAACTTTGTTATGTTTTTCTAATCCTTTTTATTATACTCAGAAAAGGTTATGGAAACTTCAGGTGTGATTCAGCAGAGAGTCACAAGAGAAATTCAAGGAACAGAAAATATACTTTACAACAATTAATACCAAAAAAAAGTTCTATGTTTAAATTCATCAGGATGGCAGCTGAGAGGTAATTCAATGCTGGTTTCCAATTATTTGTATGTTGAAAGTCATAAAGCAATGTAACCCCTCTCCCTTCTGTCAGAAAGTGGCCACAATAAGTCTAATAAAGCGAAGAAAAACTAAACAGAACCACACTGGATCAGAGGTGTGAATTTTCAATAAGTGTAATGACATTTGGAATAACAAAACAACATTCTTCCAGTGGATTCTTTCTGGTCTGAAATTAAGACAAGATAATTTTCGGAAAGAAATATTACAATTTGATCACAAATTATTTGGCTTGAAGGAGGTATTACTGGTTATGAGTGCACTGGAAAATGGTCTCATATGGCTTGAAAACTATTTTATATATATATATATGTCAATTAAACTTAAGCTTACTTGAGTTAATTCAACTACTTATTCTTTTGAAATTTCTAGTATCTTTCTTAACCTGAGTACTTTTGCCCTGCTCTGTCCTATCACATCCAGAAATCTGACTTCGTCAGCTGGAATTGTGTCACCAAATTCGTTGGTGTACAGCTGAAGAAAAATAAATTACCAACTATTAAAAAATGCTTTTTCTGTGATGACATTTCCAATTTTTGTTTGAATTTTAACTCCCTGGAGGATCAGCAGCCTTGTGTAAATGCTTTAGCTGTTCTTTAACTACACTAACTTTAGCATCAAGAGCTGACCTAAGCAGCTCAGAAAAATGAGCAGGGGAGTATAAAATCAGTTTTCCCATCTCATTTTTCAGAGGTCTTGATTTCTCTCTGTACAGGTTTTGCTCACATTAGAGGATTTGTCTCCACATTTTTTCTTCAACCAGAACTCTGATATTTGCCATAAAAGATGCATGGCTTATTGTAGAGCAGACACTGGTAAGGAGAGAAGCCTACTGAATCTGTAGTTTCCATAGGATTGTATTTTCAGGTTTTCAAAACTATGCGCTATGTATAAGCAAGGTTTGCAGTTATTTAAATTAGTTCTCTACCTGACCTGTGTGCCATTCTCACTTCATATAAAAATACAATCAGGATTTTACTGCCCACTTTTTACGATAAGTATGAAAATACTAGATGCCATTGTGACAGCAGCAAGGTAATTCCCTACCACAAATCGAGTTTTAACTTTTGTTTGCTCTCATAGTTTTTCCAGACTCCAGTATTTCTCATTATGAAATAGTAGTAGAGTTTTTGGTATAATTCTGTGATTTTATAGTGTACCTGTATATAGGAGCACAAGCTACCAAGAATGAAGCATTTCTACTTATACTTTAAAATAGGATGAAACTGAACTGAAAAGTTCATTTGTTAAATCTAAGGTAATTTTGAAACTGACCATTCTAGAATATGCCATAAAGCCCAGTTCCTGAAAAGACTTCAGAAAAAAAAAGCTAGAATGAGAAAGAATTTTTCATCTACTGATCACTTAAAGTCATTGGTTTGGTAAGAAGGAGGTGGAGAGAATCTCTAAAAATCTAATAAAAAAGGCCTAAATGCATATACCCTATATAGTATGTCTATATTCTAATTTTTTTCCTTTTGAGATTAAAAATAAGTTATTATCCATCTTGGTTTTTCAGTTTTCTCTTGTTAATATGCTCTAGCAAAAACCAAAATGACTCAGTCTGTAGCCCAATTTAACTCAGTATCCCCCTGTGAAAGAGACATTTGTTTACACTGAGAATAAAGAATAAGGTATATGAAGACATACTGGAATTCTGCCATATGCTATAACATATGGGTAGTTTACACTATGTTACACCCATGTGAAAGTGAGGACCCTGATGGACAAATGTATTGCACTATTCTATCTTGAAGCCTTAATAAGAGTTCTTAGCACTTTCATAACACTGCAAAAGAATTAACTAACTCTCACCAAATGAGATGTTTTGTAAATATTAATAAAGAAAATGCAACCTACAACAAGGACAATGAGGCATAGAATAAGCGTAAAGCTATGCTAGTCTTGGTAATTAAGATGTTGGAGCCCATGGTCTTTTCTCTATTTTGAAGCGCATGCCACTACTTTTCAATTTGCTATATATGCAGCAGGCTTTGAAATGTGTATGCATCTCTGTAGATTATGCACAAAATGATCTCTGCTGCACATTTGTAGTGACAAAGAAATAGAACTGTCAGCAGTTTCTCTAATACATAGAAATATAGAGAAATATATAGTTTATATTATGAGATGTGACATACAACCATACAAATTCACTGGTAAGAAGGCATATGTTATAGCTGGGTAAATAATTGTGAGTTGCTGTAAGTTAGATGTTGAAGGACAGTTTTTGCTTTTATTTCTGCAGGATGCTACCTGAGGTAGCATTGGTGAAATCACATTTATATTGGTATAACTGCACTGGTTCTGTATTTAAGAAATGAAATGAAGGCACGTGGTAGGAAAAATAATCACCAACAGGGGCATAAAGAAGCAATCAGCTTCTTGCTTCTCTTATTAGTCCCCATCCCAAACCTTCCTCTCGCATGTTGTGATTGTACGCATGCCTCGGCCCAGTTCCCTATTCTTGAAAGTTACATTATTTTAAATCCTCTCTGAGCAACACCTACTTACAGAGATATAATCTATTCTAAATGGCTAGCCTACTATGGTTTCACTATGACTTCATATGGTACTAATAATCATGGCTTTATAAATAAAACCCAGCCTTCTGGAATTGTTTTCCATTGAATTCTTGGCTGCTGTGTTTACATTTCTTCTACCCAGACCATTGAACACTCAAATTGATAATGGTTTTTAAAAATTCAGCATACTGGCCTTTTTGTTTACTTTTATTTTATTTTGTTGCAAAGCAAGAAAGTTGACTTCTAAGAGTTCTCAAAATCCTGACAGAACTCAGTTCCAAGGAGCAGTTTCAGAAATTACCTTTTAGAATATTTCCATAGAACACATATAAAATTTCATTTCATTTCATTTCCAGATAGGTTGAAATATATTCCCACTTTATGCTGTACACATTTGTAGCATGATTTTGTAGAGTCATTAATGATCTAAAGTAACAAACCCAGAAGATCTGTGCGGGACTGAGATCTTAGGCCCTTGTTTCACAAAGATCTTTTTATGAACTTAACATTGAGAACATCTGCAGTTTTAGTGAAGTCAGTTGAACCTCTTGAACTTTATTTTAAGTACGTGTAAAGTCTTTGAAATTGTCAAAGACTGTAAATTCTTTTGGGTAGGAACAGTATTTGCCTACTATTTATAACATAAAAAAAGCACTGTATCTCCAGGCTAGAAGGAGTCTTTGGGTACAAGCCATCTAGGCCCTTCATCCTGTCCAAAAGTCATACAAAGAGATATGGGGCAAGTTACCTGGTGTATTTTGTACCATCAGATGCTGTAACATTATGAATGTCATTTGTAACAGAAACCAGTCAGAGTTTAAATTTAAAATATGATTCTTACGTGTATTGTTAGGTTTTATCAAGATTGATAGTATTGGATAACTATCCTGTTTTTATGTTATTTAAACATGTGGCTGTTCTTTGGGTAATACTTAGTTTGGGATTTATCATGTTATGTTTAAAGTGGAGAGCTGGATGTTGACAGAAATTCATTGCAGTGCAAGCAGTGAATGCTATTGTACATATGTTATAGCATATGGCAGATTTCATCCCTCATCTCTTCTCATGCTCTGTCCTCAGAGTCAGTAAAAGGCTGTCCCATGAGATGACTCTTTGTTAAATTAGGTCAGCAACTGGAGGAGGCCATGTGTCAACTTCATTGCTGAATAATATGGCAGGGTTAACAGTTGAAAACAAACTTTTCTTTAACCTTTTCTGGGAAGAAAGGAAAAACCTGACAAGAGATCTTAATCTGATCATAGAAGTCTCTGAGATACTTCTCATCAGATATTTACGAGATATTTTAAAATTTATTTTCTATGACTATGTTAACTGCACAGTTGTTTTCAGACATTTGAAGCATACTAGACAGACATGTGTAAGCAGAATTACCTTCATCTCCATGAAGCTCCTGAAGTGGAGTGTATGTATGATCAGGATGAAGGGGCTGATCTTGCAGCTAATACCTTGGCTCCTTAAGGGTTTGGTAGTAAATGAATGCTTTTGCACAGATTTGTCTCTACAGACTCTGGATTGCTTTGCTTTATCCTATTTCATTTTATACGTAGTCACACATACAGGGGAAGGGGAGAAATGTTAGCATAGCACGAAGTGGTATATGTGTGGTATATACCACACATCTGCAGGATGTGATCTTCCGCCAGTCTTCCAAACAGAAGTAAACTTTACTGCTGTTACTTTACCAGCCTACTGGTAAAGTTACTTGAGTGGTTCTGTTTTCACTGTCTTTCTGCCACGCATGATTTTGTAAAACCTTACCACAGACACTCTCATCTACATCAGGGTGTAAATGAGAGTTTACACTCTCATTTTTTTCAGGGTGATGAATATAAACCTACTTAATTGTTCTTCAGTGCTGAAAGCTTTGCTTAGCTGTGTTGCTGCCTTTGAACTTTTTCCAGTTCTTCTATTCACTTTTTGAGATGGAAAGTTTAGTATCCCATGATATTCAAGAGACATATATGCCATGGATTTATACAGTGGTTTAATTATGTTCTCTCTCTTTTTTTTTTTTTTTTTTTTGGGGCTTTTTTTTTGTTTTTTTTTTTTATTTTTTTACCCCTTTTTTT
>NW_015090766.1:13859-48543 GCF_001431845.1 Calidris pugnax | reverse complement strand
TTCAGTGGTTTTATTATGTTTTCTCTCTTTTTTTTTTTTTTTTGTTTGTGGCTTTTCTTTTGTTTTATTTTGTTATTTCTTTACCACTTTCTTGATAATTCCTAAGACTTTATTCACTTTTTTTCCCACTACTGAGGACTGAACTAAAGTTTTCATAGTAGCATTCAGCTCAAATCAAACTCAGATTTTAGGCTTTTTGGATTTAAGGTACAAAATTTAAAGTCCTCTTTGATGCTCAGTTAAGACTTGGACCTATGAAACAGCAATGAACAGAAGTTTGCAGGCTGTTCTGACTTTTTTTTTCTTCCCTCTTTTAATATCCCAGTGAACAATTTATGAATATATTGCTGGAATATGGGAGTGACACTTTTAGCTTCTTCTCTTCCAGAAAGATGACTTGTACAAAAAGGGGTATGTAGAAGGGCTTCTAGATAGTGCCTCTTAGAAAGGAAACTGGAATACTCCAACTTCTTTAGCCTAAAAGGGGCATGATCACTGTCCATAAAAACATTTTGAGGGCAAACGCCTAAGAGGGAACTCCCACCAAGCTAAAGGTCAGCTAAAGGTCAACATTGGCATAAAACCAAATTAGAGTAAGCAGTCTATGAATAAATTTTATGCTAGGAATTAGGTGGCTGCTAACTTTAACACTATCATGTTACCAGAGGCAATAGTGAGGACAAAAACTGTTTTCACCATGTACTTTAGAAGTTGAAGAAAGATGTTTTTCTGTTTCCTGTAAAACTAGGAAACTAGATCCCTCACAATGGATTGCTCCAGCCTTGTCTTCTATGCATAGAAGTAGAAAAATGGCATTTATCATCATTTGAACAGCAAAAAGAGAAGAAAAAAGGAAAAACAACTTTGCCCAAACCTTCCAAGAGGGTTTGGGCCTGATACTGGAGCATACATGACTGAAAATTATATTTCCAATAAATCTATATGCATCCAAAAAATACAGGCTACGACTGAATGTTGGTTAATGTGTTTCTCCTTCGTTCTGTATCGTTCAGCTTTGAAAATGAATACTATATGCTGTGCAGATGCAGTATTTGTCAAATGAGCTTTCTAATTAGTAATATTTCTTGAATGAGTGGAGTGGATATTAAAAATATGATTTCTGTTTGTTATTTCTGATGTTTCCTCTGCCCCTTGAATTTAAATGTTCCTTCTTCTTATCTGTTCAAACTGATTGCGGGCCTGACCTCATCTGGATTAAGAATACAATTCAATAGAGACAAAGAGAAGGAGAGAGGGAAGTAGAATTTATGCATTTTGAGTGTTGTTTGAATTGATGTAATGTACCCAAGAGACTGAATTGCAGAGTACAGTATGTTTCCTGAACCAAACACTAGATGCAGAATGCTGCTTATCTTCATTCTTGTCATTAATTTCTCCCGTCCCATCTCCTCCTCTTACCATGTTCTGTAGTGACAGTTGCATTCCTTTCAAGCACATTTTCTTATCCACATTATATGTTTTTCTAACTCTTTTATTTAGGATTTTTCACACATCCTTCACATCTCCTTTACAGTCTCCAGTCAATAAGCGCTAAGACCTAAATACTCCTTTGCACTTCATGGCTATTCCCTTATCACATGCATTTTCTGTTGCCTCAAGGCAGATCTGTACAATTTTTATTATTGAAATGTTTGGGTTTTTTTCTTCCAAGCAGATGGAGGATGTGTAAATGTGTCTAAAGACTGAGAATACCATTAACTTGGTTTTTACAGAGCCCTGGGAGACACAATGTCTCTCTGGCTCCTTTTAAACCAGGCTGAAAAAAAATAGTAATAACTCCACAATACAAGCAAAGCAACTTTAGCACATTATTGCATCTCTCTTATAGCTCTGACTGTGGGGAAAAAAGATGCACTTCTGCTGCAGTGCATCAATCTTTTGCTCTTTGCCAGAGAACACAATCCCCAAGTCATACACAAGCTGGATTTACATTATTCCATTAAGTATTGATTGTAATGCTTGAAGCCTTTATTGTTGCAATTTATCAGAGCTTTTTGCACTGCGATGGGTAGAAAATAATACTGCCCAGCTACTGCTTGTTGTGCACTCTACAGCTGATAGGGCAAAAATGGTCAAGAAGTGTTGTTGCTATACAAATTTTTTTTTAAGTCAGTAGATTCAGAAGGGAAAGTTAATTTGCTCAATACCTGGCGTAAAATAAAGGGTATGCAATCTCTAATTGGGCATAGTGATCTGAATCAGAATTATTTTACAAAAGGTGAATGGCCTTCTCTTACTGCAGCTCTGTGAGACTAAATTCATTCAATGCAAAAGATTAGAAACTCCTTTTTTTGGCAGAGAGGGATGTTCAATCTTATTATTTTTATCAGGGCTCATCTAGGCTTCTTGTTTAACTTCAGACTGGAGTTATTGCTTCAATAAAACATAAGATTAAATTTTTAAAAAAGAAATTGGATATAATCAGCAATATTTTAAACAAACGATCATACGACTGAATGAAAGCACATAGGCATAAAGGAGCCAAGGCTGCTTTCTGAGACATTTCACACAAGTTTTCTGTTCCCTAAATAAGCTTTTCATAAATGATAACTAGGAATATCACAATTCTGTAAAACATCTGAGTCAACTCTCTGTTAAAATATTGCTTTTATACACATATATTTATACAACTGAAGGCAAGTCTGAAGTGTGTGATGTAAGATTGTCTGGGCCAGATTCTGGTTGACGTAAATTAACAGAACTACATAAAAACTACAACATATCGATTAAAATGTTGGTATAACATCATATGGTCATATGATAATTTTTAAAACATTGAGACTGCTGTCTGCCCCAAGATTATTACACATCTGAGCTATGACTTTACTATTAATATTTTGTAATTAATACAGATAATAATTTAATCTCTAAACTGTAGGAGGGTAACTTGAGCATTGACTCCACCATCCAGGAATGACAGAGATCCTCAGCTGTCTCAGCTATTTGGCCACTAAAGGACCTGAAAACTGTCAAAGCTGCCTAATATCTCATTTAGTTTCATTGCTGATGATCTTTGTGCTTGTCAGCATTTCAAGGGGATCCTCAGGTACTGGCTTGTAAGGCCTGATTCAAGGGGTTGTTACAGAGCATGTCCTACTGTGCAAAAGATACATGTTTATTTGGTACGTGTGCAACATGGGTTCATATCCTCAGATCAGCAGGTGAGGGATTTGAAACTGGGTTAGTTTTTTTAGTCATTCATTAAAGTGCTTTAGAGAAAACCAAACCATTGTGCTGCTACCTCCACCTTAGTTTTTTTCCCAAGTTAGGAATCACAGAAAAGATTGGCCACCTGTGGGTGGGAGGGAAAAAAGCTACTTCCTTCCAGCTGAGATGTAATGGAGTTGGTCCCTAGATCTTCTGTAAGAAGTAAGGGCTGTGGCAGGACACAGCTGATTAGCTTAGGTGGCTCCATGCCAGTTTAGTGGCTGTTGTGCATGTTACTGGTAGACATCAATAAATTGTTGTGTCCTTTAGGAAGAACCTGAAAATCTATTTCAGGATTCTGTTAGATGACAGGAAACTCTGCGAGCTAGTATAATGCTCACTATTGCAGTATCGAAGTTCTGTTACAGAGTTCTCTCTTGAGCTATAGCAGAATCACCCAAGGATCCCCTTGGTTCTTGATCGCTCTTGATTCTTATAAACACTGCTTTATGCAAAATGGAAACATTTCCAGAGTTTAATCCGGGCAGGCACATGTGGGACAATCCTACGTATGCAGTACTTGTGGGCAACCTCAAAGTTGTTCTGTCACAGCCAATATCCACAAAAAATAGTGTTGCTCTTTTGCATCTCTATCTTTGTTTTGAATTTATTTGAAGCTTAATGCATACTTTTAACTGTATGATAATGATAATTTAAATTACTTCGTCTGTTAAAGCTGGATGGATAGTTTAGTTAAACCACATAGTTTTCTTGTATAAAAAATGTAGCATCAAACCTGAGCTCTGAGATAGAAATTTCTAATTTTGTGGAGATACGTTAGAAGAGAAATCCTACCTTGTTTTCCTCTTTGGAGGCCTGGCAACAGTCCACCTGAGTATGCCGAGAGCACTCTTGGCTAGCACAGCTGACAATATCAGCCTGTGAAAAGCTTCTGCAGAGGGACTGATGAAATAAAATCCAAGCCCTTTGCTTCACAGCTCTGCATTGGCCAAAATATCTGGCTTCTTGGAAAAGTACATTCTCTGCCACGTCAGAGTGACAAGGTTGATACTCAAGATTGGCAGAAACATTTCTGGGAAAGCGTGCTGGAATCCCTTCAAGAGTTTCTGCTAACAGCATAGCCCAGCATTTGTAATGTAGAGCATGGCTAAAATTTGGAAGAGGGTTCTCCACATTCTACATTCCAGGGTACATGCACTTAAGAAAAATACACTATTAGAGTAATCTGTGAACTTTTAAGATAATGTGAAGAGACGTGAAAACATATTCTTCTTTACACCTTCTAGGAAGCATTGCGTTTTAGGTTTATCCAATCAGTTGCTCTGTGTAAACATTAGTAATGTAATAAGTCTCCCAGTACTCCTCGTGCCAAAGCTGATCTCTTCAGTATCCTATGTCTTTGCATAAGTCTCAAATTAGAAAGATGGAATTGAATTCAGGCTGCCAGGAGAAGAACATCAAGGGCAATTAAACTATTCTGATTTTTTTCCAGAAATGAACACTACATGTTTAGAAATAGTGTTGAAAAGTGGAACGCCAGGTCAATCAAATGTTTTGCACACAATCCTAATGAACAACTGCTTCTGGGAAAGGGATGAGAAAAGGAGCTGGCTGTATGTCCTCTTCCTCCATGTTACTAGATTGTATCTTACTAGCCAGGTGTATTTCACTGGCGAGAGTCATCACTTACAGCTGGGAAGACTTTTGTTTTGCAAAACAATTGTACCTCTACTTCAAAACCAAGCCAACAATCATGAAAAAAATATAAAAATCAGAATACTTTTACAATTTATTTATCTGCTTGTGTTCCAGCACATCTCTGTGGTAGAAACTGGGAAAATGTCTAACTCAAAACTCGTCTTGGCATGTGTGATGTTTGACATGTGGTACAAAATTTGCATTGGATACAGTTGCAGGCTTTTGCTTTTGGAATGCCTTTGAAGTATTTGCTTGTGGAAGGATGATGGGATATTCTGCAAGAGTAGGAAATGGAGTATGAATAAATGTGGAAGGCCTTCCATAGCAGAAAAAGCCTGGCATTCAGCCTAGGTTTATATTGAAATTATCTGAAATAATTTATGAGATGCTGTCCAGTAAACAGAGTTTATCATCTAAAGAGCCACAGAGAAAAAAAAAATCATTTAAGAAAACGATTGTAAGGATAAAGTGGAAAAGAGGCTATAAATCTTGACTTGATGGAGCTGTTTTTCTAAAATTTGTCTTCCCAGGGTTAATGAATGATGATGGTTTGGGCTATTGCATGGACCTCTATCTGCAACATAAATTCTGAAATTGTATCTTTACCAAACAGAGACAGAAGCAGGTCCTAACATTTTTTTTAAAGAAAGTTCATAATTTCAGCTACTCCTTATGAAATTGTCTCTTCATTAAGAAAAAAACCCAACAGCTGTCTCCCCTCAGTAATTCTATTTAATGTTTGGCATGTTTTGTTGACCTAATGGATCAACATTCTCTCTCAGCTTACAGTAATTCTTATCTTAAATGGCTATCCTGTGCTATCTCAAATATCGCTTTACAAACACTACTGTACAGTAAATATAATGGGGGTTACTAGGTTTTCCAGGTCATCCTCAGGTTTCTCTTTATGTGTCTCCCTCAGACAGCTCTGCTGGCATAAGCTGACTATAGAACCACCAAATCTTAGTTTAGAGTCCAAAGCACAGGAAAATAAAATGACAACCAGGCAGCTAGTTCTTTCTAATGGTCCCACCATTTTGTTCAGCCAGTTTGATGTAATATGAGAAAAGAGAGTTCTTCTGTGGAGCTGTGGGTAGTCATGTTCCAATACCTGAGCACAAACGTAGAGGACAAGAAACCATCTGGAATGAAAAGAAAAAGGAAATGCTGACCTTGAAATGAGATAACTAAGAGGAAAAAGCTAGAGCATAGGGAATCAAAATGTGTTTGTGTGTGTAAGCAAGTGGAGAAAGCAAGAAAAAATAATCTGGAGTGAGGTTCTGATCATAAATCTGTAGATACGTTGGCACCAATTAATACATTTTGCTCATATTAGCCTGTTTTTCTTGGGACCCCCTCTGGAATAATGTCAATAAATAAAATACAATAATTCTGGAAGCACAGTTACCTTTAGATATTATGAAGGCAGAGACTGTAACATATATACTTTTAATATTATGATGATAAATTTAATCTGAGGGAATAAAAAGGTGAAATAGTGCAAGTAACATCAATGAGGAAAGAATTATATGCGCACAGAATTCTCTATGCTCTTTTAGAAATTCAGTTTGGCAGAGAGAGCTGGAAAATCAGGAACTCTGAGTAAGTGTAGATGAGCGTACAGGTCTCTGGGAAGTCTACCCAAATTTAGAAATTAATCCATGAAGTTCGTGGTTATGTGGTGAAAGGACACGTGCACAGACACCTCACAACTCTCCTTAAATGCTCTGGTAGAAATATCTTTATTAATAGTTCTCTGATATTGTTTTGTAATAAATTGAAATGGTGGTAAAAATTTCTTTGAATTATCCAGGTCTTTTCAATGAGACTTTTCCAGTGATCTGACCCAGCACACCAAAAGTGTTCAAAATGTTTTCATGCCGCCAACACTTTCAGGTTCACTTGCTTTTCATCTTTCACTGACAGAAGATACAAAAATAGGAGAAGGAAGCAAAGTTGATGGGTTCTTAGAATAATGTTTACGTTCACTCTATATTATAAATTAGATATGAATATATGTTGGAATACAATTTGAATACAAGTTGGAAAAATTCCAGCTGCAGCAAAATTTTGTTCCATGACAAGAAGCAGCAGTGAAACTAGTCTCTATATCAGGCATCTAGGTTGGTATTATAATCTGAATCAAAGTCAGCAACAAAACCAACCTCGGTTGGTTGGTGATATACGTCTGGTTTTAACGTTGGGAGACCCACCTTTTAAATCTTTTACATCTAAATCTAGAAAGACCGGAACATGTATAGTATATTCAATATGCATTTGGTTCTGTAATTTATACCCAGCATCATTGTGAAGCCTGAAGAATGAAGAAAAAAGTGGTTATAAAACCACATTTTTTATTTTTTTATTATTTTTTGAAAATCTTCATAAAGTTGTAATTTCTTCTGAAAACATCAGTTTTTTCCTGAAGAGCTAGAAAATTCAAAGTACTATGGAATGCCTTCTTGAAAAGTAGGAATGTTGAACAATACTATTTTTTTCATGTCTGTTTATAAAACTTGCTTCATACCAATATTTTGGGGAGGACTGAGAGTAGGAGAGAGGACAATTATGAAAAAGAAAGTACATAACACCATTAAGTACCACTCTGTTTCTTCCCACTGCTTTCCTTTTAATTCTTTTCCTTCTTATGTTTCCTTAATTTACTACTTTATTTTTCTGGCAGCTGTACTAAACGTTAGAGAGGCAATACTAGTTCTAGTTTCTGTGAGTCATGTTCAGATAATTATTTCAGGCTCCAACCATTTTGATGTGGATTTGTATAGTTAATTGCAGGGTTGAGTAACTAACCTGCCACCACTACTGGGAAGCAGCTGAAAGCAAGCATTTCAGATTTGATTTTACTCAGATTCACAATCATACTTGGCTATATATATATTTATATATATATAAATATATGTGTATTTTTATATATATATATTGTAATTAATACTTATATACGTTTTAACAATATGTGAGAAAATAAAACCTCAAGTATTTTTCATTCTAACGCTTATTTATCTATAAATTCACTTTATGCTTCCTGGTATATCACTGGGAATTTTTTGCACGAGGAAAGGAGGACAGGGCCATGAAATCTGAAAGATAACTTAAATAGGTGCCATTCTCCTAGGTGTTTTAAGTGAAAAAGAGGTTGGCACATGTTTTGAGTCTTCCCTCTTACTTTCCCCCGTCCCCTTCCTCTTCCAAAAAGAACACAACCAGTAAAAATTAGCAACTACAGTTTCTATACTGTAATTTTGAAAGACGAGAAATGTTAAAGTGGTATGCAAGGAACCAAAGTATGGAAATCAATTCCTATTTGTTACTCTTAAAAATTAGCATTCTTAAACTACTTTAAAAAAAAAATATTTTCATACAGCACGTTTTTGTGCTCAGTCTCATGCAACACTTGACAACATTAAAGTGACAAGTAGATTAAATCGGAGGGGGGCATCGTGAGATGATCAGGGAAGTAAATGAGGATAGCCAACCTATGAAAGCAGCAGATATGAAACTGAAAGTTCTTTCAGGTAGCTGTTGGCTGATGTCAGTAATATAAGATTTGTATGATACAAGAAGTTCAGAGGAGTTCTATCTTCTATGGTGTTTACAAGCAGGTATATTTGTGCATGTCCAATTTGCTTTTAAAGCTATTAACACAGGGGTTTGGTTTGTAGTGGGTTTTTTTGGAGGGGAAAATGAGTTTTATTTTCTCTTTTCCTTTTTCTTCCTTTTGCTGTTGTAGTGTATTACAGCAAGAAAAATAGAAGACGGGGAAATGATCAGCAGAATAGATTTCTCAGAATCAGAAAAAGGCAAGCTAAAAAGGGGTTCAGAATACTGATTTAAAATAAAATAAATCAGTGAAGGAAACAAGCAAAGAGAAATTGGAGGTTAGATCTGTGCCAGATTTATTCTATTATTAATCAACATTCTGGTTCCCTAAGACTTAACCAAAGTTAAGCCATCTGTTCACCATCAGTCATGGCAGTCTTTGAAAGCATAACAATATAGGTATTTGTACTTAACTTGACAGGCAATGGAGAAGTCCCTTAATATTCCTCATTTTCATGTAGAAAATGGTATTGGAAAGTTGCTAATTCTGCAGCAATCCAGGCTGGATACTTGAACAGAGAGTAAGAAAAGGATGAATATGGGGAATCTATTCTGCAGCTCTGTTAAGGGAATTTTGAGGGAGAAAAAAAACCCCTAAACCAAATACCCTCTTACTTATCTAGCTTTCTGTTTGTTTGTTTATTCATTTGTTTTTCTGAAAGGAAAAAACAAATCACTCACAGTTCATTTCAGAGAATAGAGATAGAGTAGGAAGGAAATTGTTAAAATTATTAAGGAATGAATAAAGTGTCATTGTAGACAGGATCAAGGCAGGGATGAATTCTGGCAATGCTCCAGAGGGAGAAAAAAATCGGTCATACACTAAGAGAGACATAAGCATTGAGGGAAAATAACCTTGGCTCAGAAAAAATTAAGTGCTTAAACATATTGGTTTCTTTTTGTTGTGAGATCACAGAGTTGCTCCTTCAAGATGACTGATCTGTGTTAAGATAAAAGCCAACTCTTTCCTTCCTTGTAAATACCTTAAGTTAAAAGCAAAAGATCTGTGCCCTATTGTCTCTTCCTTACCGAACTCTTAACTTCACCTATACCCTCAAATCCCACAGCTATAATTCCGTTGTGAAATTTGGGTATTGAGAGAGGGAGATACTGAGCGAAGCACTAATGTCCTTTTGTTTAGCTATGTAGTCTATTTAGTCCCTAAGAATGGATCATAAGATTAATTTTTTTTTCCATATAGTAAATAGCTAAAAGAGGTCATATAGTAGGAATTAGTATATTTTTGTAAAGTTTTCATAATTAGAAAGTAATTTGGATTAGCACTGTTGCTGAATCTGTACTCTGGTCTATGCAGAATGGAATTGTGACACAGCGATCTCACTCCAAATGTTACGTTATCTCACTTTGGTGATGGAGAGATTCAATATGTTAGTTCTCATGCTCATAATAGATGGACTGTCAGAAGTTATCATTACACAGCAGCGTTATGTCTCGGCTTTCACCTGGAGACCAGCAGAAGAATGGTAGTGAACTTTCCAAGCTTTCTGAACACAGCATGTAAGGGTTTTTCCAGGGGAAACTACCAGAATAAAAACATTCAGTGGCCAAAGTTCTGAAAAGTGTACTAGTAAATGGATAAAATAAACCACTTCAGTTTTAAAAAGGAATAATTAATGCAATCCCAAATCCTATAATTTTCACAGCTCAATTCTACACTGTTGCCACCTGTTTCAATAAAAAATTACTCACATGCTTTGCTGAATAACTGCATTTACTTATTATATTGCAGGGAAATAAAATCAATATAACTAATACTGCAAAGAATGGAGTAAATTTTATTTGTAGAAGGGGAAAAGTTCTTTTTGTGGGGTTCATTATGACGCAGTCAAGAAATTACCATGTTTGGGAAAGTCTTTCAAAATAACCACAAAATTATGCAAAATTTTGAGGGTGGTAAATAATTTTTTTTTGTTGTTTCTTCTGCCATCAGGCAAAGCTAGCTTGATGGGTCACGTGTCATACAGCATTACCTCTTTTAAGATGAGAATGTTCTGTGTCACATGTTTAGGAGAGTTTCTGCTAGATCTTTGACTCATCTTTTTAAGAGACCAATGGAAATTTCACTCCATTCTCTTAGCCTGTTGAAAATTTTGGTCTTAATCTTGCTGTGTCTCATTTTACTTATGATTACAGTAACTGCCTGATGAACAATGGGGAGGATTAATTAGTTAATGTTTGTAAAGCACTCTGAGATTCTTAATAAGGATTATGTTGCAGAAACAACATATCATTCCTTCTTACTTCAGGACTAAGATATGCATTAGTGGCCTATATGTAATGCCAAAGATCTCTGGGTTGCTTGAGGAGAACAGAAGCTCAGTTTTCATATATTCTATAGCTTTAAATACATTTATAGCTTTTACCACTGTACAGGTGCTCAAAACAAGTTGAAACTACCTTGCTGCAACAACTCTGAAGACTGCTTCAGAGCAGAGAGCCCGAAATAAGCAATACTGCTGATTCCCAGACTTTAATTTGACCCTGGCATGCCTTAGAGATCTTCTCTGGCTTTTCTCAAACAATAAGATGTTCGTCCTCCTTACGATAATGTCTAACACACCATTCCTCCTACATTAATGTCATGCATACAAGTTGTGATATAGGCACTCACATTTCTGTGCAGCATGGAACTGGAATTCTAAATATTATCTGATGTGAACAGTATGGTAATTTGTATGAGGATACAATATATTATGTTTAGGGCTTACAAAAAATATACTGTTCATCTCTACAGTTTCAATCTGCAATGACATTGTTATGGGACAGTAAGGGATGTTAAATACTTTAATTTATTTAGACACCAAAAAAAAATTACTGCAGGAACAGTACATGAAAATATTGCATCTTATTAGGCATTTCTTATGTGATTCAGTCTACAAATAAAATGTCATGCAGTTCTAGCAAAAGGAAGCTTATTGAGGAGAAGGCTTACTTGGCCTAATGGCAAGGTCCGACATGCTGTCATTATTCTGCTGTTTTCTGACCTTGCAATCAAGCCCTCGGAGCTACACAGATCAACGCTAAGCCCCAGTTGAAGGCCTGTACATGCCCTCAATTGCTAAAGAACACAGCTGTCTAGTGGATGAAACTGCAACATAGAAAAATTGTGTTCATCTGCCTACATTTATTTATTTATGATAAAGTTATTATATATACCTACATTATCTCCATGTAGGGCTGTGATATAACTTCCATTGTCTTGCCTACAAAAAAGGTTTTATTAGTCTATTTGGTTATTTTTAGGCACAGGGTTTCACTTTTGTAAGTCTGATACTAAATGAGGAATCTGTATAAATCTTTACTCCAGACACAAGATATTTTGAGAGTAGAACAGGAATAAAAGATTATTTAGTGAATTTTTAGTGACATTTTTTGAGCACTAATGTTGTTTCAGCTGCTTGAAATACAGAATAAATGTATAACATAAGAATACTCCATAGGTAGAAGATAAATATAAATATGTATTTAAGTATATATATAAATACACATTAAAATTAAATATCCATACATAAGAATAAATATATAAATAGAACTATAAGTATAGATAGAAGAAAAATAATTTTTCTAATGTATGAATGGCTCATAGAATGAGAGAGAAGTTTCACAAAGGGACTAGTCTCAGAATTAGTCTTAGGGCCATTCATAAAAGAAAGCTTTCCTGATCCAGAGAAAGTTTCACATATGGCTTCAATAAGATCTTACACATGCAAGTGCTTATCTGAAAATATTTGATCTAAAATTGTTGCAAGATTAACATAGAGTTTTCCTAGTAACAACCTATAGAATGTTACCACACTGTCCTTCAATTTTCCTTTTACTTTATGGAACTGATTTTTTTCCCATTCTCATATTAAGCAGCAAGCTGACTTACAGCTGACCCTGCACAAAGCTGCTTTTTTTGACACACTGTATTCTCAGCTTGAGTAAATCAGTATACATTCACATTGGCATTATTACCATTATTCTTATTGAGTCTTACTGAGGTAATTGATTTAAGTAAATTGATGTTTAGTAGCCTCTGAAGGCTGGCACAACAGTTTTGCAGAAGTGTACAGTAAACTGGAAAGGTGCAGTTTCCCATAAGGCTTAAATTACTGGTAGTAAAGTACTGACCACATCCCTTTTTCTGGTCCAGTAGAGAAGTGTGTGGTTTTGCCTTTCCAGAAATTGTCAACTTTGACCGAAACAGAAGCAGACACGTCTCTTTGAACAAAGTGTGAGTTAAGAGGGAAGGATTTAACTACCTAGCATGTTTCATGTTCTGGAGTCCTCCCTCCTGGCAGAGATCTGTCATTCTCTCTGCTAGGTTATTTCTGTGCCTTGAGTTTTCTCTTGATTTTTCTTAACCAGTACAAACTATATTCCCACAGTGACAGTCTTACACTCTAGGACTTTGGAAGAAACAGATCTTCTGCTTCAGAAATGCATTTTTGTTAATGGTTTCAAACTTAGCAGCCATTTTTCAGGTTTAACAATCTGTAACCTGCTTTTTCTCTAGCCTTTTTGCATGTTTTGGAAAATGTAAGGAGTGCATTCTCCTGCTGTCTGACCACACAAGAACAAGTAGTTGTAACTAAGTTGTAACTAGTGAAACAGTCCAGAAGTCCCTCTGCAGAGGTAAAAGGTTCTAAAGGAAGAGTCACTTCCCATGTAATCCAGTGAAAAATCTGTTGCACAACTTTAAAGAACAGCAAGGCTTCTCTCTCTTCACCATCACTAGGCTTATTTTGACACTTTCAGCCTCTTTGAGAGTTTTCTATTCGAGGGCCCAACCTCACATGCAGTCTGGAACAAGATGTACCTTATCCAGAATTAAGAAAAGCCCAATCAACATCTTAATCATTTCTCCCCATCTTCTTTAAATACTTTTATATCAGTTCCTGCCTGTCAGAGGTACATGGAATTACCACTGGAAATAATACTCCCAGGTGGCAGTTGTTACTTGGTTGACTGATACAAGTGCATATAGAAGTAATTGGGCAAAGTAGGAAACAGTTTTCCTTGTTTCTTCTCAAGAAGTTAAAAGGTCAACTTTCAAAGTTCAGGCTGGTGATGACTGAGGACATTCTAGTCTAGTGTTACTGTAAAAATGTGATAATGTAATAAAAGACTGTTTTCTTAATAGACAAGATCCTGGTTGGTGCTGAGCAGCTGTGGATTCCTAGATTCACTTGCCATCCTCATTTCAGATGTGGCAATAAAGGACAATGTGATAAGTACAAGGAGAAGGTGGAGCTGTGAGGATGAAGTATGAAGCAATTAAAAGTTCATTAAATGGGCTGGTAGGTATCTCACACTAACCAAGTAAGCCTTCTCATTGTAAAAGGAAAATGCATATAAGCACATCTTTGTAAATAGCAATAAAATTACAATATATAAATATTTCCTCTGTCATAATTCTCCACTGTTTAATCCATTGTGCAGAGAAGTTTTTTGTAACCTTCATTCACATGTGAATTGCCACAGGGTTCCTCAGACAAAATTCTGGTTATGCAGGTCATATATGAATTAGTCAGGCCTGTATCTCTATGCAAGAACCTTGCATAGTAAAAGTATCAGATCATCAGAACAACGTTAGGTGTTTACCAAACAACTACTCACAGTTATGTTTGTTGAATGATGGACCCTCAGATGGAGAAAACTACAAAATTTGATCTACTGTCAGGATATTATTCCCTATATCTTTCTAAGGATCCCACATGCTTTATGTATGTTAGTTAATGTACATATATCTTTTCTAAGAACTAATGACCATTTAAATTGTTATCAGGACAGGACCAAAGTGTACAGTCAAACTGTAGTACATGGACACTTCCTGAGGCTTTGTTCAACCTTGCAGGTGAACAAAGAGATGTCCCCTGAGGGAGGTTTACAAGGACACAGGACCCGGTGAGCGCTCAGTGGGTCTAGTAGGAACATGACACACAAATTCGTGAAGCTTTCCATATTTTTTATGGAACAGATTATCCTGAGTGCCATTATGCAGCACATGAAGGACGCCCAGGTGATCAGGCCAAGCCGGCATGGGTTTACAAGGGGCAGGTCCTGCTTGACAAACCTGATCTCCTTCTATGACAAAGTGACCCACTTGCTGGATGAAGCAAAGGCTGTGGATGTTGTTTACCTGGACTTTAGCAAGGCCTTTGATACAGTCTCCCACAGTATCCTCCTGGAGAAACTGGCTGCTCATGGCTTAGATGGGTGTACTCTCCACTGGGTTAAAAACTGGCTGGAGGTCCAGGCCCAGAGAGTGGTGGTGAATGGACTCAAATCCAGTTGGCAGCCGGTCACGAGTGATGTCCCACAGGGCTTGGTACCCATTCTCTTTAACATCTTTATCAATGATCTGGACAAGGGGATCGAGTGCACCCTCAGTAAGTTCACAGACAACACCAAGCTGGATGTCAGTGTTGACCTGCTGGAGGGTAGAGAGGCTCTGCAGAGGGATCTGGACAGGCTGGATTGATGGGCTGAGACCAGTGATGAGGTTCAATAAGGCCAAATGCCGTGTCCTGCACTTAGGTCACAACAACCCCATGGAGCACGACTGGCTTGGGGATGAATGACTGGAGAGCTGCCTGGCAGAAAAAGACCTGGGGGTGTTGGTCGACTGTCAGCTGAACATGAACCAGCAGTGTGCCCAGGTGGCCAAGAAGGCCAACAGCATCCTGGTCTGTATCAGGAACAGTGTGGTGCGTGTGACCCAATAGGTGATCATCACCCTCTACTCGGCACTGGTGAGGCCTCACCTCGAGTACTGTGTCCAGTTTTGGGCCCCTTCCCACAAAATAGAAATTGAGGTGCTGGAGTGGGTCCAGAGAAGAGCAATGAAGCTGGTGAGGGGTCTTGTCCTAGTTTGAGGTAAAACAGAACTAATTTTCTGTTCAGTAATTTTACTTTTTTAGCTAGGCCTCTTCTGACTAACTAAACTCTGAAATTAACAGCATAATGTTCAGAAACTGTTCACTCTCACAGTGATAACGCCTGATTATACCAAGGAATGGTATGCAGAGAGGCCCCTGCTTATGCTTATTGCTATAACAACCAAGGTCAGGTAAATTTGTTATTTGCCCCGTTAGAGGGTCGGAAGCGGAAAAGTGTAGAGGGGTCACACCTGTAGGGAGGAACGGACAGGACAGGTGACCCAAACCTGACCAACAGGGTATTCCATCCCATCTGCATCATGCTCAGTATAAAAGCTGAGGGATCAAAGGGTCAACTCTCTTCCTTCAATGGCCGACGTCCGAAGAGGACCCTGTCTGTTCGTCTGCCTTTGATCCCGATCCAAGCGTTCCTGACTCCAGATCCGGAATCTGGCTCCTGTCCATCACTGAGTCCAGCCTGGGACTTTCCCCTGTGCCTGATGGTGATGTGATCATCGTCCTGGGAGCTTGATATAGTTTTGTATATACTGTATACTTTTTTATTTTATTTTACTTTTTTTTTCCTTTTTTTTTCGCTTATTATTTATTTATATTTTCATTAAAGTAGTTTAGTCTTTTTCTAAACTCATAATTTTTGTTATCCCCCTCTTCCTCTCTTCCCTTTTCCTTAGGAGGGAGAGGGAGGGGCCATCTGTCGTTCTGGTTGGTCAATTCGGTCAAAACCACGACAGGTCTGGAGCACAAGTCTTATGAGGAGAGGCTGAGGGAGCTGGGGCTGTTCAGCCTAGAGAAAAGGAGGCTGAGGGGAGACCTTATCGCGCTCTATAGCTACCTGAAGTGGAGGTGTAGAGAGGCGGGGGTTGGTCTTGTCTCCCAAGTCGCAGGAGATAGGACAACAGGAAATGGCCTCAAGTTGCGCCAGGGGAGGTTCAGATTGGATATTAGGGAACATTTCTTCATGGAAAGGGTTATCAAGCATTGGAATAGGCTGCCCAGGGAAGTGATTGAGGCCCTATCCCTGGACGTGTTCAAAAGATGGGTTGACATGATCCTCAGGAATACGGTTTAGTGATTTTTATTGCTAATTTCTTATTTATTTTTTTGTCAGAGTTAGGTTGATGGTTGGACTAGATGATCTTTAAGGTCTCTTCCAACCTAGATGATTCTATGATTCTGTGATTCTATGATTTTGCTTCAAAAACATAGAGTCTACTTTGACTAAGACAATGGTTGTACTTATGAAATTGATTCTTGCTTATGCCCTAAGAAGTAGCAGCCTGCACCATGGGGAAGGTGGGATTTTTTAGCTCAGAAATGAAATTAATTCACAGATATTAAAGAAGTGCTTATATTTGAGAGCGTTAGTGAGGATGGAGGCAGGTTACAAAGCAGAGCAGGGCTGTCAGTGGGCTGGTGGAGCACACTGGTAGGGGCCTCATGCCATATATCCTTGGTATTCAGCAACCATGTTTGAAGGGCTTGTGCAGCACCACCATGAAGGCACACTCCTTCACGGATAAATGTCAGGATTCGTGGATTACATAAAACTATCTTCCTTGAGCACAGCCCTTGAAGGTGGTGGCTGAAGACTCTGGCCTGTCCTGTCCTGTCCTTGCAGTTCAGTGGCCCTGCCTAGGGAGGAAGGAGTTGGCTTCAGCTGTACAGAGATTCAAAGTCTAACACAAATATTATGAGTTAAAGAGGTTGGGCTTTTTAATTGCCTTCTTAGGAGGGATTTTAATTTGAGGAGAATGTGCTTTAAAAAAAGGGAAAACCAGCATGTGTCCACTGTTGGGTCTTGTCTGTCAAAAAAACCCCAGGAATAATTTCAATGTGAGATTTGAAGACTTACTGTATTTCTAAAAAACAATACAAAACAAAACAAAACAAAACCACCCACAACCCAACAGCCCCCAAATCCTGAAGCTCTTGGCTTACTATAATATTAAGATTTGTATGAAGTAGCTTGACTGTGTGTGAAATGAAATTTCTTCTCTTTCTTCGAAATGACAAATTGTCTCTTATCAGCACGACAAGTAGGGACTGGGGCAGAATTTTAAACAAGGGAAAATACTAAACATAGCTCTCCGTGGTTTCATTGTGCGCAGTTCTGGCTTTCCTGCTTTACTTGTGGCAACAGTCCATATTCTTGGCCTTGTGTCCCAAAATGAACAGATGTAGCATGCCATCCTTATTTTTAACTGGCACATGGTATCATTCCTGTGAAGATGCTGACTCCAGTTATGACAATTTTAACTTGACTGTTGATTTAAAGGCCTATGTTTAATAGAAAATAATTTTTGTGGTGTCAGAATGATAAAAAAATCACATATACAGTATTTGAGAAAAAATGCTCTCATCAAATGAGCATGGTAATATTTATAAAATCTAAATGCTTCCAAATTACTTGGGTAAAGAGTTGAAATGTGATGCAAAATCCCGAAAGTGTAAAACATGCACCTACTAATTATTATCAACGATTCAGAGGATTTATTCAGCTTTCAAATTCCCTCATTCCTTACATTTATGGAAATAAGTGTCCAGCAAGCATAAGAAGGGTCATCTTGGACTGCTCTTGAGCAAAAGACTAGTAACAACAGCTAGAAGCTGGACACTAAGCTGTACATTTGATTGCTGTCTTTGAAATCCCATTCCCACATCACTATTTATGATCTTTCAGATGGAGACATATGTTTAATAATCAACACGAGTGTGCAGGTCTAACATTTACTATAAATTTCTTCCAAGTTCTTGTTAGAAGATATCTAAAGAAAGTGTGTTTGGCCTCTGCAGCAGACAATGAAACTTAGCATTTTCATAAGTTCAGTTCTTCAGCATTGGAAAGGTGATGTTAACAATGGGAAAATAAAAATTGTTAGAAAGGAGGTGTCATTGTATGCTATTTTCTGATCTAAGGAATATAGAGAATCTTTTCACGTAGAAGGCATGTGAAGCCTGAATGAAGTGTCAGATGGGACATTGAAAAACATCTACTCCCTGTAGTGTCTCTGCTGAACTTGGTATTTCATGCAGTCAGAATGTGACCAACAGTTTTCTACATAGGTAGTGACTAGGACTACAGGACTCAGTATTTAGAAAATGTAAAGCTATTCTTATCAGATCAGAGCTACATGAAGGAGAATTTAATATTTGTAATGTTTATATAGAGATTTATCTCAGAGCCACTTCTCTCATATATATTATTTCCCGGTCTAATCTAATATTTGCTTGGAATCTTCCTTGTGTTCAATACTTTTTAGAACTGTAATAAATAATCCAATTCAATTTAGAAAATAATAATGTTTTCCTCCAAATTCTAATAATTCTGTGATACAATCTGTCCTAGTTATAGTAACATGTAGTAATTTCCTTTCCTTTTCAATTTCTTTGCCCAGTTCTTTTTTCTTTTCAATTATTTTTTTTTTCATAAGAGGTTCTTTTGTTCAAAGGGTTTGGAATGGGTTGGCAGGGCTTTTTTGAATTCATGGTTTCGTCATATCTTTTTCAATTTTTTCCTTTAATGTACTAGATATTACTCCTGAAAAATTATGCATAATCACTAATGGATATTAAGTGCTGCCCAGCATAAACTTTTCATTCGTACATTTAAAAATATATGTAATAGATGACCTGGTTGTTTCTTCTGCTCAGTTATCTTGTGCAGTGCATACAAAAGAGGGCTGTGTGGCTTCCTCTACCCTTTCAGGTACCTAGGGCAGAAGTTGCACACCTTTTATTAACATATGGACTGTAGCAGACCCCTGATAAAATGGACTCCTTTCCTCCTTTAGTGTTTCTTTGCAAGACTAATGTTAGTATGAGACATTTTTCTGTATAATCCTGAGTTGTTCTTATTGTTGGGTGTGTTACTTTCTGTCCTAGATACTTTTGAAATCCCCAGGGTTCAAGTTTAAGGATGTTGGTCTGGCCACCATCTGGTTGTTTTTAAAGATACTTTTACTTTTCATACAAGCTAAACCCCTTTATTTTTCAATATAAATTGCCAGAGTCAGAATGAGTGAGTATTGATTTCTAGAAATAGCTTTGTATTTTTACAAGCTGTTGTTTAATGGCCTCAGGGTTGTGGAGAGAATGAATGAAAATAAGTTGTGGTAGTTAACATGAAGATTCATAAAGTGTGCTGTGTAGTCATATTTTCATCTGGGGCAATGGTTAACCTCCCAAGCCACTCAGACATGGATGGAGTGAGAGTCACCTTCTTGGACTTGAACACCGAGGAGAGGGATTTGACCTTGGGACAGTGTCAGCATAGTTGGTATGGGCTAGAGCTTTCTCAGGATTAGATCTTATTAAGTTCCATCTTTAGACAAGGTGTTAAATTACTTAACTCTGTAGGGAATGCCACTTAGATGTTTTTCCAAGCAAGGCAGGCTGTATTCTAACAGTGACGGCTCATGTAAGCAGCTATTTTATAGACATCTGTTATGGTTATTTTAGCTATAAACAACCTCCCTCTCTATATGTTTGGCTTTCCAAAATTTCCTTGTACTACTACACAGAATGCATGTTTGCTTCTCAGCTGGATCTGGACCTTGGCTGACTTTTTGGTGTTACATATCAAGAATGCCAAGCCGGATGCTCCCAATTTAGCAGGTCTTCCAGAGGTGTTCTCCATTTGTACCTCATCCACCCTGTCCTTCTTTCTCTCCTGTGGCATAGGTATCAAACTAGCTTTTTCATTGCATCCACAATTTAGGGACTTGATTTAGGGGTGTTTGGTGCTTGGAAATTTTAACCCAGTTTTTTCAATTTAAATCTCTGCTTCTGTTGAATGAATTATCACTTCTGTAACACATAGTCCCTTCTCAGCACAGTGTGAGCATCAGGTAAACATTGACACAGTTTTAATTAGAGTAGCTTAAGGGAAATTTTTTACTGGAGTAATTATTTTAAGAGTACTACAGATGCTTGTAATTTTAAAGAGAAAAAATCCCCAAAGTTTCAGCATAATTCGTAAAAAAACCATGATACTACAGGTGCATGTGGACCTGCACATTATGTGTGCAGATGGGATCTGATCTTTTCTGACATCTTTTATGACTAGTTAACATGATTGGGGCCAAATGATTTTCTGGAAAAAACCTGTCTTTGCTATGCAATAGATCTTACAATGAGTAAGCTCAGTGAAACTCCTTCCCAGGATAGTCACTCACAGCTTAACTCCCTGGCATGATCTTATTATACAAAATCAAATAACATTTCCCTTTTCTAAAACAAAGTAAATTTTACTTAATATTTCCTTTTTCTGTTGGGAGATAATTAGGAGATCAAGGAATTGTTCTGCTGAAAATTTCTTATTCTGTTTTGCTGGAGTTTTATACCCTTGTGCTAGTAGAGTCAGTACTGAACTGTAAAATGGGTATTATGCTAAGGACACTATTGTTAATTAATCATTAGATTATTATTGCAACATTATTAAATATTGTTTACAACAACAATCAAATAGCAAGATGATAAAGCACATCTGTTGTAATGTTGTAGGAGTGTATCCACATAGGCCGTGCACGAACAGTTGATTGTTATCCTCAAATGTTCAGTATGCTTATGTCACTCATCAGGGAACAAAGAGAACATTCAGGATATGGTCATGACACCTGGATAGTTCATGCAGTAATGAGATTAGAGTTACGATTCTTTTTGTACAGTATAGAAACATATATAGGGAATGTTTGTCTCAATTGCTTGAACTTTAAACTTTATTCCCAAATCTGTTCTCTTCCTCTATAATAATGCCTAATAGCAACATATTCTTTGCTTATTATTCATGGTGCATTAGTGATGCATTCACATGTCTGCCAGGCTGAATGACAAAAAAGATATTAGAGTAAATTTCCAAAACACCTAAAAGCCTCAGACTTGTAAACTTTGAATGCAATGTCGTACTTGGAATGCTTGCTGCTCTAAGGGGGTGATTGTAGCACCCAAACACCACCAAAGCAGAAATCCCTGAGCTAGCAAAACTCCAATTGAAGGAGTGAGGGATCATATAGGTGAGAAACACACAGCTTTGGAACTAGGCAGGTTTATTTACTTTGCCTTATGCCTAAGCAAAAAACAACCCAAAAAACCCCAAAACCAACAACAAAACCCACGCACAAAGAACCCATGCCAGAAGTCTCTAGCCTGTACATACTTAACCCCCATTTAATTGTTTGTGAGTTATCCATTATACTTATGTAAACATTTTCAGAATTGAGTTTGTGCTCTCAGGAGAGCATTTGCAGCCCTAATCTAAAAAGTATAAATGCATCTTTAATACAGTTATGAAGAATTTGTCTAAAAACTAATGAGTTGATCAGGCTTGTATTTGATAACTCTAATCACAAGATATGAAAGCATGGATCACAAAACAGCTGTCAAGAATTTCTCTTCCTTTTCCGTGAAACATTCCAGTTATGATTGATATTCCTGTGGGGAAAAATTAAAAGGCCCACTCTTTTTAAGACTCCTCAGTCTTTTTGCTCTGCAATAATGAGCTACACAGTTTATGGAGGTTATTTGGGCCCACCCACGTGAATATTGTCTTTAGAGGAACTTTACTGCAACACACAGTTAACACCAGTGTTGCTGCTTTCCTTCTCCTTTCTTCCCCCTTTGCTTCCAAAAAATAACTTCTAACAGAATTATACCCTGCTGCCAACAGGCATTGTTGATACTAATGTGCATACACAGCAAAAATTAAGTGTCTTTATGTTTACCTTCACTGGCATATTTAAGGAAGATTACAAGTTCACTTTGAGTGGCTACCACAACATGATCAAATAAATGTAACTAGGCATCTAAACATAAGGACAAGATACTGGAGAATATTTGCTTAAAAGTAGCTGCTCTGCTTCTCAGAACAGTAAAATTTATGATCCAAATACTGTCTTAATGTACTGTTGTCCTGAAAAGTTGTAGACTTTTTTGGTCTAGCTCTTGCGGACCAACCCAGGTGGTAGAAATCTCAGTGAGGAATATGGAGGCCTGCACATGGCATAGATCTGTCACGTCACCCTACCGTGTGCATGATGATATGAAAGCTGAACAGGAAATCATGTCTGCAGATCCATATGGCCACAATCTGTCAACTCTAAGGGTCGATGAAGCTAACTAGACATTGTTAAAAAGGTGACTGTCTCAAAAGCCTGTTGTTTCCCAATACTTCTCTGAAGTTTGAAGTGTAACAAAAGCATACGTGTACCCCCATGGTACATACATGGTAACATTCTTCATGGAAGGAGTGGGAATAGGTCATGCTTAGGGTTTTCTTCTTATATAGATATCTCTCTGAATATTTGATGTATTCATGAATATCATATGAATTAAAATCAGTAATTTTACACAGAACAAAACAGTAATTCATAATGATTGATGGGATACTTAAAATGAAGTGGTAACCTTTTCCTAAGGTGTCTAGGTAGCCTGATATCCACTTCATTAGCAGTATTCCCTGTACTGTATTTATGTAGAGGTATAAAAAATCAGTTGGTTATTTCATGCTGTATTTTTGTGCACAAGGATAGACTTCACTGGGTGCTACAGTATGAAAACAGAGCACTGCTTTAATTCAGGATTTTATAGTGCTCAATTTCAACATTGGAAAGATATAACATATTCCAGATAGCAGAATGAAATGCTAACCAGTCCTGATAAAAAATATACTATCACTGAACACAAAAATATTTAAAGAAGTATTGACTATGTTTCTTTTGTTGTCAGAAAAGATTGCTGAATTTTGCTTTAGTGACTCAGTTGCGGGTTTTGATAAAACAATTCAGATAGAGCTGTAGTTACAAACAGAAGAGTAAAACCCCAACTCAACCCGCTGCAAAACACCATTTGGAATAAGAGTATCTTTTTCAAAGAACTGACAGAACTGAGCTATTTGAATATTTAGAAACTATGGGGAAGGAAAAAGGAACCTTATGCATTGTTACCTACTTGATTATTTAAGGATGCAGCACTCCTCTTCCTCCCGAGTTTCTGTTTTGAAACCACTATTCTCAGTGGAATTATGGCTAATGTTTTTCATATAAGCTTCTACAGAGTGATAGAAGTTTTGGATACATTTACCACACATCAAATTCTACTCTGATTCTTTCCATGCCTTTTAAAAATTCTCCTGGTTTCTGACTCCGTTACAGAAATCTTTTATACTATGTGCAGTCAAGTTTTGCTGAGAGTTCTCCTTTGGGCTTACGCCTGTTGCAGTGAAGATCTGATCTCATGGGCATGCAGAGAGCATACTAACGATGAACTGTGGCATTAGATAGCTATCTTATATTGTGGGGCATAGGGACCCATAACTTCCAATTTTAGATTCACAAAGATATTAGCCAGGAAAGGAGGCTGGAAGACTGAAAGATGTGTGGTGCTAACTAGGTACCAACATAATCACATTTGGTGAGACACTGTGTGACAGCAGGTGATTTTGGAGATTTACATAAAAAATGCAGGAATTACAGCAAAATTTTTGTCGGCAAACAGAGGTGAAAACTGGACACAACTGGCATGTGTATAAACTCTTCCCGAGTTGAACTGACCTCAAATAACTTGAGAATTCCTGGTTTTCTGTTATTTTATTTTAGAGTCTTCCTGAAAGCGGGAAAGCAGTATAATTTTTTTCATCATTAAAGGATTGAGGTGAACAAATGGAAGAATAGTCCTTCAGCTCTGATATACTTGCAGTCCACTGATGCCAATGAGAAAAGCAGGGGAAACCATGTTCAGAAGCCAAGTTCCAGGAGCACTAGCTCAAATAGTTTCTTGGATTCTGCATTGCTGGTATGACAGCTATCTGGATAGAAGTTTGATAATACCGTGTAGGTGCACGGTATAAAGTAGTACAAAATTGTTGTTCCTTAAATGAATTATTAGAAAAACATACCTATTCTCACTAAGATACGATTGCTATCAATATCCAAAAACTTTTTTCTGTTGTTCTTTATGGAAAGCAAATTACTTAGCATTCAAAAGAATGTGAGTAATTAACTGCCTGGTCAACTTGAATACTACGAAATTACTGAAACATTTATAATCCCTAATGCACTCATGTGTTTGGGTATTTCTTATTGGTTTGTAGCTTGCAGTCCTTTACTGTCATTTCCCAATTTCACTGAGCTACCACTGTTTATTGTTTTCACCATTCAAGATTCATATTTGCAAACCCAACTGGAAATCCCTATTAATTAGAAAAAAAGTAGGCAAATGCTTAACTAATCAGCTGTTAACAATTAGTGCCAGATTACACTAACACGCTTTGAAAATCAAATTGGGGAGGGGAAGGGAAAACCCTTAACAATTCATGAAGGAGGTAGTAAATCTAGCTGACAGAAGATAAAGTTCTCCAGCACTGAGGCAATGAAAGTGGTGTTGATCTATATAGCTGCAGATGTGGCTCCAGGGTGCAATCTGTCCAGCTGCTCAATATCAGTGCTGCCACATGGGCACTGCAACAGGGAAGATAAATAATAAACCTCTTAGTCAAAGAGATAAATACAATCGGCAGCTGCTAATTTTCACACCAAAAGCCTGCTGGTTCCTATTGTTAGGGAGAGTTTTGTGAGGTATCTGATGAACACAAATAGAGGAAGAATGAAGACTTCCCTCGATAGCTCTCCTGTATTAGGCAAGCAAGGAAGGATTTTGGAATTTCATCTTCTAGCTTCCAATTGGTTATGCCAAAGAATATGCCAAAGAATAAAAATTAATTTAGATAAAAGTCCAACATTTAACTTCACTGAACCCAAACTTAATGAAAGCAGTTTATCCTGAAGGTGAGGTTTCTGCTTAATGAACATGGTGGAACCTCACGTACTGGTCCACCAAACTCAGGATGCCAAAGGAGATGAGGCATTTATCTTTTCTCCACAGTTAACCTAAAGGAAGTCAGTGCAATGATTTTGGTTACAAATCTGAATCAGGTGCAAGCAGTTTGCTTGGTAGATATGTGTTTATGAAAGGACAAATGAGTAATTATGCAAGCCATGACAGGGTAACCATGGGGTGTCTTAAAAATATATATGGCCAAAAGGATTTCAAGATGTCATGTGCATTTCTGGAGACTATAGCTCTGCATAACTTCTTTGCAGAAGTGTAAAAATCTTAAATCCATTCGTCAAATCCTGGATTAATTGATGTAAATATTCTACCCCGAGAAACAAATTGCTAATTTTTTTTGCCATTTTCCCTTTACAGCTTTTAGTGGGAAAAAAAAAAAAAAGCTTTCATATTTTGAAAGAATTCTTACATTTAATAAATCTTTGCTTCCTGTGATCCATAACACATCACTGACAATCTTGCTTTGCTGATTAATAGGAAATCACATTTGATGGATTACTGAGGTTCAGCTAAATAATATTACAGTGTTTCTCCCTTAATTTTGTCTTGGAGCAAGAGATTGAAAAGCTACTGGTGTAAACTTATCAAGAAGTCTGAGTGTGGGCTTTAAAAATTGAATAATAAAACGAAATCCTCTGGCAGGCAGGTGGAAGGATACTGCCTGCAGGACTGTGTTTTCTGATGCCATCCAGTGAGATAATGAATCCATGTCTGTGGAAATTGATTCATTAATATTTCATTGAGTCGGCTTCAGTACAATTCATGAACTGCCCCTAGAAATTCAATAAGTGAATTCAATGAGTTGCAAAGCTTAACAAATCTGGAGCAAAAAGTAAAAATACTACAAGCTGATAATTACCAGTGGAATTTTCTGTGTGGAGCAAGCCTTGGAAATAGTATTTTGTGGGCATATTTTATCTTCAGAAAAGCCTAAACAAAACAGCTGCAAACCTGCATACACATGTGGACCTGGATAAAGTAAAAGAACTTTGAATTTGATAGGGTCCTGAAATAAAAATCTTACCTCTTAGTGCTTCGCGTTGTTTGAAATTAGAGCCTGAGTTGGATTTGCATTTTTCAATGGTAGTTATCTTTTAATGGGCTTTTACTACATAATACCTAAATCTTGGCAGGTGCAATTGCAGAACCCAAAGCACACGTTGTGACACAAGTTTCACTATTCTATCTCCATTAGACAGTCTGTGGGAAAGAAAAGTTTTACCCAGCAGCACACAATGAAGCTTGTTATTTTGCTACATTTTGTGCAAAGGATGTTGGACAGATGTGAACATTTAAGCCATCTTGGAAGAAAGGATAACCGCTGAATATGCTACATAGCTGAGGCTTTGGGTCAGAAACACATGCGTGCCAGTAGCTCAATTCACCATGCAGAATTGGCATCAAAGGGACTGATTAGGAAAAGAGATTCAAATTACCTTGTCGACTAAGTAATTGGTCTTTGAGTGTCCCTAAAAAGGAACCAATAAATAATTTTATTTTCATTTTGTATCAGTGTCTCCAAGACCATGTCTAACTAACCTGTATTGATGTCTTTTAATTAAGCCATGCTTGATATGTTTATGCTGCAGTGGTGCATACTGAGTGGTGCATGCTAGACATTCCAGATAAAGTAATTATGCTATTTGTCACTGTCATGATTAATGTGTGACAGCTGTTATGACAGCTGTGCCACTGTTTTGTCACAACACTATGTTCATCCATAACAAAATTAGGTGTCTCACTCGAAGGTACACAGTTGCTGCTATTTTCCTAAGAAGTCAACAATGAAGAAAACTGAGAAGGAATATTACATGAACCTTGTGACAAATAAGAGAAATGACATCTTTATTTTTTTCTTTAAATGATGATATGGCTTCCCTGCATTGGAAATGCAGATAGCTCACCTTTAGCAAACAAGCTGTCACACAGAGCCAATCCACCACTAATCTAACTAACAAGGTCTTTCTATGTGAAGGGATTGCTTCATAATTTGAATTTACCTTGTCAGGCAAGGCTTTAGATGTTATCTAAATTAGCATTGGCTGTAACTTCCCCATCTGTCAGGGGGGCTGGGGAGGGGGAAAATCAGAAGAAAAAGCAAAGACTTTATAAAACAGAGCTGGGGAGGTGCATCTTCCTTTCCTTTCGTAGCCAGTTAAGCAAAGCAAAATAAATAACCTTCTCTGCATTTGCTCCCACACTTCTCTCTGGCAAATGCATACTTCCACCTATTTTAAGATAATTGAAATCTAACTCCAAACTGAATCTTAAATCATCTAATTAAGTACTGTTATTAATGTTAACTAATATTATTTCTTATGAAGCCCTGAAACTGGATTATAACAATAATTAAAATGATGTGAAGAGGGAGATAGCTAAAAGAAAGCATTGTTTCTTTATCCGATAAGTTTTGGTGCCATGGCTACTGTGCATGTTGTTTAAGTACAGAAGAATATACTTTGGCTTCTGCTCAGCATCAAAGATAAGCTGTGAAACATGAATCTTAGAGTAGAAAGCACATACACTGCCAAACATGCAGATTTATACTAAAAAGAATGCATATATTTAAAAGTAGAAAGACCATTTTTTTTCCTCATCAGCTCATTTGGAAATGTGTTTTAATTGTATCCCATTTTCTCTGTATTTTAGTTTAGGTGAGACACACATAGTGTATTTTCCTGCTGTAACCTACTCTTAGATGCAGAGGAAGAGTATCCCTGGAATTAATTATATTTTATCCCACATATAGGATAAAAGAATCTAACACAATTACTGTTGCTACTAGACATTTTATGTCAAATAAGCACTCTGTACTGCTTTTTGCAGCTCTGTACTTACATTTGAGCCAAAGTGGACTGTTCAGAATTACCTGTAAAAATGCATTTTTATTCCTCTTTGGTAAAAGCAGATACATGAGGGAATTTCTAATTTAGTGAAAGAAAATATTCAACACAGAGTCACTTATTTTCTTTCCATTGGTCATTTCAAGACTATGTGAAGAATCACTTTTTGTATCTGTTGGAAATAAATACCATCCTTGGTGGATGTATGCAGCATAGGTGTATATATTCATGTGTTGAATGAATGTTATAATATAACTGCATAAATATAGTTTAGATGATTGGAAAGTGATAAAGGTACAATATCTGAATTTTTAAAGAATTTTTTTCCTGTTTTTGGAAATGTATCTGAGATCATTGTAACATACTTGCATCGCTGGTCACACATATAGTAGAATATGCTGGTAAAAAAATTGGTAAAGAAATTTACTTTAAAAATTAAGCCACAAGCTGGTGGATAATCCTATATTCACATACATAATACTCTAGACTTTTTGAAAGGTTAATCTAAACTAACTTAGGGAAAAGACTCCTAATTTTTAATACAACACTAGCATAAAAACTATCTAACCGGTGTGTGAAATCTTTGTGTGAAGGCAAGACTCTGGATACTGCAGAGACAGAACCTGTCTTACATGTTTTCCTCATATCAGTCCAGCTCTAAGGCAAAATACAAAAAAAACTCCTTTGATCTCAGCAGTAATTGTGAGTATGGTAATCAGCAAATTCTTCTGATGAGTGTCAGTCTGGACAATCCAATATTTCAGTTTAACAACATTTAAAACTAAAACTCACCCCACTACACTTTTGACTATAAATGCTGAACATTTACAGCAGCAAAGAAAAGCTCCTAAGATGTTCAGTGATATTTAAAAATGTGGTAGCATCTTCATTGACAGAAAATGCTTTTCACAATGAAAAAAGTCCAGCTCTAAATACAAACTTACCCTGAAGTGAAGCCAGGGCGAGCACCACTTTTATTGAGGGCATCAGCTACTTTTTACTCTCATTTTCTTAGTGAGCATATTATTTTTGAATTTTTATTCCTGTAACTCCCTAAAGTAAGTACTTTTTCCTTTAATTTTCCTTTCACACTTTTCCTTTTATTTCCCTCTAAGTCTGGCTTGGAAATTAAGTTTTACATAAGAATAGCCAACTCTATTTTGATGGCAAAGAGTGGTTTTGCATCATTTGAAAAAAAGAATTCAAGATTTTTCTGACTTACTCGCTTCTGAAATCTCAGTGCTCTTGCATGACTGAGCCCCAATATAGTTCAGAAGTGATATGGTAAACTATGCTTTTTCTGAAGCTTTATACATAATTCTAACCTTTTCAGAGTTCATGTAAAGTCTATGTGTGAAGAAACTGTACTATATGTAAAAGAAAACATTTTTGCGTGGGTAGTGTTGAGTGCCATGCTGCTTCCCCTGATTCAATAGTGCTTTTTAGTGTGTACTTCAGTGGCAGTAAGATTTGCACATGGTATCCGTTTGTGAGTATTTCCCCACCTGCCTGTAGTTTATGAAGTGTATCTGCACCATACATGCAGCCTCTCCAGCAAGATCTCCTGGAAGGGTGATGATCAACCTCTTCCACAAATGCATTCAAAAACATTGCTTATCAAGAAAGTTACAGGTAGGAACATGTAAAGATGTGGACAAGCACAAAGATGTGGACAAGCACATACATATACAGGAACAAAGAACGTGAATCTTAATTACTGACTGTTGTGAAGCCCTCTACTCGTGCAAAGGGACTTTGAAAGCTTCACTGCTAGCTCCTGATTACATTCAACTTAGTGGTGTGATCCTGTCACAAAGACAGAAGGAAAAACGTGGAGATAGTGTGTTTCAAGGAGGCAATGTATTTGCTTAAGAAGTTTGAATCTTGGGCCCTGACATTGAAGTACAGGGCCCATTTCTAGTGACATTTTAAAGTAACATGTCTCTTTTATACTTAATTGCTGTTGTCACTAGTGTGAGCTACAAAAGGTTTGCAGATCCAGGCTTCTGCTGACATTTGTGACTGATCCATTTCAAATGTTTGATTATCTTCTGAGTCATACTGTTATTAGTATGCATGTGAAATTAATGTGGTGTCCTACTTATCCCTAGGGTGAAATGGAGCAGAAGGTGCAGCGTTAGCAGACAGAGCTCTCTCAACACCCAGCCTGGCAGCGTCAGGATTGCTGTCTGGGTCTTACAAGGTGGAATCAGACCAATGTATTGATTCCTGTAAGCACACGTAAAACTCCTCCTGTATGACTATTAAGCACGAGATAAGGGGCATGGTGTGATTATTTTCTAACTGGCAGTGTTATCTCCATTCCCTGTAAACTGCGTACTCAGAAAAGGAGGAGAAAAAAAAAAAAAAAAAGGGCACCCCTTTCCTCAGAGGAGCCCAATTCTGTCACTCTTCATCCTGTTGCTTGTCATCTTCAGGCAGCACAGAAGAAGGGCACCTCAACATGTTAAAGTAAGTGGATTTTCTGGAGGTTGCCGTGCAGCCAATGTACCCAACCTTTTTGGAGAGAAAACTGGTCAGAAAAAATGTATGGATGTGGTTTGTTTTGGAACACAGCACCAACTGTCAGAAACTATTTTAACAACAGCTGAGGTTACACAACATGGCAGAACTGACCCAAATGATCTTTTTGTGTACTAAACATCTAGTGTTTTGCTTGAAACCTATGGTTGGAGTTTCCCCCTAATCCATGGAACAGACTGGAGAAATTCTAAAAAATTACAAGCATGTGATAAAAATTAGAAGTTTATGCTTATGTAATGAGTACTGAGTGAAGAATAGTATCAATCCCAAAAGTAAAATCTTTTACTGATACAGAATATCTACCAGTGAAACTGTGAGGTTTTATAATCACATACCTGCTAATGACAGGGAATTTAGAGACAACAGACTGAAAACATCATGGACATTAAAAAACACTTGCAGCTGACTTTACAGATATTAAAAAAAACAATGATGCATCCCATTTGGGGTCACCCTTCTAGGAGCAAGAGAATAGAATTTGAAGGCATTTAAGAGGTGAAGAGTATGAATACATTATATTTAACTAGTGACATGCCAAGCCTAGAGAGGAAATGCAAGAGAATATGAAATTTAGAGAGTGATTAGAAACAGCTTCTAAACATCTCTATGTTTAACAATTTACAGTGTAATGAAGGAAACAAAAAAATAAAAATCAGAAAACAACAGCCAAAAATACTTTGATCATTAGTAAGCCACACATGAAGAAACACTAAACCAAAAGCATGAATGTTCCCCTCTTTCTCCTTGCTTCAGTTTGCACATAGTCCTAGAAAACAGGAAGACGATTAACATGCAGTGTCTATCTGTTGTTCAGACACAGTTAGAAAAATATCCATAAAACAAACTAGAAAGACTGCTTCTTGGGTGACCAAGTAGAGTGGTTTCTATGAATTCATTTTATCTGGGCTGAAAATGGATTTTAACATGCAAACACCATCTCTGAATATTGAATGAAGATTACTAGGCTTTCTCAATTAGTGTAGGTTGCTCTGATCTCTGCAAGTAGATTGCAACTGGTAAATTCATTTTACTGTCTGGCTAAATGTAAATAAAATAATAAGATCTAGTTATTTATTGTATAGGGCAGGCAACTGGATTTGGTACAAGAAAATAATGCAAACCAACAAAAGGTCTTGTGTATTTGCAGGCTATAACAAAGCTACTAATAAAAAAAAATATTTTATCAGATGAGTCTATAACTTAAGTATTACTTTCATGAGTTCAGACAGGATAAGCTTAAATCTCAAACTGCATGCCTTTCATGTTGCAGAACACTAGTGTTTCAGGTCAGCTGATAGGCGAAATGAGTGGTTAGCACTAGTGGTTAGCACTAGTCTGTGCAACAAGGTCAAAACAGACCAAAGAGCTCGAGTAGACATTGGCATCACATATTGTTTTCCTGGAGGTCATGGGAAATGGCAGCAGGGGAGAGAGGCCCTTAGAAAGCATGTCACAGCACATTGGTCATGCAGAGGAGGAAACGCATCCTCATGGCCAGGACTGTTAATGAGGAAATTACTGTTTGCTGACCTTGTACCTGCTTGAAGCTTTGCTATATGGAAGTCCTGAAGATTCAAAATGTCTCTTGTTAAGATCAGAGAAAAGGTGTGTGTGTATGTCTTGTTTTGCCTTTAATGGAGATATTTTTCCTTTAAACGTCAGCCAGATTTGGGCTAGTTTTCTAGACTATGATAAAGTCTGAGGATTCAAATACAGAGTGACCTTCCCCATGATTGTATTGACTGCCTGTTTCTGATCTGGTGATTAAACATGGAGACTTCTTGCCAATGTTGTCCTTGCCCATGTATTACTGCAGACAGAAATGCTAATTATTCTCATCTAGTTCACTTGTGAAGTCTGTTACCTTGAGATTTTAACTCTAAGAAGCAATGTCAGAGATAATGCTGTTGAGTACGCCTAGTCTGTTCCCAAGTTTGATGAACGTGTACTAGAAGGAAATCTCAACAATTTCCAGTACTAGATATGTCTCCTGTTTGGAGACTGCAGATCTGCTGTTTTACTCTGTTCACATTTTTTGTCTCTCCTTTCATTTTTTTTTTTTAAATTACGGTAGTTGAAGTAATGCTAACTTTGTATAATATGCTCACATTTTCTCACTTTCATCAGGGTATTCTATAAATCACGCTCTCATCTTGTGAATATGAATATGCTGGTCTTTCATGTTATACTTAATTCTGAAAAGCAAGACATAGTTGACCTAGACAAAATGCTTGCTTAATAGTATCTCATCTAGATCTACTTCATGACATTTTATTATGCCATGTAAATGCACCCTGAGTGACTTGAAAAGAATGAGAAAATAAGTGAGGGGTCAAAAAAATCTAAGGAATTTAATTATTGAAATTAATTATTTGCCTATTTTTCAAAAAATTCTTAATGTTTGAATAGGTCAGAATTCTGTGTCTGATTTTCTATTGCATGCATCCTCTGCTCCCAATCTGACTTAAGTACAGGTGGAAGGTATGTACCCCAAAATATATTAGTCATCTTCTTTTTATTGCATCAGCAGAAGAAGCAGCACGACCCGTGTCTTTATCTTTTCTTACATTCTGTACCATATTGAACAGATATTTGGTAAGCATTGGCTGTGACATGACCCGACATATCTTAGCTGAAAAGAACACAAATAGCTTTCTACAAGGACAGAACACACAGTAGCCTTGCTGGCCTTTCCCTGGTAATAAGGTCTTGAAAGACAAAGCTAAGTGAAACTCAGAGCATGTACAGTGATATCTAGGACTTAGCATTCCTGTAAAACCAAGAAAGCAAGTCCCTTTGAAGGATGGCTCTGTTTTGCAGAAATAGTGTATGTATATATATATGTGTAAGTATATATATATATGTGTAAGTATGTGTATATATATGTATGTATATGTGTGTATGGTTATGTATATGCATCTGTGTCTGTATCTACTTCTATCTATCCATCTTATACATATAATAAGGATAATATATATATACAGGATATTTTTAAATAACCTGATTGCTAAATGAATTGAGACCACAGAAGGACTGTGAATCCTGTAAACAATATAACAATTTCTTTATTTCTCAGAGCAAATCATATTTGTCTGTTCTGTACTCCTGTAATATTCCTTGTGCAAAGTCAAAGGAGCATACAAGGCAGCTATTAAAGAGTGCCTGGAGTTCCACAAACTGCAGATCTTATTTTAGGGCAGGAGGTGGTAAAAGTGATAGAGTATCTTAGGTTGTTAACTCCTAATCTGTTGTGTATATATTAAAGGCCACGGAGAGTTTACGATCAGACCTACAGCCCCTGGATACTTTAGAACAACCACACTTATGTCAATATTTAAACACATCTGAGTCTGAGTGTGATTCCCCAAATAATAACCGAAGCTTAAGTACCGTTGCTAGCAGTTTCTTCCAAATTCAAAAGCAGCTCTATTACTGCTATTAATTCATCAATCATTCTGTACAAAGTTTCTGATCGTGATAAGCTGTGATATCCCAATAAAGGACAATGAAGAACAAGTGTAACACTCTTACACAATTGTTGCATTCATATCCAGTTTACAGTACCCAAATATTTTCAGGCCTATTAATCTAGCAGTTTTTTTCCTAAACACTATGGTGTAATACATCCAGCTATAAACATCCTCAATTTTTGTAAAAGTGAACAAAGTGGTTTTACCATATTTTGCAATACCTTTTCCCTCTCCACCAAAACTGTGAAGAATATTACCTCCTGTGAAATAACCTTTGTGCAACAGGAGTGGTTTTTGTCACACTGGCTTTTTTTTGAACTTCCTTCCAGCGGTCAGGCTATGTAGTATCACCACAGGCTGCTGGGGTGCTTTGTAAAAGGCTGCCAATCAGATGCTGGTGTCAGTCAAATCTAAGTCAATGTCAGGACTGCTACGCAACAGTTGCTTCCAAGTTTTTCTTTAATACCTGGGGTTTGTGTTACTGATATTAAATAAAAATTCTTTGCAATGAATTTTAAATGAAGGAAAAGCTCTCACTAGAGATTTGTTAAAAGCAGGCTAACAGTTGTTCTCTTTC
>NW_015090766.1:0-13674 GCF_001431845.1 Calidris pugnax | reverse complement strand
TTTCCCCCCCCCCCCCTTGTTTTTAGTAGAAGGGCTTTAAATTATATATTAACCAAAAAGGTAAACAGAATAAAATGGGCAATTAAATATTAACGGAAGATGTAGTGGAATTGTCCTGTGCAGCACTTAAAATGGCCTGAATGATTGAGCTGTGAATTGCTGTCCCTTAGGTATTGAAAAATTCATCAGCACTATTTAATAAATGTTCGTATTCGTAGCCACTCATGTTTACACTGCAGCACTTCCAAGAGAGTGCTTACTAAAGAAAACATTTTAATGGAAGGTGAACTTTCCTGTACAGTGAGTCACCTTAAATTATACAGACTATGTGGCAGAGGAGACAGAGAAATCTCTGAACTGACAAATGAGAAGTCTGAATAACTTAAGAGCATCTTTCCTTAAAGGAATCTGCCCATGGTTTGTAAAGAGCTTTCTGAATCCAAAGCTACTTTGAAGTTTTTAAAAATTCATTTTGTTTGCATTTTAAAAATATTTAACCTTCACTGCCCGTGTGAAATTGTCTTCCTGATGACTTAGGCTGAGGATGTGATTATTACTGGAAAGACACCTGCCTGATCTAGAGGAAGGGAAAGAGTGGCAAAACAAAACTTGCATCACGAATCAATCAAACGTTGAAGTAGTGCTTCTCCAGGTGACACTCTGTAGACTCAATTTGCATATGCAGCATATTAATGCTATTAAAATATTCATTAGCAAATTTACTGGTTTAATCAATGAGTTCACACCAAAACCTTAGAATATAAACAAAAAAAATTCCCGAGTGTTTAGTGTACTAATATGGAAACTAGTGACGTCGTAAGAATGCCTGTTCTTAACATGAGGATTTCTTTCCTAGATGTGATTCAGTGGCTGCCCTAGGCTGGAGGCAGCACACTGCTGTTAGCACCCCACTCAAATTCTCCCATTGCTCCTGCATGAGGAAGAAAGAAACAAGCTTTTTGTTTTCTGGAGGATGGTAGTGGATATGCTCTTATCAATCTAGTGACTGCAGTGTAGCCTGGCTTTGTGTCCCTGTTCTGCGCCAGGGGGTGGGTGTTTGAAATTTGTTGTACGTGTTATTTCTCTCATTAGTGTGTTTGAGTCTGCAGCTTAGGAGAATAGTGGGACTGATCATAGCTAGTGTTCAGATTAGTTGCAGAGCAATAAGATCTTTGACTGTCTTTCAGGTTATTAATCTAGCAGAGGTCCATTCTGACCTTTGTGACTCTCCCAATCTGCTCATTAATTTTCCTCACAAAAAGCACGATATCCCACAACAGTCCAGTTTGTTGCACTCTGGCCGAGCTAGACATGTGGTAGGCAAGTTTTGACAGAAATACTTGGCTCCAATTGAAGCTTCCTTGGTTGTTCTGTGCAAGTTCACACAGTAGTTAAGGACTTGTGTTATTGTGGCAGATGAAAAAAGTTTAGAATAAATTTAGAATAAATTCTCTGTTAGGAGAAATTAGTTTGCTTCTACTGAAGTGACATAGTAGCAAGTTGACTATACTTCTTACAAAAGATGTATTGGACAGCATGGGTCTGCTGAATATTTTCTGAAGAGAGCTGCTTCACTGAAGGTTAGCATGGTTGGAAGAGAGGCCTGACTCAATTGCTATGCTTTGAGGGAACTAACATAGACTTCAGAAAGTAATTTTCTCCCACTTTTTCTAGCATGTGCCTTTCTCTGGAAGCTAAGTCTAATTCAGCCTTTTCAAAATTCAGGCTTGCTTTCCATTAAGTGTTTTTCAGAGGCAAAGAGGCTATTTGCAAAGCTGCTGTAGCAACACTTGCCACAAAACAAGAATACGCTAATTACGCTGTAGCACTGAAAGAATAAACTTCTCAACTCAGAGAGCTACCCAGTGGAGCTGTGTCAGATGAAGTGGGTCTAAGAAGTCCCATTTCTCTCTGTCGCTGTCATAGGGACTGAAGCATGCACAAGAACTAGGTGATGGTTTCAATCATTGCATGAAACAACAATAGAAGTTAAAAATGTTTAAAAACTTAAGAAAATCTTATTATATTTGCCCTCCTAAAATGAAGAGTGTTTAAAAACCGTGTGCATAGAAACTTTTCAAATAATCAAGGTAATTGTATAACTGCTGCTTTAAAAAGCTCTTCCACAAAACAGCTTGTCAGAAAGGAGTAAGCTAAGTAGAGAAATACACATTAATGATATGGTCTGGAAAATAATCAAAGCTAATTTGGATTCATTCCTCAGTGATAGCTCAGAACCATACCTGGGAACAGATTGCAATAAAATATTTCCCATGGGATTAAAACTAATGTTTTTACATTTCCTTTGGTGGGTTTATGGAGCTATTAAAGGAGCTATTCTGTTATGGTAATGCAGCATGTAGTTGTGATGTGGGAGACAGGGATGATGCGTGATGATACAGAGGCTCCCAGGTGGTGTGGCTGCATTACTGCTGACTGCTTTCACAAAAAGTAAAAGGAAAAAAAAAAAAGCTTTAAATTGGATCAGGTTAGTAGAGGAGCGAAGGAAAAACAAACTTTTTTTAGTAGCCCAAGTTCAAATTCATTGTTTCTCAGTGATAAGGTTTAACATGATAGAATAAACTGAGTTATGCTGTCTGCACTGCTGGCTGACATGGTTTAGCTAATTTCAGTAATTTCAGTTAGACAGCCCTGGTAAGGAGCATAGCTCATCTTGTGTTGAAGGCATACGCTCACTCAGAGAAGATTTAGGTGAAAAAGACCTTGTGCTCAAGCTTCAACAAGAACTACGCCACAAGTGATAAGAAGCTTTGCTTCCAGAATGAAATGTTAAATTTTCAGATAAACAGAAAAATAAGACTACCTGCAGTACTGCCCTCTGTTTTCCCCAATCAGTGGCTAGGGATTTTAGAGCCTATGAGCTCTTTCTGATTTCTTTAAGAAAGAGCTTTCTGATTAAGACATCTTTCTGATTTCTTTAATGACAAGAAAAGGAATTGTAGATCACCTCCAAGCAGACTCAGTCAGTGTGGCACCCAGTTCTGTTGATAGAGAGGGCTGGACTTCCCAAAGTGTTTTAGAGGGTCCTCTCACTCACAAATATAAGTTATGGGAGACAGGCTATCTGGCACATAGATAAGTACCAAGTAAGCTGGGAGTATGCAACAGCAAGAAAAACTGTGTGACCCGGGCTGTTCCCTATCCCAGAAGCAAGTAATGGAAGCATAAAGAAAGTAGTGATTCAACTCTTCATAGAACAAAGCTGTAACTGAAGGATTTCAAGGCCCTTAATATTTAATGTATTTCCTAAAAAATAGTTGCATGAGTTTAATACAGCTCAGAGGATAGACTCTTCACAGAAGAGTGTTCTTAACATCCATTAGGTCATTTCTGCTACAGATATGCATCCTTATTTTCATCAATATTTGTTTCTCATCATCATGTGTGTCTGTACAGTTGTTTAAGGATTGGTTTAAACTAGGATTGGTTTAGACAATGCCGATTCAAGCCTTTACTGAAGTGAACTTGATTTAAAGTAAAATAAGAGTTTCTAAGTGTACAAAGTTAAATGATTTGTTTTTTACTTTAATGTAATTAGCCTGATACAACATATTTATATGAAATGGATCTATATAACCTATATGGTTAGAGAGAACCATTAATACTGCAAATGGTTAAAAACTTCAGAATTAAGCCTTCTCTTCTGTAATAAAATTCCTGCAGACTGCCCATACACAAAGCACTTCAGCAGGAAACACAACATTCAAAATTTTGTCAGTACAATCAAGCACTTCCTTACCATTCCCTCCACCTCACAATACTACATTAAATGTTTGCTTTTTATGCAACTTGGTTAGGTTGAAGTATCTGAGACAAAGGTTATTTTCCAAGCTAGCCAGCTGTCACATCAAGGGACTAAGTAACTTCACATCACAAATCATGAGTTCACATGTGACACAGTATGATCAATACCTTGGGAAATAAGGCAGAAAGGGCAAAAGGCCTACATTTGAACCAAAGATTTCTATACACAAAAAGAACCCTTGTTAAAGATACTTAATATTTTCAGTTTTCCTCCTGTGCTCATGGGAAAACAGAGACATCTAATTTGGGATGTATGGCAAATCATATTATTGCTGCATATGTTTTATTCGCAGCTAACAAGAAGGATACAGATTTTCACTGGCTTTCATTTGCTGGGGCTGGGAAGGATTCTTGTTCCTGTTTTATTTGGAGGTAATTTAAACCAAACATTTGATAAGCATCCTGCTTTTTTTTTTTTTTTTTTTTTAACCCACTTGCTATACTACAAAAGAAACACTGGGATCTCTAGAAGGCTAAAAACTGTAAAGATTACCACTTTTTTTGCTGTCGCTTTTTAGAAGAGACATGTGGGAAATTAATACCAGCCCTTGGCCAGAAAGTCAGAACTATTAAATTTTTAGTGGAAAGGGATTTTAAGTAAGATTATTATTCTGGGAGAAAAAAACCTACTGGAACTTGATTTTCTGGCTGGTCACCTGAAAAACCCTAATCAGTAGGTAAATGTTCCGGCCTTGTTGACAGTGAAAGACTGAATCAGCTCACTCAGTCTTTTTGCCTTTCATCTTTTCAGGAGCAAGCAACAAGGTTCAGTTTTTGTGGAAGATTCTTGTAAACATTACTTTCACTTCCAGAGCAGTGGTTTCAATATTTTTCTCAAGGAAAATCACTTCAGTTTCCTTCCAAAAAAGTAAGTTTTTCCATAGAACACGTTGGTTTTGATCAAACTTCCTGGAAAGTACTTCGGAAGCTCTGCTTTATGGTCCCTGTGCTATCAAAAACAGCCTGTACCCATTTTGTATTTCATTGGCCCCTCTCAGAAGCAGAAGCCAAGCAGAATCATTCACAGGTTTTGAATACTTGAAACTGGAATACTGGAAACATTGCATTTTAAATCAAGCTGCTTTGATTTGTATTGATGAAAAAACAGACTACTTTTGCTGTCAATTCAAGTGTGTGTGGTATCTGAGAGAAGTATTGACTTAAAAAACAGGAAGCACTCAAAGTGCGTAATGATCTCAGGCTGCCTGTCTTATCCTAAGTACTACAAAACCATAACCCTTTCTTGATGCTGCTAGAAACTCTTCATTCTTTTCAAGCTTTAGTAAAGAAAAGCCCACTTGGTTTTGTTTAGGATCTTCCTCTGTAACTTTATCCTGATCCATTTTATGAACGTTTTCCCACTTCTCAGTCCTTCATTTATTGAAAATGAGACTTCATCTCACTTCCCTTTATATATCACTCTTGGAATATGAGTCTTTTTCTCTGGAGAACATATAATAAGGAAAAATGTATTTGTACCTCTCAATCTTCTTGCGGTTCTCTTCTGAAAAGTTCTCCTTTCCTGTGTCTCTTAATTTCTCTCCTCCTTTCCTGTGCATTATTAACATTATCCCTAAATTATTTACTGTAGTTCTGTAAAATGTCATTAGTGAGAGTCTTTTCACTGATGAGGAGAGCTAAAAACTGGCTTGCAGAGGACTGAATGAGAGTGAGAGAAGGAGAAACAGAGACGCGAAAGATAGATCACTGTTTTGAAGAGGGGTAGAGGGTAGAAGCTTGAGTGAAAGATCATTGGGAGAAAGGGCTGAAGTGCGGACAGTAGTGCTATAGAGAGGCTGAGGATGAAAGAGGAATTAGTAGTGACACTAGGGGGAAAAATAAAGGATTTACATTCATTTGAAAGAAGGACCACTGACATAAAAGGACTTTACAATGCATTCATTGTGTGGATGGCATTGGATAAGGAAAGAGATGGGCTTGTTCAACAGAGCAGAAAAATCATGAACATAACCTCAGAAAGAAAGAGCTGATGTAAATGAATAAAACGGTTTTAGTTGCAATGTGTAGAGAGCTAGATCTTGGGTAGAGGAATGATGACATAGTTTAAAAATACTCATAGGTAAAAATACTCATAGGTCCCACGGAGGAAAGAGAAATGAAGATTTTTGGCAGAGCAAAGTTTGGAAAAGAATAATGGAAAAAAAGTTCTTAAAAGAAAGATTAACAGCTAATTGTGAAAAATTCTTCAGTGAAATCCTAAGACACAGTTCTGACACTGAAGATGGAAGATATAGGAAAGCAAAAATTCATATTTTTCATTTTTTGACTCGTCAGCCTCACCTCCATCCCTGGAAATGTGATCGAACGGCTCATCCCTGGTCTCATCTCAGAGCATACGGAGGAAAAGAAAGCTATCAGAAGTAGTCAACATAGATTTACCAAGGGTAATGAAGTCATGTTTGACTAACCTGATAGCTTTCTATGATGGCATGACTGGTTGGATAGATGAGAGGAAGGTGGTGGATGTTGTCTACCTTGACTTCAGCAAGGCTTTCGACACCGTCTCTCACAGCATCCTCATAGCTAAGCTTAGGAAGTGTGGGTTAGATGAATGGACAGTTAAGTGGATTGAAAACTGGCTGAAGGACGGAGCTCAGAGGGTCATGATTAGGGGCATAGAATCCAGATGGAAGTCTGTAAAAAGTGATGTTCCCCAGCTGTCAGTACTGGGTCCAGTCCTCTTTGACATATTCATCAATGACCTGGATGAAGGGGTGGAATGTACCCTCAGAAAGTTTGCTGATGACACAAAACTAGGAAGGGTGGCTCACACTTTCGAAGGCTATGCGGCCATACAGGGAGACCCGGACAGGCTGGAGAGATGTGCCGAGAGAAACCTAATGAAATTTAACAAGAGCAAATGTATGGGGCTGCACCTGGGGAGAAATAACCCCATGCACCAGTACAGGTTGGGGGCTGACCTGCTGGAGAGCAGCTCTGAGGAAAAAGACCTGGGAGTCCGGGTGGACACTAGGGTGACCATGAGCCAGTAATGTGCCCTTGTGGCCAAGAAGGCCAATGGCATCCTGGGGTGCCTCAAGAAAAGTGTGACCAGCAGGTCAAGGGAGGTTATCCTGCCTCTCTCCTCTGCCCTGGTGAGACCCCATCCAGAATACTGCGTCCAGTTCTGGGCTCCCCAGTTCAAGAAGGACAGGGAACTGCTGTAGAGGGTACAACAGAGGGCCACAAAGATGATTAAGCATCTCTGTGATGCATGGAGCATCTCTCTTATGAGGAGAAGCTGAGGGACTTGGGTCTTTTTAGTCTTGAGAAGACTTAGGGGGGATCTAATCAATGCTTACAAATACTTAAAGGGAGGGTGTCAGGAGGACGGGGCTGGTCTTTTTTCATTGGTGCCCAGTGACAGGAGAAGAAGAAATGGGCACTAACTTAAGTATAAGAAGTTCCACCTAAACGTGAGGAAGAACTTCTTTATTTTGAGGGTGGCAGAGCACTGTAACAAGCTGCCCAAAGAGGTGGTGGAGTCTCCTTCCTTGGAGACATTCAAAACCCACCTGGACAAGTTTTTGTGCAACCTGCTCTAGGTAGACCCGCTTTGGCAGGGATGTTGGACTAGATGATCTCCAGAGGTCCCTTCCAACCCCGTATCATTCTATGTTTCTATGATTCTATTCATGGAGATAAATGGGAAATGATGCTGAGACAATGGAACAGATAATAAGCTTAAAACTCCATCTGCAAGAAATGGAAAAGGAGGAAAATAGGTGATTAAAAAAAAGTCTTTCAGGAATACGTAAATGTTTGAAAAACAGGAAAACTTCATTTTTTGTTCCAGTAACCTGGTTTCTACTAGTATTTTAAGGCACCCTTAGCTTCATCCTCTTCTGACTTTATTTTGTGCCTCAGTTGTATCTTCTACATGGCCTTTAGCTAAAAAAGACTTGGTGGAGTCTCAGTTTTGGCATTTTTTACCATATACATAGTTTTCCTCTAAACATTGGACTATATTGTACAGGCAGCAGGAATATTTAGTGTCTTTTCCAGGTGCTAGCAGACAGCAGCTCTAAAGAAGCCCTTGGATCTTCAGGCTAAGACATGAAAATGTACATTTTCCAAGCTGTATGCAAGTATAAAATGTGCAAATCCATTTATTCACTAATAGGGTTTATCCTTAGCTCCCTGTGCATAGCTTTGCAAATTTACTTACAAATGACCATACTATAAAATTCAGGCTACTCCTGTGGGATAACTCTTTTTTTTCTTTTTTTTTTCCTCAGTGGGTAATTAATACTTAGATAAGTAATACATTTAGATTGCAAGTAACTATTCATGTCAAAACTTGGCAGATGCTAAAGTGACACATTCACTGAATCTTTGTTAAACTGCAGTAGTCTAATCCTTTTTGCCCTCCTCTGGCAGGTTTACCATGGCACTTAATACTGTATTTGTATGGGATTATGTCTCAGAATTGCAGATTGAGAGACTGCACATGGATGCTGCATAGGAAATGGAGGATTAAAGACTGAGAACTTAAGTGTGTAGCATAGTTTCTTATGATTAAAATAAACAGAGTTTAGCGGATAATTTTTGATCTGTATTTTTTTAAAACAAAGAACCATAAACAGTTTTATCAAAATAACTTTGAACATAGTCATAAAAAGCAGACACCATGTATTTGTTGTAACATCCAGTTTGACCCCCAGGGTGGAATCTTCATAGGGGTATCAGCATATGTGTTTGAAAATATTTAGTTACCTGAAAATATTGAGTTACCTGAAATTGTTGTGGGCACTTTATTTTAAAAAATGTTACATTGCAGACCTTCCTACAAATAGTTAACATATCATGTTCCCCTCTCTTGAATGCTATACATAAGCAAAACCTGAAACATTTTTGGGCAAATATGTCTGCTTGAAATCTGTAATCTAGTGTGAGGGTCACTTCTTTGAGGAATTCAGAGTGAAAGGAGTTGCATGAGAAGTATTTCCTGTATCTTTGTTTCATTGCAGAACTTGGCTGACAAGATTCTTCCAGTATCACATGCATTCTGCTAAGATCTGCTTCCAGCACATAAAAGCAAAATGCCAATAGACTTCACATTACATTGTTAAGAATATCCAGAAAACACTCATTTGGAATATTTATCCTTAGGAATTTGAATTTCATCTGGGGGAAGCAGTAAACATTTTGAGTGTAAATTGGAGGAGGACCCTGGGAGACAAGATTTTGAATATGAGTGGCCCATCATTGTAGCAATATTCTGCAATTTCTTCAGGTGGGCAGACAAGCAGACCAAAGACTGAGCCATTTGCCAGATGGGAGTGACAGTTTTTTGCTATGACAGATAACATTATAGTTTCATGACAGCCTTATTTCATGAAAGAAACAAGCTTCTGTATATGTTTCAAGATAACTACTTCCTTTTCTGTATATGTTATATGTAATAGACTAAAAAATGAATTTAGAGTGCTTAATTTCTTTTTCATTTGATTATATATTATAGCACGCACTGAGTATTTCTGGAGTTCTACTCACTCTACAACCTTCCACAAATGTTTCTTTTAAAACTCTCTTTTTTATTGCTGGGTTGATGTGAAATTGAACTATAAAACTGAGAGATTTAACAGAACCCATCTACTACTTTCATAGGTAAAAACTCAAGAAACTGAAGCTTTGAGATGAAAATCAGCTCAATATCGTATTTTCAATATAGCTGCCCCAACGTGGAGAGGTATTTCAGAAGCTCTGTGGGAGAATGCTACAGCATGTTATATAGCTACATATCAAGGAACTGAGAATAATTAAGTTCAATGTTGGTCCTTGTTGTGAAAGTTCTTGTGTCCCTTCTCTATTTCTTTCTTTCAGCATACTTTAAAAAAAGTAGAAGTAGGTTTTTTGATGTTGGTTTAAAATAATAGACAGGTATGGTAGCTTTGTCTCTGAAATTATTGGCTTAGAACACAGAAGCACCTTCAGGGTGATTTATACTGAGAACACATCAGAAAATGTCCAAACATTCTCTCTGGTATGTTGAAATGCTGAAATCTTGGTGTTGATAATGGACCTATAATATTAAGGAATTAATAACTTTATGAATTAAAATAAAAGTAATTTATTGGCTGAGTAAGTCACATAGTAACTTAAAAAGACTTAAAGGTGTATTTATGCTTCAGGAAACATTAACATTTTGATTTGAAACTCATAAGAAAAGTCTTATAAAACCAGATTAATGTAAAGGATTTTGTGGGTCTCTAGGTGCTCAGAATTTTTTAGTGGGATATTATTCATTAAGTTTATTTTTCTTTTGCCCCCGAATTTGAAAGCTGTGGCTAAAAATATTTGATTGCTTATGCGGTTATGAATATATATTTTTCCCTTTATTTATCTTCTCTATTTGTCATTCAGTACTTAGCAGCTGATCATGGAGGTAGACCAAAGTGAAGTATTTCTTTAAATACTCCTCTCCAACTCCCAGCAACTTGGATGCCACGTGCACACAAAATACTTTTAGATAGAATGATTATGGATTGAAAAGTAAGCAGAGGCCTGTCATAAGAAGAGGGTAGCAATACAACTATCTCTATAGACTTAAGAATAAAATGTGTTCATGACCAACATCAAAAACCTTTAAGAGATTTGGAAATGTGTCATCCTGCAATTCTAGCACAAACCTAGCACAAACTAACCCACTTTTAACTCTGATCAATTTAAATGTGCTAGAAAATATACTTAAGATGTATTTGTTTCTGAACATAGTTAGAAGTTTTGAAATGTCAACTAGCCTGGGAGAAAGGTCCATGCTTTATTTGAAAAGTGATTTCTGTTGTCCAAATAATAATAATGCTACTTTCCAAACATTTTTTTTTTTATAAAGGACAATCTGCACCAAGAAAGAGATAACATTTCCCCTTCTTTCCATATCTTGTCCTGTCAGATTTTTCATTAAGGTGAAGATTTACTGTCACAAAGTATAATTTTGACAATATCACTGCTTTGTATGTTCTTTTGAGGATAAAGGAAAATGTGGACATGCTGCTTATCCCTTGATGAAGGCAAACACCGTAACATTGTAATTGAAAATAAAATCATGCAGATGTTCCTGGAGGTTAAGACTTTTAAAAATATATTACACTTATATTCACAACATTTATGTGTGTGTCAATTCAGCCTTTACATTACAAAATGGAATGCAATCAAATATGATAGAAGTGCAATAACACAACAGGAGAAACAATGTTGGCTGCTGGGAAAACAGCCAATGGAACAGTGAAATTTCCAAGACTTTCACCAGCTCTCCTCTACACCAAATGTGTCTTCAGAGCTTATGACAGGCACAGTTTGGAATTACCCTAACATCATGCCCAGCTTTATTTTAAAGTTGTTTGTTAAAATCACCCTGGCAGTTCTGAACAGAAAAATGAGCCCAAGTGCCTTTTTGAAGGTTTAACCCTAAAATAAATGGGAAAGATTTGGCAAACACTGCTGTGAACTGCAAAACATGAAAAGAAAATCTCTAGGTGTCCAGTTGTGACAGCTCAACAGTACTATATTTAGCTAGATGGGAGGAGAATGCTAAGAACAGCAGGCTGTTCTGGATGCTGAATTGCATAAGACAGCTAGCTAGCTAGATATCCTAGAGTCCAACAGTGGTAGGATTTTTCTAGGAGAAAACAGAATGACATGTCTATCACAGCTTCATTGAAATGCGAACAATCCAGTGCAAGACTGAAAGAGGAGAGCCTGTCCCATTGAACTGGACCTCCTGTCATCTCGCTTCTATTTTTTTGCTATTTTTTACTGTAGTTTGAAACTTACAGACTGAGGGAGGAAGGGGTATTCTACTGGTGAGCACTGAATGAATTCAGTGAGCTCAATGCCTGCTTGCTGCATTAATAAAAATCAAATGAAAAAAGCAATCTGATTAAATTATGTGTGCCTTTTCCTATGCCGGTGGAGCTTAACTAAGCAAACAGAAGCAGTGAAGTAAATCAGTGTTGGTTTATTAAAGATCAGAATTCAATATCTCAATAGTTGAAGGGCTTATGCACCAGTGTTCTCACTGTTTAGTTTTTCTATGCAAAGAAAGCAAACACAATGGCACTGTGGGGACTCTTGTTAGGAAAGTGACACTTAGAGAAGCCTAGTTTTCTTGCAAGGAAGATGCTGCCCTATCTCTTGCTTCTTGTCGCTTGCTGAAAGATTATCATGAAAACAAAAATCTTAATATTGTTTGCTGATGGTGAAGGAGGCATTCTCCTTGAAATATCCTTAGGACTTGCAGATAGAAATGTCCCTTACTTCAGCTACTTTTCTTTTTAATACTCTTATCTGTACAAATACAGATTCCCCCTCACATTGATCTTAGTGCACCATCAAGATAGCAACTTTTTGTAGGAGGGCAAGGGAGAAGTTAAGGATGCTTAATCTAGTCATTAGGACTCTTAAAGTTTATACTTTGCAAGATTGTACTTTCAGAATTAGGGGGATCACAGAAGATCTCCAGAAGAATCTATTGCAGTCTGCAGGGTGGAAAAGCTGTCAGTTAACTCTGCCTTAGTGATGTGAGTAAGACTTGGCTTCTGCAAATTCAGAAAACCAAAATACCTGCTTCTAATGACTGGGGCTGGTTGATGGCTTTGTTATGATCAGACCAAGTACAGACTGAGAATTTCAAACATTCCTTTTATACCTTGGTCTTACTAATGATGAACAGTCTCCATACCTAACAAAGGGCATCACACTGTGAAGAACTGTGCTTACTGGTGCACTTGTAGGAACTACTCAGCTCTCTCTCAGGAAGCACTTTTATAGGCAGGCAGTTGTCCAAGTATCATTAGGCGTTAAGTGTTATATTGTGTCTGTAGATACAAGCTCACATCCTGGAACATAAAAGTAGAGTTCTGTAAAAGAATTGCACATTTAATGCCTAAGACAGGAGTATAAGAATCAGTTAGAAATCAATGCTTTGGTGCTAGTATTCAATATGGTATTTGTTGCGACGGAGGGAAGACATGAGCACTCAATATGAGTGATCAGCAAGCTTCGTTTATTTAGACACACTACCATTCTTTTATGCACACTCATAATTAGCTCATACATATTGCAAAATGAGAGCTCATTATTGGTTAGTTCTAAAAAGACAGTTCCGCCCGAAATTCCTTTCTTACAGTTACATGTTTACCTTATCACAGACATTCTGTTGTTGGACCACAGCTGCCTTCAAGGCCAGAAGAACAACTTCAAGGCCTTGCAGTTATTGGGAGCTAGATAAGCTGAATACGGTGCTTATTAAGCTCTTGCTGGACTAGCTGACCCTTCTCAGCTAGCCAGTCTCCCACAATTCCCCCGTTTTTATTTTGGGCGATATAAGCTTGATTAATAATTCTCATTAAAAGAGTTTTGATACAAGAAAACACACAGCTTAAGCAAAGTAATACTATCACTATTATGATTAAGATCAACAATCCTGTTTGTAACACACTTTTAAGCCATCCACTTAATCCCATCCAGCTTCCCAGAGCATCTAGACCAAAGAACCCAGCACACCATAACTTTAACCACAGCTGTTACTAACAAGGCGAGTTCACTAAAGAATGTCCATCTTAGAAATGAGCGAAAGAGATGCACACATGGTTGCACCACCGGATCTATAGTCAGATACAGACAAAGTAGTGTCCTTCTGTGGAGTCCCTCGTCGTCCTTAGGTGTGGCTGTGGCTGTCAGTGTGTTTGACAGCAGGCCTCACCCATCGGCTGGGAACCCAAATGGTACCTGTGGCGGTAGAAACACAGACATAACCACGTCCTACATAAAACATCTCTGCAGGACCCACCCATTTTCCTGTTTTTGCATCTTTATACAACACTT
>NW_015090765.1:1810507-1913485 GCF_001431845.1 Calidris pugnax | reverse complement strand
TGTGTTAGATCTGGCTTCTGTTAGAAGTTTTGGTTGCTTTCATACATAAGACATATTAATAAACAGGCATGTTCCTATTGAGCTTTCTCAAACTTCCTGCTTTGTGCCCCACAGGTGTGCCAAATTGAGTCTGGCAATACCTTAACCCCCTGTGAATGAAGTCTGTGTATCAGGCTGGTTCTGCTTTTCAATTGATCAGATAGTACTAACAGCTGTTGAGATCTACAATTTAATTCTTTACATACAACTGTTGTCCACCAGCTTTCTGTGTTAGATCTGGCTTCTGTTAGAAGTTGTGCTTGCTTTCATAAGTAAGACATATTAATAAACAAGCATGTTCCTGTACTACTGATCAGCTTTACAGAAGGTCACTTCTATCACAAGAAAAAAAGCTTGCACTTTCCTTCAGTTTCAAATTAATCCAAGAAGCCAGTTTCCCCACTGCTGAGTTAAGATCCGCTGTTCAGACTTGAGAAATGCCTACTGTGCAGATTTCTTCAGTACCATTGAGTTTCATGGAATAGGATGTGGGCTGACTCCATGTTTTCTGCTAAAAGCTAGAACTTTTAATATCTTATGCCTTTAATCATTCTTTAAAATGACAGTTATTTGCATTATCAGCAATTTCATTGAGAGAAAGTGAGATCTTGCAACTTTGCACGAGAAGCATTTTTAGAAAACCTACAAGTTCTCTATGAAATAAGGTCTCCAAGTTTGTTCCTACGCTACCATTTTCATTACATTAACTTTCAAGAAGACAGCATAGTTGTGATAAAGATGGAGATTAATATTTCTCTCTTCCTCTGTGTCCAACTGTTACTACAATTTTTTCGTGCATGAAAAGTGACTGGATGACATTTTGTTTCATAAATGTGACCTAAGGAAGGAAGCAGAGTTGATCCAATCCTTTCAGCACCAAAATTTTAGTTAATGTCCTAAGTTGCATTAAACCTCAGGGAAGGCATGGCAGCAAATGTCTCATCTAGTAAGAAGGAAAACATTTCAGCTGAGGATTCATTTTTAGAAAACCTACAAGTTCTCTATGAAATAAGGTCTCCAAGTTTGTTCCTGCACTACCATTTTCATTAGATTAACTTTCAGCAAGACAGCATAGTTGTGATAAAGATGGAGATTAATATTTCTCTCTTCCTCTGTGTCCAACTGTTACTACAATTTTTTCGTGCATGAAAAGTGACTGGATGACATTTTGTTTCATAAATGTGACCTAAGGAAGGAAGCAGAGTTGATCCCATCCTTTCAGCACCAAAATTTTAGTTAATGTCCTAAGTTGCATTAACCTCAGGGAAGGCATGGCAGCAAATGGAAAACATTTCAGCTGAGAAATGTATAGAAACACCAAAATGAGTTAGGGTGTGAATATAACTGAAGTGTCCAGCTCTAGTCACAAGAATTATTCATCTGTTTAGAGTTATCACAAATACAGTAATGCTGTGGCATACCACCTGCCCATGACTCACATGGGCAGTAAGATAAAGCTGCCTCTGTGAATTTACATGGTGAATTTGAAGATTCAGGTAACATTTTTAATTAAAAGAAACAGCTCATGTCTGCTTGAAACAGCCCTTGGCTAAATATTACTAGTGAGTGATAACGACTGAAATGATCGGGGATAGTCTGCCCACAAATTGAAGTCTTACAACTCCTGGAGAGCAGAACATACAAGAATTCAAAACATACACAAAATAAGCTTCAGGAACATCTTTGGTTCATTTACCCTGTATTTCAAGTGGAAGGGGCTGCTGTGAAGTGTCCAGCTCTAGTCACAAGAATTATTCATCTGTTTAGAGTTATCACAAATACAGTAATGCTGTGGCATACCACCTGCCCATGACTCACATGGGCAAAAAGATAAAGCTGCCTCTGTGAATTTGAAGATTCAGGTAACATTTTTTATTAAAAGAAACAGCTCATGTCTGCTTGAAACAGCCCTTGGCTAAATATTACTAGTGAGTGATAACGACTGAAATGATCGGGGATAGTCTGCCCACAAATTGAAGTCTTACAACTCCTGGAGAGCAGAACATACAAGAATTCAAAACATACACAAAATAAGCTTCAGGAACATCTTTGGTTCATTTACCCTGTATTTCAAGTGGAAGGGGCTGCAGCTGGCAGCAGGCTAGAGGGGTCCCCTTGCACTGTCACAGCGCAGTAACATTTTTAATTAAAAGAAACAGCTCATGTCTGCTTGAAACGGCCCTTGGCTAAATATTACTAGTGAGTGATAACAACTGAAATGATCGGGGATAGTCTGCCCACAAATGGAAGTCTTACAACTCCTAGAAAGCAGAATATACAAGAATTCTAAGCTTCAGGAACATTTTGGTTCATTTCCCCTTTGTTTCAAGTGGAAGGGGCTGGAGCTGGCAGCAGGCTAGAGGGGTCCCCTTGCACTGTCACAGGGCCCTGCAGCCCTGCTCTGTCCCGTGCAGCCCAAAGATCGCGGAGGCACCGGGATCAAAGTCTGTTCCCCTTGTCAACAAATATATATCATTCTTGTTGCCTTTTAAAGTTCCTACAAGTGTGGGAAGTTTGTTTGCAGACAACTGAAGCTACTTTTCACAACAGAGACAGCAGTAAATACAGGTATTACACTGCCCTATTTAGAACCAAACATATAATGCTCACAGTTTTCTCAACTCTACAGCTTGATGGCCAAGAACAACATTTTTTCCTGCATTCCTTTTAAGCTGGAATATCATATTTCTTAACTTGAAAGGACTAGTCTTAGTCCTTAACAGAAAGGACTAGTCCTCACTATTGCTTGTAGGTAGAAGGGCCAGATTGTGCTGAGATCCACTGCCACCTCGTGTCCCAGTGTCAAACGTCTTGTGATCTTTGTTCTAGCTCTGTATGTGGAACCTCATCTTTAACTCTCCAGCTGTCAAGTGTGTAAAAATCAGATGTTTACAAAGTCAGCTATGGCAGGTCAGACTGTGTTATGCATTTAACACGCTTTCATGTGGGGAGGGAATGAAGAATTCCCTTAAGGAACTAGCGGAAGAAGATGAGAAGACCTACTGTATGACCAGATGTCTCTCTTTCCAACAGCGACAGCGCTACACCTGTGTGTGAACTGTCTGCCAATGAAACCAGGAATAACGACAAAGAAGAAGATCTCCCAATCATGGATGAGATGCCATTTCTTGGCTTGATACCTAGACAGACCCTTTCTGATTATGAAGAAAGCAGCGTCATTCAGGAAGTGCGTGAAGAATTGGAGAGCCTGGAGAACCCAGCAAGTTTGAAGCCTCCTCACGACCCGTTTGGGTGAGATGAAATTTAAAAGTCCAAACACCAGAAAGTTTAGTTAGTTAATTCTAGAAATTTTTGTCTAGTGTCTTGCTTCTATAAACCCTAAACACGTACTGCTGGATAGAAGTGCAATAATCGAGGTCTTCAACAAGCATCCTTTTGTGTGCACCCAACCTGCATGTTCAAATGATTTTTGAATTAAATCAACCCTTGGACCAAACCTGCTGTCAAAGACAAATGAGAAATATAGTAAAGTTTCTTCTGGATTAGTACTTTCCCCTTGTACGTTAGAAATAAACTTATCAGTACTTTTACTCATTAAAAAAATACACATAAGCATAAAGAATCTTAAGTTATTAGTGACTGTAGAAGTGACCTTTGAGTACCTATGTTTAGAATCACTCATTTTTCTAGGGTAAGAATCATGTACTTTGGACTGTTTTAATATGTTGTTTTTTTTTTTTAATTTTAAAAAATACAATCACTGAAGCTGCAACAGAGGTATTCTGGGTGCCACATGGGAACGTGAAGGTTGATTTTCAGAAGGGAGGAGAACGTATCAGGCCTAAAATCAGACCTAAACCCTGCCTGTTCAGGGCCCAGCTTCTTCTACTGCTTTATACCCACTAGTTCCTCACCACTTTTTCCCCTTTAGTTGTGTAGTGACGGGATACAATTCCAACCACCTTTCTACAACAGGTAGGTAATTCTTTAGAAAGCAAGAGCCAGGAAAAAAGCTATGAGCAAGAGGTGACCTTGTCCCTTCACTGACAATTGGGCTGCCTGTCCCGCCATCAGCCGGCTGGGGAATCGGGCTACTCAGGCATTTCAGGGAAACAAAGGAGAAAGCTCAAACACCATTTAAAGGCAGGTGGGTCTGCTCAGCTTTTCCTTGCCCATTTTGAGCATTACATAGTACACCTTCACTGTTAAGTAAGTTCAAAAGTTTGATTTCAGCAAGTTTTGGTTAGAGCGGTTTTATTTTCCCCCTTCATCAGGTTCATGCCTAAAGCATTTACAGGTTTTCAGCATCACACAGTGGACATTTAATGTTAAGTGAGTTTGGTTTCAGCAAGTTTGGGTTAGAACGCTTCTGTTTCCCACTTCATAAGGTTTCTGCCTAAAGCACTTACAGGTTTTGCCAACCTCTATCAGAGATTTCTTTGTACTCCGGTTCTGAAATGAGACAGAAAGAGCACTTTTAATAAATGACTATTACTTTTACGGTGCAGGACTGTGCATCTCTGCCCACGCTGCAAATCAGTGGTGTTAGTGTGCCTCCATGGGTGTTGGCAGCACTAGGCTGGTCTCCAGGGAGGGTAGTACTGCTTCTCTAGCCTGGATTTCCTACAGGATCCAAACAAGCTGTGTCTTTGTGACAATTATCTCAGTTGCATAAGACATTCATGCTAATTTGAGTATGAGTTAGTGCTTAGCTTGAAATGGAATTTAGTACAAACCTGTAACTCAGGAAGGCACAATACCATAGGTAAGAATAGTGACTAAAATCGATGGAAAACTATTATTAAAACTTTAAATAGGGCTGTTAATGAATGGCAATGGATTTTTATTATCTACAATTGTCTGCTTTAGCAGTGCTTTAGGGTTTTTTGGTTTAGGCCTAACCTTAAGGCCTCTCTCCATCACTTGAGTATTGCAAAAGGTTGTCCTAATAAAGTTTGGACTGTCTTTACATGTCTATTTTTTATATAAAATTGCAGTCAACTATGAAGCATTTGCTGCTTAAAATATAATGTGTGTTGGAATTACGTGTGTGTCTGTGTACACATACACATATATTTTGGCCAAGGCTTTTTAAAAAAACTTAAAATTCCAAACTCTTCACCTATTTTATTCTGACATACCACAAAAAAATGAGGTGAATGAAGACAAGAGGAGGAAAGGGATGTTTGATAGGAACATCTGGAAGAGCTAAATTCAAGATTGACGCTGTAAGTCATTAGCATAAGGGAACCCTAATGACTTATACTTCTAAATTTCTTACACAGTTTGAGATTCACCCCTGTGCAGAAACGAGGATGCCAAGCCTCAAATGGCATCAGGCAGCTTTGCTGCTGTAGAATTGTTACAATCTACAATCTAGCTATTGTAGAATTGTTATAACAAATTAAATTGCTGAGTAGTAGTTCTTGTAACCTCATTTAGTCTCTGAACAATCTGTATTTGTAACCTCTGTGAAGAAACAGGAAAAATAACAGCATTCTAAGATATATGGATATTTCTCTATTCAGGTTTTTAAAGCATTAATGCTGTGCATCACAAAGGATTCAGCGTAACGTTAGTTTTCTTGGGTTGTGAATAGCCTTTCAAATCTGGAAGGGCCGGAGTTGTGCAGTACCACTGTACTGACAGCAGTCTCTTCATGAAGAAGCAGGAGCTCATCTTGCTCATTAAGAGTAAACTTCACATGTCCTGCTCCCACCTAGTGGAAAGAACATGAAGTTATGGCTCCCTGACATGTCAGGGGGCTTACAGGGAGGTCAACTCTGTCCTTCCATATCTTGCGTGTAGACTGGAAGATGTAGGTTCTCTCAGTTTAGCAGACAGGTAATGGCTTCTCATTAAATTAATTTACTCTGGTGTGCAGAACTACTGTTTCCTGTGTGCACCCCGTTACCTGAAGAAGGTGAACCCTGCCATGATCCTTCAAACAGACTTCTCAACCTCATCACCTGGGAGCTGGAACCCGATGGAGCACTCGTGCGATGCCCCTGCGCGAGTGGCTTGATCTGCCAACCTCAGAGGTAAAGATCACAACTGGGCTTGGATTTTGAGTCTCTTTCTGTGGTAAATAGATACAAAGCTTGCAGATTCTTCCCCACTATAAAGCGTTTTCACAGGTTCTCTCATCAGTAGCATTGAGCTTTCTCAAACTTCCTGCTTTGTGCCCCACAGGTGTGCCAAATTGAGTCTGGCAATACCTTAACCCCCTGTGAATGAAGTCTGTGTATCAGGCTGGTTCTGCTTTTCAATTGATCAGATAGTACTAACAGCTGTTGAGATCTACAATTTAATTCTTTACATACAACTGTTGTCCACCAGCTTTCTGTGTTAGATCTGGCTTCTGTTAGAAGTTGTGCTTGCTTTCATAAGTAAGACATATTAATAAACAAGCATGTTCCTGTACTACTGATCAGCTTTACAGAAGGTCACTTCTATCACAAGAAAAAAAGCTTGCACTTTCCTTCAGTTTCAAATTAATCCAAGAAGCCAGTTTCCCCACTGCTGAGTTAAGATCCGCTGTTCAGACTTGAGAAATGCCTACTGTGCAGATTTCTTCAGTACCATTGAGTTTCATGGAATAGGATGTGGGCTGACTCCATGTTTTCTGCTAAAAGCTAGAACTTTTAATATCTTATGCCTTTAATCACTCTTTAAAATGACAGTTATTTGCATTATCAGCAATTTCATGGAGAGAAAGTCAGATCTTGCAACTTTGCACGAAAAGCATTTTTAGAAAACCTACAAGTTCTCTATGAAATAAGGTCTCCAAGTTTGTTCCTGCACTACCATTTTCATTAGATTAACTTTCAGCAAGACAGCATAGTTGTGATAAAGATGGAGATTAATATTTCTCTCTTCCTCTGTGTCCAACTGTTACTACAATTTTTTCGTGCATGAAAAGTGACTGGATGACATTTTGTTTCATAAATGTGACCTAAGGAAGGAAGCAGAGTTGATCCCATCCTTTCAGCACCAAAATTTTAGTTAATGTCCTAAGTTGCATTAACCTCAGGGAAGGCATGGCAGCAAATGGAAAACATTTCAGCTGAGAAATGTATAGAAACACCAAAATGAGTTAGGGTGTGAATATAACTGAAGTGTCCAGCTCTAGTCACAAGAATTATTCATCTGTTTAGAGTTATCACAAATACAGTAATGCTGTGGCATACCACCTGCCCATGACTCACATGGGCAGTAAGATAAAGCTGCCTCTGTGAATTTACATGGTGAATTTGAAGATTCAGGTAACATTTTTAATTAAAAGAAACAGCTCATGTCTGCTTGAAACGGCCCTTGGCTAAATATTACTAGTGAGTGATAACAACTGAAATGATCGGGGATAGTCTGCCCACAAATGGAAGTCTTACAACTCCTAGAAAGCAGAATATACAAGAATTCTAAGCTTCAGGAACATTTTGGTTCATTTCCCCTTTGTTTCAAGTGGAAGGGGCTGGAGCTGGCAGCAGGCTAGAGGGGTCCCCTTGCACTGTCACAGGGCCCTGCAGCCCTGCTCTGTCCCGTGCAGCCCAAAGATCGCGGAGGCACCGGGATCAAAGTCTGTTCCCCTTGTCAACAAATATATATCATTCTTGTTGCCTTTTAAAGTTCCTACAAGTGTGGGAAGTTTGTTTGCAGACAACTGAAGCTACTTTTCACAACAGAGACAGCAGTAAATACAGGTATTACACTGCCCTATTTAGAACCAAACATATAATGCTCACAGTTTTCTCAACTCTACAGCTTGATGGCCAAGAACAACATTTTTTCCTGCATTCCTTTTAAGCTGGAATATCATATTTCTTAACTTGAAAGGACTAGTCTTAGTCCTTAACAGAAAGGACTAGTCCTCACTATTGCTTGTAGGTAGAAGGGCCAGATTGTGCTGAGATCCACTGCCACCTCGTGTCCCAGTGTCAAACGTCTTGTGATCTTTGTTCTAGCTCTGTATGTGGAACCTCATCTTTAACTCTCCAGCTGTCAAGTGTGTAAAAATCAGATGTTTACAAAGTCAGCTATGGCAGGTCAGACTGTATTATGCATTTAACACGCTTTCATGTGGGGAGGGAATGAAGAATTCCCTTAAGGAACTAGTGGAAGAAGATGAGAAGACCTACTGAATGACCAGATGTCTCTCTTTCCAACAGCAACAGCGCTACACCCGTGTGTGAACTGTCTGCCAATGAAACCAGGAATAATGAAAAAGAAGAAGATCTCCCAATCATGGATGAGATGCCATTTCTTGGCCTGATACCTAGACAGACCCTTTCTGATTATGAAGAAAGCAGCGTCATTCAGGAAGTGCGTGAAGAATTGGAGAGCCTGGAGAACCCAGCAAGTTTGAAGCCTCCTCACGACCCGTTTGGGTGAGATGAAATTTAAAAGTCCAAACACCAGAAAGTTTAGTTAGTTAATTCTAGAAATTTTTGTCTAGTGTCTTGCTTCTATAAACCCTAAACACGTACTGCTGGATAGAAGTGCAATAATCGAGGTCTTCAACAAGCATCCTTTTGTGTGCACCCAACCTGCATGTTCAAATGATTTTTGAATTAAATCAACCCTTGGACCAAACCTGCTGTCAAAGACAAATGAGAAATATAGTAAAGTTTCTTCTGGATTAGTACTTTCCCCTTGTACGTTAGAAATAAACTTATCAGTACTTTTACTCATTAAAAAAATACACATAAGCATAAAGAATCTTAAGTTATTAGTGACTGTAGAAGTGACCTTTGAGTACCTATGTTTAGAATCACTCATTTTTCTAGGGTAAGAATCATGTACTTTGGACTGTTTTAATATGTTGTTTTTTTTTTTTAATTTTAAAAAATACAATCACTGAAGCTGCAACAGAGGTATTCTGGGTGTCATTGCCCCCCCATCACACACACATTGCGGAAGGATGGAGAAGATAAAGAAAGCTTACCTTTTTAGATGAATGTACCCAGAGTTTCTTCTCAGCTGTGTGCCACAGGTGGTACCTGTCCTGCAGCAGCCAGCAGTGGTTCCAGCTCGGATATCCCTTGAGTTTTACACTCTCATAAACAACCATCGCTGGCTTCCCCCACTACATAAGGGGTATGCTATCAAAAAAAGGTTACAACATTTTCCATATAAATAGCAAACGCATATTTATATCCATATAACACATTGGTTTCTATAGAGAAACTTTCAACTTGACTGTTCAGGGTTCTGTCTCTCAATGGCAAAATGGATTATTCAGAATTGCAGAACAAACAGCTCAATGGGCTGAATACAGAGATTCTCCGTTGTACACTGGCTGGCTGAAGTACCAATACCTAGAATAGTTTCACTGCAATTACAAGGCTGTGCCTGAGCTCAATGCAGTGCCACATGCAGGGCACCATTCTGTGCCACACCATCAACACACCTTCTTGGCTAACATTTAGTGAACATAAATTGCAAAATGTGATTATCATTACACTCTTAACAGGTCACTGATTTAAGAAATCAATAGCAAGCTAAGAGTAAAATCCAATCCACCAAACCCCCCAGCTCCCAAAAACAGTTTGCTACAATGGCTTTTCCACTATTAATGGCTTTTTGGGATATAGATTTCACCACCTGTTGCCACACATGGCAACTCCAGCCAAGTAACCTTTCTTGGAGCTTCTTCCCAACCAACCTGTCCCGCTTGTGTCCAACTGGGAACAGTAGAGCACCAGTAACTTTAACAAGAGCAGCCACCAGCCTGCAAGTCTCTCATCACTTCTGGGCTATGGAAGCTTTTCAACAAATTCCTAGGGTACCAGAATTAATAATCATTATGAACAGGGAGCACACTTCATCAAAAGAGTCTGACTTTCAGTTTAAGGATTCCTTTTACCACCAATTCTCACACCGACACAAGCAAGTTAGAAACTCCAGGCTTTTTGTTTCTTTGAAATGCCCATAGTAAAACTCAAAAAACATTTGAAATGAGCAGAATGTAAAGCAGATGCTGAAAAACATCTCTGAGAACAACCCAGAATATATTCCAGTACACACTTAGGCAGAAGGAGGCGCACCACTGGGCAGGAAATGGTAAGGATGCCCCTCAGCCCTTTATCCAGATTTCTACCAAGACTTTCAGGTTTAAAATTAACTTCTTCAAAGAAGTTCTCAAGGGAAGTTTCCCAAATAGGGCTAGAGATGAAGCAAGCAGTTTTTGGAATTTTCTTAACCCTAGTTTATTTTTGCCTTTCCAAATGTCCGAGTTTGAAAAAACTCATGACCCATTTGGTAATTTTTTTTCTCTCTTCCAAAACCTCCAAGGATGCTTCAGCACCTTTTTAAAATTTTTATTTATTTTTTAAAATATGTAAAGGGTAGTAATGAAGTTCTCTACCTACTGGATGGTACTCCCTCTATGCGGCTGGAGATGAAGCAAGCAGTTTTTGGAATTTTCTTAACCCTAGTTTATTTTTGCCTTTCCAAATGTCCGAGTTTGAAAAAACTCATGACCCATTTGGTAATTTTTTTTCTCTCTTCCAAAACCTCTAAGGATGCTTCAGCACCTTTTTTTTTTAAATTTTTATTTATTTTTTAAAATACGTAAAGGGTAGTAATGAAGTTCTCTACCTACTGGATGGTACTCCCTCTATGCTACCTTTCCTCCTGCTTCCACCTCATCTATGTCGGCCAAGAGATGACACAGGTCAACGGAAGAGGAAGGAGGAGGGAATTGCATTGGAGAGTTCCTGCTTCTCAAACTGCCAGATTCCTCAGGATTTGAGGTTGCTGTGGGTCAGGGTAGAAGGAAGAACTGAACCTTCCAGTACTGAACATCCTTCTTCCTCTCTGGAGCAGAACTTCACTGCCCATCGTATCTGGAGCTTAGAAGCTTCACTGGTGAGGAATTCAATTCTGGAAAAGGAAACTTAGTTGAAGAAAACTTTGGTGTAAATATAAATAAAGAGGAGCAGCAGCTGGGCTATAAAGCACTTCCTGCAGTACTGTGCACACACAAGGGGGTGCGTGTGCATACACCACGTATAGACACGCAGCCTTCAAAGTCTGACATAGCCCTGGAAAACTCCACTTCCATGAAATAATTCCGTAATTTTTCCAATAAAAACCACAGCATTTAATGATTAAAATAACACAACAGAATGAACAAATGTTTTATTGGCATGTTCATCGTTGTAAACAGCATCTGGCATGAAAAAGTTTACCAAAATCTTTTCGATTGTTATAAATTAGGTGGTTTTCCAAAAACTACGGAGGAATTGTTCTCTATTGATCTTTATGGACCAAAGCAAGAAATGGCTGTTCCTAGGCTTTGCAATGAAATCACCTTGACTGCACCGGTCTTCCCACCACAACCTGAACTACCAAGTTTGGATGTTGAGGTGTTAGAGGTTGCCCCAATATTTGACTACACGTAGCTACGGAATCAACTCTGGCAAAAAAATAAAATTACTTTCAGTTGGGTGGAGAAGATGCAAACTCGTAATAGTCTCCAAAACAAGATGTACAAAAAGTAGCCGAACAAAACAAAAACGTCATTAACAAGGGGAAATACAACCCTAAAGTACCCAGCATCATCAAACAGAAAATGAATACAAATTTAAATAGGCAACTAGACTTCCAAATGTACACAACGACTGTCGATATGTGAAAAAGAAACACGGTGGTAAAGAGCTGAACGGCAGTTTTCTGGGAAATGAACAGGGCAAATTTTATTTACACATCGAACGCGATAGAATAGAGCTGCTCATGGGCTCCTGCAACCTACTGAGAAGCAGTTTGACCCCACGACAGGGGGACCCACCACCAGGAAGGACCCACCACCCGCTGACAGCTTTTCTGCAGCCCCCTCTCAGACTGCCTGCCCGTTTGATGGAAGAGTATCCTAAAAACCTCACACTCGCAGCGCTCCCATTTCCCCTCCGACCGCTCGCTGCTGCTTCTCTACAACCCAAGCGTCACCATTTACTCCCCACTCTCTGATGAGGTAATGCGTGTATCAGTGAAACAAACAGAAAAAAAAAAAAAAAAAAAAAGGATTCTTTCATGGCCTTTGCACAGCTTTTATTATTAAGCTATGAGTATCCTGTTTGAGGCTAGTTTCACTAGCTACTATGTGCACACTGTCCTCAAAAAAAAATTTCCACTCGTTCCCCCTCCCCGCCCGCTTTTGAGTTCTAATTCTTTTATTTGCACATCCCTTTGAGCTTTTACAGTACATTTGACTATAGTGCACGACGTTATTCCGAGTCCAAGAGCGACCCCAGGGGGGGCACTGCCCTTCTGGTTGGTCACAGCCCAACCAGTGCTGGTGTCAGCGCTTTCCACCTAACGAGTGTCCTGCCGGAACGGCACTACACAGTAGTAGTGAACCTTTTTGTTTTTTTTATTGGAAACAAAAAAAAATTCCCCAGGGAAAATGCTATAGCGAGTATCAGTCTTGAGTCAAATCTTTATTTGGTGCTCCGTCCAGATAAATTTTTAGTGCTTTTTCTTTACGAGGAGAGTAGGTTACCCGGTGGCCGGTCTTCTGGAGCCTGCTGCTTTCTTTTTTCATCAGTTCGTTTCGCTGCTCGTCTGTTAATTCCATTAATTCTTCGGTTTTATCCCTAAAATGTCAATATATGATAAGATTCAGATTAGTACAATTACCATGCTTAGATTAGCAACTTAGTAAAAAAACCCCACAACTAAGCGTAATACTCCTTATGGATGAAAGCACCAAGAAACAAGGTTATGCTCCTCTTTCAACCTGCTCACTCCTATTTACAGACAATTATGACTCTGCTTTTTATTCCATCACAGCACCAACATCTGGAAGCACCAGGTCAGCCAGCCCCTACTAGAAATTACCAGCTGCTCTTCCAAATAACTTTCTTCAAGGCCAGCACGTTATCAACCAGCTGTTTCTCCCAAACTCACATGTAATTACAAAAAAATACTACAGGAGAAATGTGTTGATGAGGCTGCCCCACCCACCAAATTTAGCAGAAACTACAATATTCAAGCACTTAGTCCTCAAATAGTGCCTTTGGGATACTGCCACCAGCTGATGAACATTTTTCATGTTAACCAAATTATCATAACATCCTTTTTTCCAGAGAAGCCATAATAATTCTCAAGGAAATAACCCCAGAAAATAAAATCCTTGCTCTCTAAAACCTGTGGCAAGACTCTCACAGACTCCACAAGGGATATGGGTCTATTTTAAGAGATTAAATCCAGAAACACACTTGAACATAGCAGCTAAATTTGCACTCAGCTTTGTTTTCAATGGTTTGGGAAGGAAGACTGAGTAAAAGGGTGTAGTGTTTGTTTTCATAAACAATAAACACAATTAATATTCACGTTTTTAGGAAGCTGGGGAGCACAAACATTTCAGCTCAATGTTTTAAATCCTCTTTCCTTTAAGACAATAGAAGAGCATTTTTATGCTTCTGTTGATTACATTGCTCAAATCTTAACACAGTTTTTCTGCATGGTTTATTATAGTGTAATGAAGTACATACCTATAAAATATTACTGCACCATCATCACAAATGTACAGAGGCCAGACATTCAATGTAGATACTTTAGGATTCCAGTCCAAGTCTTGGTGAATCTCTAGTATGGAAATGTCGCATGGAAACGTTCCTCTACCCTGAGAAGCAGCAATTACTTGGTGAATAAAATAAAACTCAGACATCCATGCCATTTAAAAGGTAAAATAGACAAAATCTTACTTACCTTTGCAAATTCTATGTTTTCTAAGGGTATTCCACTTATTGCGCTCAGCTGCAAAGTGAAGAAAAATGGTGGATTTAATACTATTCCAGAACGTTACACGCTGTCTACATAAAGTCAATAGACCTAACAAATCTAGAAGTTTAAGAAAATATTCTTAAGTCCTCCAAAGTATTTAAACAAAATTACAGTGACAAGTTACACTTTTTTTTTACATGTCTGAAGTTACTAGTATGTCACAAGGGACACTTGCTGTTGTAAGATTTCATCTCGCTTCTCTTAACAGCGAAGGGATGGCAGAAAGAACTTAAACAATTAATTAATAACATCCAAGTTCCAAGATAAAAAGAGACCAACTGCCTCATGTTAAACCTTTGGGTCCATCAGTTGGCCCTCAGCAGTTTCCCTGTAGGAAATGAAAGCTATTATCAAGTTAGGAGCAGGCAAAGCCATAAAATATGCACGACTAAAACCCATCTCCACCTACCTGCCCTTCTGACCATCAGAACCCCACAGTTCCCCAAAACCACCACTGGCTGCTCTTCCCTCTTGCAAATGTCCGCTGTCCCCTGCTGCTGCTGCCCAGCCCAACACAGCCCCTGTCACTGGGTCACCCAGCTGTGCCTGGTTCTGCTTTGGTGGAACCCTTCAGTCCACAGGCTGCAGTCTCATCTCCATGGCAATGCAGACACTAACTTTGATTGCCATTTATCTCCGGGTCCTTATTTCCCCAAATCTTGAAGAGATTTCCTCTCTTAAGATTCTTGCCGCCACCAAATCCACTGCTAAAACAGATAAACTGACAGTAAGACTAACAGCCACTTTAATTTTCTAACTCTCATTTCCTTAGGAAACTAGGCTAAACAAACAATACTGACACAAGACAGACAAATACTGGATTGTATTAGTTCTATACTCTGCTAATAAAATTTGTCTGAAAGAGCAGAGCTGGCTGAAAACATCTGTTACTACAGATGTGTCAAATTCAAAGTTGTCTTATTACTGGTGGGAGTAAAAAGATGAAGGCCTCTCAGGAAGAATGCTGCTAAAACTGCTCCCTGCACATCAGTTCTTAAGGAAACAAGAAGAGCCAACTCCCTCTTTAGATACAAGTGAAGAGGAAATCTTGAAGGCTGCACATGAGAAGAATCTGTAGTTGTAACTATATTTCTGCCCAAAGAATACAAGAATGCAGTCCAGAACTTCATCTGTGGTGTACATCCACAAACCCAAGGCTGCTGCATTCTATGGGATCTGCACAATGTTCCTCTTTCCAGCCTGTGAACACCCAACTCCCAAACGCTGAGTGTGTCAGTTGGGTCAGACTTCACAGACTTCACTCCCACCAGGATTTTTGCTGGCCTCGACATCCAAGGTGGCCTTCTTACATCTGTGCATTGCCACATAGACATACCCATTGCTCCCAGAGTGGAGCCCTGTCACACACCACATTAATAAAGCAGTCTCAATACGGGACACACTTCTACGAGGGTCCTGGCCTTAAGGAAAAAACCATACCAAAGCCCTATTTCTTTCCAACCAAAATACAGTTCAACCTACTTGGTGAAAGCAGTCTCAATACGGGACACACTTCTACTCCAGATTGCTGCTGGGGTGGCACACCTCTGCTTCCCTGTTAGAGGGTCCTGGCCTTAAGGAATAAAACATACCAAAGCCATATTTCTTTCCAATCAAAATACAGTTCAACCTACTTGGTAGAATTACACTGTCCCTGAGCAACAGCTCTCCAATTCAAGTATGAAGAGGCTGAAAGGTTTGGCATTTTGGAATAGCCAAACACCGGCTTAAAAAACCCAAAGTGACGATAGCATAGCTTTTCTTTCACGTGTGTTTTTCAAGGATAAGGAACACAGGTAATATCATGCTGCTTAAACTTCAAAATATGACTGTGGTTTTTTTCAGGGAGTCACCTGGATACTTTGATACCAGACCATTATATGAAACTAAGAACTAAAGCTTATAATTCCTATGGCTTTAGTAATAGGATGGCACAGGTTCTTAAAAAAAAGTAGTATTTGCCACACAACAAGATTCTTGTAGCCATTTCATCTCTGTGCTCCCCAACAAAGGGCATCAATAAGGCTCTTAGATACCACAAAAAACTTGCATCATGTTACACCTTTTACCTTCTGTTTTAATTCTTCAACACTGCTGCTTTCTAGTACGACTTCCTGGAAAGAATCCAGTTTCATCTCTGATGGCCTCCATCGTCTCGATAAAACAGCAAGTTGTGACATGGATTTCATCTTTTCTACTCCTAGGAAAGACAGAGAAATTTCTTATGTTAACATCAGAAATATCCTGTTTAAAATTAGGTGTTTTCCACAGGATAAGCATACTCAAATATGGAAGACTGCACTAGATATACATACACTAACGAAGCACCCAGGAAGTGTGCTGCAAGTAGTCCACAAAAAAAGGGATGGACTTGGATTTAGTTGAACTTTTCTTTGTTACCAGCTCCTTTCAAGAAATTTTTCATAGGCAGCATCTCTTAGAAGCCATATCCTTTATTTTTCTTTAGGGCACATTTCTCCCTCACACCCAGTTTGGTTATAATACAATCCACCTAACACACACCGTAACTATCCACCTAACTAGAAGCTGACCTCCAGATCTTGCAGTTACATGACACCTTCCTCAGCAACCTGGTATTTATTCATGCACTTCACTACCAAAATAAGCTTTCCGTGTTTGACTTCTACATTTCTCAACTATATACTTATTATTAAAGCTCACTTTACACCTACCACCTTGAAGAGCTTTACTATGTACTGCCTCCAGCCTTTTTATATCAGTTTCAGGTAACGAAGCTTCTTCCCTGGTTGACAGGGTGATGTTGTCAATGTTACAATCAGATAAGCAGAAGTGGTCTCAAAGGGATAATTTTTATTTTAAAGCAGTCTATAATTTAGTAATTTGGCATGCAGAATTTGGCCTCAAACATTTATGTCCACTGCTACATGCTTGTTTTGCATGAAACCACAACCACTGTTAAGCTTCTCCCTAAAAACCTTCTCCAGTCTCACCCACGACTACACCTGTGCTACCTTCCAACACTAACCTATTGTCTGAAATGATGATACAGCCACCTAGTGCTTCTTGGCATTTATTTCCAGTTAAATTGTTAGTTATTCTTGGGCTCTGAAGAAAATTCATGTCTACAACAATGTGATGTAAAGCTGCTATGCTAAGAAACTTACCTGTAAATTATTCCAAGTTGCATTACCTACCTGCCTAATGCCTCCAGCATTTAGCTGAAGAACAAGATCTTCCAGCAGCATGCTGGGAGGCCTTACAAACCCTGACTTAAAGCAGTTAAACACCTCTGGTGTAGCAGGGATACATACAACTTAATTTTCACAGAATATAGTGGGATATAGCTGCATCTTCTGCAACTGGATGAAAGTGGCTAAATTGGGCAGATCTAGACAGCTATACAAGATATTGCAGAATCCTTGGAAGCCCTGTAGTCTATAACATGGTGTGTCTGTGAACTAGGTGGGCTGCACTTGTCTAAGAAGTACCAAGACCTACTCAGTACAGCAATTCATCTAAAACTAATCCCAAAATACTTAAACCTGTGAAATTCTAACTGAAGTGTGAGCTGACATGTGTCTCCAGGAATCTGAGGGCTCCCGAACCTCCCGTGTTTATTTCTAATTTTGGTACTTGCATTTTGTTACAAATTAAAATTACCAACACTGAACACAGCTGCCAAAATACAGGACTAACAGCTAAATAAGACATAAACCAGGCAGGGTTGTGAAGAAAGTTCCCAAGTGAATGGAATTCACATTCCTCATCTATCCATTAACAGAAATACCTGTTAATCTAGAGTGTTTATTTCTAATTTTGGTACTTGCATTTTGTTACAAATTAAAATTACCAACACTGAACACAGCTGCCAAAATACAGGACTAACAGCTAAATAAGACGTAAACCAGGCAGGGTTGTGAAGAAAGTTCCCAAGCGAATGGAATTCCCATTCCTCATCGATCCATTAACAGAACCTGTTAATCTAGAGATGGGCCTGCTTCTTACCCCCCTTAAATTATGCTTTTGCATTCAGAATCCAAATCTTATGTGTATATGCAAAGGATAGCTTAAGACATTCCGTATTCTTCATGACATTTAAGCAGAATTTAAGAAACAAGCTGCTAACATTTGATTCCAAAGTTGTTTTGATGACCAAAAGCTGTTCAAAGTTAGCACTTTGTGACAGAAGAGTGTTTTTTCACTCCTGTCTGAAAACTACTAAATGACTGAACAGCTTTGCTGACTTCAAAATTATGTATTATGTATATATCACCACCAAGACTACTCTAAAAATTTAACACAAAAGCATAAGGTATAGGCAAATCCTACAATTATGTTTTATGTACAATGAAAAAACATATATGCAAAACCCTGCCCAATGGTACTGCAGGATGTCCAAAAGTTCCACAAAACCTACAAAACAGTGCTGCTCTTAGATGTTGAGTACATTGCAGCCACAGGAAATCTGCACTTGCACAATCCTTTGATTATTTTTAATTCTTTTGCATTTTATCTTTTCTAATAAAATGCCATTAAAATGTCAGTAATATTAGCCTTTCAAAAAGGAAAAAATAGGAAGTACACTTTCTAAGGTTCTCTAAATAAAATAAAACCTCTAACGTTATCTTTTCTTTCTCATCACGCTATATCATTATTACCATCAAGGATTTCTAAGAAGACCTCCCAATTGCTTGAAATATTGATATCTTCTTCATAGATATGGTAATCCAGAAACACAGTGCCTGGGTTCTTCCAGGTTTTCTTTCGTAGGCGAAACCTGTAAACACATCATGAAGAAAACACCGAGTTTTTATCTGCTCGTAACCACTTTCTACTGTCAGAGATCAAAACTGAACGTTTTCTGACAAAACTGAAATACAGCTCTTTTATGTGAAGGTTGGTTGGGTTTATCAGGAATAAACACCATTCTGAAACAGCCCTGAGAGCAAGGTATCACTGCTGGCTCACAGTGCTGCATTATTCATGAACACAAGGAAAACAAGCCTGCAAGAAATGCAGAGGGATTTGGAGGAAGAAAACAGTTTCCTATTTAGGATAAGAAAACAGAATCTTCCCCAAAACTTCTGACAATTCTCTCAGGTGGAGGATTGGAAAAGGACTGTGTCTGATTTAGGTCCTTAGTTCTACTGCACCAATCCAGGTACAATATAAAAGGAGGAGCTTCAATTTAGGTAGGGAGGTAAATAAAGGTATAAACAACTAAAATGAGATTAAACATGAGTACAAAACTTTAATCACAACAGTTTCTCCACACATAGAAGCAGACATACATTTTGTGATTTGCCCCACAATTAAAGGGCACTAGAAAATAAAGGTATAAACAACTAAAATGAGATTAAACATGAGTACAAAACTTTAATCACAACAGTTTCTCCACACATAGAAGCAGACATACATTTTGTGATTTGCCCCACAATTAAAGGGCACTAGAGGACATAACCCAAACATGATACTCAAAAATCCTTCGGCCCAGTCACAGTGATGAAAGGAGAAAAACCTGGTCCAGATCTGGGTTTCTACTCCTTTTCTCAAGAGGAAAGGGCCAACGCTTGTCTTCCAATGTTCTGCTCAAGCCTGGTTTCTGGCGTATGTCAAGGCTGTCTACACTGAGCCTGCATCTAGAGAGAAGGTGGCTTTTTTGTGGCCTCATTTACTTAATGCTCTCCTTTCTGAAGAAACTAATTCTTAGAGAGAATAAAACTTCTCAGATCTAAAGCTGTGAACATGTTGCTCACAGGCAATTCTGAGTAAATATTACTCCCTATATCATTCTCCACGAGATGAAAGCCAAGAGTTGCTACGTTAATGTTTACATTCATAATCTGATTCAAAGATCACAGTAATTTATTTCCACTCCTTTCAAAAAAATTCCTTTCTCCACAAAACACCCCACATCCTGAAGTAATATTTAATCAGGTAACTTCAATGGCTTGTAGTCTCTTTACCTGTCAATAGTCAAGTCTAGGCCACATTGTTCTCGAAGCTGAGGGAGCAGCTCCTCTTTTGACTGTCGGACAGTCATTCCTTTAGCAAAAACAGCATCTAGAAGAAACTTGCACGGCTGTGAATGTAAATAGAAAGCGATTAAAGACAAATTTTTGGAACAGAAAAAAGTAGATTTGCCTCCCATTCATGTTTTATGACTAGTCCCATCCAGAAATTTGTGTAGCTGCAGCCCTCTGACAGGTCATTCAAACACTGTGAACGCTTGCCACTGCAGAAACAGCATCTCAGGTCTGCATTACTAATTGCTACCCTTATATTAACATTCTAAACACTCTGAAAGGCATTTTTAAATTAAACAAGCTATATGATAAATAAAAGGCCACATTCTTGGCTTTCACTGATAAGACAGACCAGAACTCCAGGACTGGAAGTTACTTTTAAATTTCGCTTATTCCCTGCTTTATCAATTCTGCTTCAATCTCTTATGCTCATCCATTATTAATATATATTTTGCAGTTTGGTCCAAAAAATAAAAGAAGAAATTAAGGTGCATCCAAAGCCAACTTCTAAAGACTGCCTTCTATACTTCAGAAGTTTGTGTAGCTGCAGCCCTCTGACAGGTCATTCAAACACTGTGAACGCTTGCCACTGCAGAAACAGCATCTCAGGTCTGCATTACTAATTGCTACCCTTATATTAACATTCTAAACACTCTGAAAGGCATTTTTAAATTAAACAAGCTATATGATAAATAAAAGGCCACATTCTTGGCTTTCACTGATAAGACAGACCAGAACTCCAGGACTGGAAGTTACTTTTAAATTTCGCTTATTCCCTGCTTTATCAATTCTGCTTCAATCTCTTATGCTCATCCATTATTAATATATATTTTGCAGTTTGGTCAAAAAAATAAAATAAGGTGCATCCAAAGCCAACTTTTAAAGACTGCCTTGTATACTTTTCATGTCCTAAAAGTGAGCTGCAATGCAAGAGAGGCTTTTTTGTTTCAGGCTTGTCTTGTGCAGAGAGGGCAGGGAAGTGTCCTGACAGGCACTGTCTGCACTGCATGGATGCAACAAATTGTATCAGTACAATATTACTGAAAACCACAACCATGAGCAAAACCAGTTTCTTATTTGGAACGAATTCTACATTAATTCCCTTTGTACATTTAAGGAAAACAAAGAAACAATTCTTTTCATTTATCCTCCACTGACACTGCAGAAATAGACACACTTAAGAGAGATACTGTAGATCACATTCCGATTGTGTATTTGGAACAACATAAACAGAAATAAACTCAAGTTCCCTTCCTAAATCCAGGAAACCGCAGAGAAAAGAGGGACTTATTTTTTCCCCCCAGCTTTCAGAGAAAAACCTTGGGCAAGGCACATATTAATATCTTCATTAATTATTCTCGAAATATTCAATGCCTTACCTCTGGCTCATTTACCAAAAGTTGATAGACTTTGACTCTGTATTCACCCTTCTTAAGGGCTCTTCCAAGTCTAATAGTTATCTAGAAGGGAAAAGGATTATCTGTTAGAACTGGTATCAAAATAAAAATTGTATTTTGCAGCACACTACAAAGACTAACAGAACTATTTCACCTGTCAAGTAAACAAAAAGCTGTAAATTATATTCTTAAGTTTGTCTATATTGTACCAGTGTGTTTTTTAACCATTAAAAATAACTTCTGAATAACCTTATTGTCATCAGAAAATGACGAAAGTGTCTCATTCAGCCGAACGCTCTCAAACTCTTGATTGCTGGCGTAGACTCTAAAGACTTTGAAGTGAGAAGATGGAACTCCAACAAAAGGCTCCAAATGTTGTTTGAAGGCAGACAGTGTAATTCTTTTATCAACATGCACCATCAGCCCTAAGCGAAAATAAAGATAAAACTGGCATGAAACATCACACTACTGGAAAAAAAAAAAGCACTCTAGTGTATTATTTCCATATATTCACAGTTTCAGTACTGTTTTGCTGCAAGTGGTAAAGTCAAAATTATTGTTAATGGCCACGTTTACGTTTTATCTGAAGCTGTTACTGAAACTTTTAAGAGCTTTGCTGTTTTAAATGTTTATGTCTTTCCTGGAAGACATGACAGTTCCAAACTGCCCTGTTTTACAATCAGTGAAGCAGTGCAGCAAAGCAGCACCTACTCCATTGAGTAAGGCAAGAAAGAGAGAGAGTCAGATGAAGCCTTTGCAGATAACTCCCTGAGAGGTTTCCCCTGCCTCAAGGGAGAGACAGAAATCTCCCCAGTGGGGGCTGGCCAGGCACATGCCAACAAACCTTTTTTCCCCTCCTGGCTTCCAGGATTAAAAAGTTTAGTTAATTCCTGTGCTCTGGAAGGCCACAAGGCAAGCTCAAGTCTAGATTAAGGGAATTTTTAATGGAATAATTTCATCATTAAGGAAAAGCCACTGTAGTAACATGAAATTCTGAGAAGTCAAGTGCACGGTTTATCTTTAGAAATTGTATTTCCAAATATATTCAGTTTGGACTACTCTCAAACTACAGTATGATTATGATATCATGACTCATTAGAATAAATAATTGTATTTCCAAATATATTCAGTTTGGACCACTCTCAAACTACAGTATGATTATATTGTGTCATGACTCATTAGAATAAATATATCTTTAGAAATTGTATTTCCAAATATATTCAGTTTGGACTACTCTCAAACTACAGTATGATTATGATATCATGACTCATTAGAATAAATAAAAAAATTGCTATTCAGAATATTCAACTGAACAAATAAATTATTTGAATTATAAATCCGTTCATGTTGTCATACTAAAAATATATAAAAGCTTTCCCCTCAGGATAATCATTTATACAGTGTGGTAAGAAAGCATAAAAATTACTGTAAACAAATAATTCCTGGATCCAACTAGTCCTACCTAAAAAAAGCAAAAAACTAATGCAGTTCAAGATCAGCTCCAAAGAAAGATCTTTCCTGGCTAAAGGAGTAATTTCATTAAAATTGCAGTAGCTGCAATTAAATTTCTCTGTGGTTTTAAAAATGATTGTTCACAAAAAAACACCACCACCATCACACCAGGAAAAGAGATTTTACTCTTATCTATTATTATTATTACATCAGGATTTCTGGATTGACAGGAAATCCTTTGCCTTTCGAATTAGTTATCTTATACCCTACTATTCTTAATTATTCTTCTGGTCTCTGTGGTTTTAAAAATGATTGTTCACAAAAAAACACCACCACCATCACACCAGGAAAAGAAATTTTATTCTTATCTGTTATTATTCCATCAGGATTTCTGGATTGACTGGAAATCCTTTGCCTTTCAAATTAGTTATATCCTACTATTCTTAATTATTCTTCTGACAAATATATTCAGTTTGGACTACTCTCAAACTACAGTATGATTATGATATCATGACTCATTAGAATAAATAAAAAAATTGCTATTCAGAATATTCAACTGAACAAATAAATTATTTGAATTATAAATCCGTTCATGTTGTCATACTAAAAATATATAAAAGCTTTCCCCTCAGGATAATCATTTATACAGTGTGGTAAGAAAGCATAAAAATTACTGTAAACAAATAATTCCTGGATCCAACTAGTCCTACCTAAAAAAAGCAAAAAACTAATGCAGTTCAAGATCAGCTCCAAAGAAAGATCTTTCCTGGCTAAAGGAGTAATTTCATTAAAATTGCAGTAGCTGCAATTAAATTTCTCTGTGGTTTTAAAAATGATTGTTCACAAAAAAACACCACCACCATCACACCAGGAAAAGAGATTTTACTCTTATCTATTATTATTATTACATCAGGATTTCTGGATTGACAGGAAATCCTTTGCCTTTCGAATTAGTTATCTTATACCCTACTATTCTTAATTATTCTTCTGGTAGTTATAAAACATATGCAGGTACTGAGTATTATTTAAATGATTTATCTTTATGACAATTAAAATACTACTTGGGCTCTTACACCAAACTTGTATGGCTGACATGGAAACACCTGAACACTTCATTGTACCTGCCCTGCCCATGGCTGGGGGGTTGGAACTACAGGAACTTTAAGGTCTTTTCCAACTCCAACCATTCTGTGATTCTGTTGTACTTCAGTCAATGAAAAGCAACGGGTTACTGAATTCAGTGATCAAGTTTATGTGAAATTTCCTTACAGTCAAACGACTAGGAGTTTTCAGGTTTGTTAATTTAAATGTTAGGAGAATTATTGCTCTGTGAACCACTGTAAATAACTGCATTCTGAAACAGGTGAATCATCAGCAGATGCAACTATTGGCCTTTCACCATAAGACAACTCTCCAGAAGATACCTTCTGATACAAGGAAATAGATGTGTCATAGGGGTAGCTTTTTATTTTCTTAAAAACAGAAATGCAAAACTCTCTTCAAATATGTAATCACTTATTACAATCAAAATTAGGCTAGATTTTTGCTGAACATGATACCACGTCCCATCTTTGCATTTCCATCAGCTTTCATTTTCAATTTGGCAAGTTTTTCAATACTGTCACTAGGCTTTTTAACACAGAATATGCACTAAATAGCAATAAAAGCTGGATTCTTTTACGGCACTTAAAAAAAAGCATACATACATTTTTGCCCTTCTCCTGAACCTTCATCTGCAGTGTAGGGTTCTGACTTAAAGTACATATATTGTGCTTCTCCTCTGCTCTTGCCGCTTTCGTCGTATTCACTGTCTGTTCCAGAATCTTCTTCTGCCGTGTCCCAGGTTTCTTTTTTCCCCTGATTGGCTTTTGATCTCCTGCTACTTGTGATGCTATGAGAGTCGAGTCCGTTAGCCAAGGGGAGCGGGGCATTGTCCACGTTGCACAAAGTGTCACTGCTGTGGCTGGAGCTGAGGATGTCACTGTCCACTGAACTTGTGCTCCTGTCGTTATTTACATCTGAATCTGACCGTTCCTCAGACTGCAGATTTTCTGGATCGGAAATCTGAATTTGGTTTTCAAGTTCTCTGTTTTCTGCTGACACTGAAGAGTCTATTTCATTTAAAGGTGATTCGATGTTTTCAAAATCACTGGCTTCTGTGCTTTTGCTGCTGTCTCCGTTATCCCCCTCCTGCTGCTGCTGCTGCTGCAGGGACAAGCTTTTAAGCTTCTCGGTGCTTTCTTCAAGAATTGCCTCTACAGACTTCATATTACCTACAGGTCCTTTTACTCTTTCACAAGCATCATCCAAGGTGCCTGAATCTCCACTAGATTTCTGATAAACTGCTCGCCTAAATTGAGATCCGGGTGATTGCTCTGGCAATGAAACATACAGTCTGATTGTATTGGCGTGACGATCCAAAAGTTTCCATAAATGAGAATCTGTATATGCCACGTGACGATCTAAAGACTCTGAGCTTTCAATAAATACCTGAACAGAAAATAACAGTGTTTTATCATGGAGCGTTATTTTAAATAAAAGTGAAAGCAACAACAGCAAGGACATAGAATTGAACACACACACGAGGAATTACGTCACTAAGAAACGCTTACTATAAACCTTTCATAAAAAATTAAAATACATGTTTTCAAAAAGATAGACTAAAGAGTCTGCAGTTTATTAATAATGATTTAAAGCTTCCTTATTTTCACAATCATGTTAGGATTGAAGCAAACTGCAACCAGACTGACCAGCCTTCATGTTTAGAAGTGTATTTATACATCACTCCAAGTGCACCCTTCAGCTGTACACTAACACTAGTTATGGTAGTAACGAGCCCCACAACTAGTTGGCAGTCTTTCTTTATTTTCTAGTATAGCACCATAAATACAAACTCTTCAAATGTATACATGGGTAAGCAATAGCACAAATTAGAAGACAAGGGAACAAACTTCCCTCTTCCCTTTGACAAAGGCCCCTGTGTTGTAGTGACCATGTGAATGCAAAAGGGTTTGAAGTAACTGAATAGCAAGTCAATGCCATTGTTTTGCTCTGCTATAAGCCATCAAAGCCTTATCTTTCTACACTGAGATAGTGGGTTCTTGAGTTTAAATTTAGAAATTTCAGAAAACAAATTAGGCAGTTTTCATAGTAATATGCCAACCTTTCTTGCCTGAGAAGGGATGACTTCCAAAAAATCTTCATCCTAATGTTGTTAACCTCACCATCGTTGCAATCACTGAGCATTAACCAGATGTCTGATTCTGAATCTGCTCTACCTTGTAACGTACACTTGGTTTCATATAGAGCCTATAGCATTCCATCAGCACCACAACACGTACTAGTTAAAATAAACTCCACAGTGCACAGTGAAATATGTGACAGTTATCCATTATCAATTCTATACAGATATCCTTATCCATTATAAATTCTATACAGATATCCATACCTTTTACAACACAAAAGTGGAGTCTACAAATGAACACATGAATCTACACAAAATGAACACATTAAAAACCAGAGCATGTACCTTGTTGCTTCTAAAAAAGCCCTCAGCTTTCAGTGTTTTGCTGGACACGTTCAGAAGACGCAAGTCGTTGTAGCAACGTTCTAACACTACCCGCATTGTTTCAGCAGGCAGGTGTGTAGCCTAAAATAACACATTTAAAATAAGGTAATGCATGTTATACATAACTTCAAATAATGGAACAAGTATTTCATTTATAAGATTATTCATAGGGAAAGGAGGTTTGTTTATTGGCTTATAAATTGTGAGACAATGTGGACAAAAACCTCCCAAACCTGTCCAGTCCCAGTTCCTTTCCTCTATCCTTTGCTACGTAGCAAATGTTAGTTTTTCAAAAAGGTCAGCAGACTAAAATAGCCTGGCTTTGCAGAGAACTGGCAAATTGTTAGTGACCAGTAATATAAGGAATCGGACATTATTTAGACTAGTCACTCCAAGTGCACCCTTCAGCTGTACACTAACACTAGTTATGGTAGTAACGAGCCCCACAACTAGTTGGCAGTCTTTCTTTATTTTTCTAGTATAGCACCATAAATACAAACTCTTCAAACGTATACATGGGTAAGCAATGGCACAAATTAGAAGACAAGGGAACAAACTTCCCTCTTCCCTTTGACAAAGGCCCCTGTGTTGTAGTGACCATGTGAATGCAAAAGGGTTTGAAGTAACTGAATAGCAAGTCAATGCCATTGTTTTGCTCAGCTATAAGCCATCAAAGCCTTATCTTTCTACACTGAGATAGTGGGTTCTTGAGTTTAAATTTAGAAATTTCAGAAAACAAATTAGGCAGTTTTCATAGTAATATGCCAACCTTTCTTGCCTGAGAAGGGATGACTTCCAAAAATCTTCATCCTAAGGTTGTTAACCTCACCATCGTTGCAATCACTGAGCATTAACCAGATGTCTGATTCTGAATCTGCTCTACCTTGTAACATAACCTTGGTTTCATATAGAGCCTATAGCATTCCATCAGCACCACAACACGTACTAGTTAAAATAAACTCCACAGTGCACAGTGAAATATGTGACAGTTATCCATTATCAATTCTATACAGATATCCTTATCCATTATAAATTCTATACAGATATCCATACCTTTTACAACACAAAAGTGGAGTCTACAAATGAACACATGAATCTACACAAAATGAACACATTAAAAACCAGAGCATGTACCTTGTTGCTTCTAAAAAAGCCCTCAGCTTTCAGTGTTTTGCTGGACACGTTCAGAAGACGCAAGTCATTGTAGCAACGTTCTAACACTACCCGCATCGTTTCAGCAGGCAGGTGTGTAGCCTAAAATAACACATTTAAAATAAGGTAATGCATGTTATACATAACTTCAAATAATGGAACAAGTATTTCATTTATAAGATTATTCATAGGGAAAGGAGGTTTGTTTATTGGCTTATAAATTGTGAGACAATGTGGACAAAAACCTCCCAAACCTGTCCAGTCCCAGTTCCTTTCCTCTATCCTTTGCTATGTAGCAAATGTTAGTTTTTCAAAAAGGTCAGCAGACTAAAATAGCCTGGCTTTGCAGAGAACTGGCAAATTGTTAGTGACCAGTAATATAAGGAATCGGACATTATTTAGACTATGGACCAGCTGAAATAATAAAAAAAAAATTTCAATCATCAGGTTTTGCACTGTTCACTTAATTCTCAGTTAAGACTGAATTTAAATTACTGAAATCATGTTTCATAACAAATATGGTGAAGTTACACCAACCACTGAGCTAGTTTACACAGAACTGACTAAAATGCCTGTCTTCCAATTCAATGGAAGCAGTAACATTCCATGGCTTAAGCCCATGTAAAAGTTAATCTGCATCTTATTAACACTGGAAATGGACTACTGGAAATGACTACTGGAATGGAAAGGAGGGTTTGTAGGGAGAATGGGGACAGCTTTGGATGTTAAATTTCAATTACTGAAGCCAATGGTGGAATCAGAATCATCTAGGTTGGAAAAGACCCTTGGGATCATCGAGTCCAACCATCTACCCTACTCTACAAAGTTCTTCCCTACACCATATCCCCCAACACCACATCTAAACGACTCTTAAACTTATCCAAGGATGGTGACTCAACCACCTCCCTGGGCAGCCTATTCCAGTGTCTGACCACTCTTCTGTGAAGAATTTCTTCCTAATGTAGAGAGTGATGAGGTCACCCCTCAGCCTCCTCTTCCTCAAACTAAACAGTCCCAGCTCACTCAATCGTTCTTCATATGATCTATTCGTTGTAGAGAGTGATGAGGTCTCCCCTCAGCCTCCTCTTCCTCATACTAAACAGCCCCAGCTCCTTCAGCCGCTCTTCATATGATTTGTCTTCTAGGCCCTTCACTAGTTTCGTTGCCCTCCTCTGCACTCACTCCAGCTCCTCGATATCTCTCTTGTATTGAGGTGCCCAAAACTGGACACAACACTCGAGGTGTGGCCTCACCAGTGCCGAGTACAGGGGCACAATCACCTCCCTACTTCTGCTGGTCACACTATTTCTAATACAAGCCAGGATGCCATTGGCTTTCTTGGCCACCTGGGCACACTGATGGCTTGTGTTCAGCTGCTTGTCAATTAGAACCCCCAAGTCCTTTTCATTTTAGATATTTAAATTATGACACATTTTCACAGTCGGAATGAACAAAAACTTTAAGACAAGTCCTTAACGACTGTAAATTACCTTTGAAATTAGCTGTTTAAATTCTGAAACTGTTTGATTCAAATAAGCTCGTATGCTTATTGGAGGAGCAACAGATTCAGTCTTTAGGTCAACTACGTGAACCTTTACCATGACCTCTGTAGGAAAGAGGAAAAAGAAAACAAAACCACATATATATATATGAGAGAGAATTCAACAGGCAAAGATAACACACGTATGCTTGTCAAATGGACTGATTAAGGGGTTGCACTAAATACATATAGACAGTGATGAATTTGAAAAGCAGTCCAATTTCAGAATTTCATTGTCAAATCAATTTTAACACCAAAAACATTGCACAGTTTGACAAATTTTAGTATACCTTAGAACTGCTTCAATTAGAAGAAAGTTGGGAACACGGTACAGTATGTAGTTCTGAATACTGACATCGTAAAATTTATCACAACAAAGATTGAAAGTTCTATGTTTTACAAGCTTTAATTTCATGTCATCATGCAATATATGATTTTAGTCTACCCTTGTCTATACGTAATTACATGTCTTACCACCAGGTTTATAGCACTGGAAAATTTGGTCGGGTCGTCTTGTTTCCAACAGCAAGTCAAACATGTACGTTGATTTGACACCTCCAAGTAACAAACCCATTGGTGTATCCTCTTCTCCTTCATAAGACCGTTCCAAGTAGTCATGGAACTCATCGTATTTGACAAGACGACAGCAATCCAAAGGAACTGCCTCTTCTAAATCCATTAACTAAATTACAAACACAGGAAAAAAAAAAACAACAAGAAAACTTTTAATAATGGTTCGTTTGTGAGTTTAGTTTTTCCCTTGTAAGCTAGAAATGTCTCTACATATACATGGAGGAATCTTTTGAACTCACAAATTTCCATTTGGTTTTAAAAAAACACATACATCATATATATAGTACATACACGTACGTGTAATATATATACGTTTTCAAAATCAAAAAGAAAAGGCAAGTTTGAAAAGTACATGAAGACAGGTCCTGGAAGTATATTCAGAGGAACACATTGCCTATCAGTTATACCAAATGCCATCTCAGAGGCTGAGGAAGTCATATCCACTCATTATCTTCTGTGCATCTCAAGGAGATGTTAACACATTCCCAATCTGTACCTGCCTTGCTGGTACTCTCCCAACCGAAGACACATATGGCATCTTTGAAGAACCAGAGTACAAGTAGGTAAGCAAGAATAGATGTCTTCAACTTCTACTTGTTTGTGAAAGGGAAAGATCAACAGACCCTTTGGTGCCCACTGATGTAATTTTATTAGTTGTACAAGAAGTTGCTTGACAGAATTATCTTATTACATATATAATACCAGAGTTTTTACAGCAACACAAAAATAAGCAATTCAGAATTCTTTCAACTTCCTGAAGACAGAAGCTCTCACTGTCTGATTTTAAAATAAGGGTATGTAAAAATCATAATGCCTTTTAAAAGGGCAGGCTATATCATTCCAATAAGAAATCATCTGATGGCTACTAATAGAAAACTCAGTCAATAATCCCCAGCTAGAACACCTCAAAGAAAACCCCAAACCAGCCCCTCAAAAGCAACCCACAACAAAAAAACCCACAGCCAACTTCCCCCAAACACTCCCACAGCATCAGACATTAAAAAACTGAAGATAGACAACTTCAGGAAAAGAACTACATCTAACAGTTAAACTTTTCTGTTAAGCATAGCATACCTTGTAAGCTATTTCCACAGCTTCCTTCAGTGTCCTGTCCTTATGAACCTCTAATTTGTTCTCCATCATTATTTGTTTTGTAGGATGCATGCAGAACAATTTAATCTATGAAAAACAAGAGGAAGATAACTTTATTTGCAAATGCCTTTCATATTACAGTACATTTAAATTTACACTCCTATATTCAAACAATCTAATATAAAATACATCTTTAGCTCTACTTCAGTTACAAGATAGTTTCCTTTCAGCTGGTTAACACAATGACACACAGAAAAAGTCAAAGGCACCGTAGATAGTAGTAGCTTGTATATATTTTTGCAAGATAGGGTACAACTTCTATAACGAGAACATCTTTAAACTGTAGGCAACATGCAAATCCTCCAAAACAAAATGCACACAGGAAAAACAAACATGAAAGCTCTTTTTCACATGAAGTTACATATCTAGCAGTCATAGAGGACCTTCTAATAAAACAATTATTTGATTCATAGGCAGCCTAGCTGTCATGCTTGTAATTCAAAGATGTCATATTTAGTTTTTTTCCAACCATAGCGTCAACGGTAACAGATTCCGCTCTTTCTGCCAAATAATTATTTTAAATTAGTTTAAGAAACATCACTTCACAGAGTAAAGGGTCACAATACAAAAAGATTTAACAGTATGAAACACCTAACATACAGCATTACATACTCTTGGAATTCCTTTTGCTGAAATCAAGCGATGTCAGATTAACTATAGCTCTGTTTTGGTTCTAATACCAATTCAAATTCACACGGAAGACATGAACTCAACAAAAATCTCTGGTGAATACCTCTAACAGATGCCTCCACTGTTTACAGGCTTCCAATAGGTGTACAATTGATTTTAGAGTTATTAATACAAATACACTTATCACAAGAGTCCCTTTATTATAGTAGAGACATTACTATTTACTGTAGAAACATTTCTTACTAGAAATGTATTGTTGCTTTATTCAGTAGAAATTCTAACCTTGCAAGTGTTGCGCTCAATTTCACGTTGCCTCTTCTCTTGTTCTTCCAATTCTCTCTCTTTCTGTACCAATTGTTTAATGTGCTCTGGATACTCCTGGGCCTCAAGAAACTCTGCCAGTAAAAACAAAGCAATAGTTTTAAAAATTAGGTTTTTCCATAGTGGGCAACATCTCAGGAATTATAGAATCACAGAACTGCCTAGCATGGAAGGGATCTTCTGATCATCTAGTCCAACCATCAACCTAACACTGACAAAAATCATCACTAAATATATCGCTAAGCTCCACATCTATCCATCTTTTAAATACCTCCAGGGATGGTGACTCAACCACTTCCCTGGGCAGCCTGTTCCAATGCTTGATAACCCTTTCAGTGTAAAATTTTTTCCTAATACCCAACCTAAATCTCCCCTGGCACAACTTCAAGTCATTTCCTCTTGTCTTCTGGTATATTTAACAGCCATCTTTCTTGCCTTCTTCCCTCTCTCTTCTCCACTCAAATGCAGCCATCTTTCTTGCCTTCTTCCCTCTCTCAAATTTCCCACTATACCATGTCCTGTTCTCTTTTTCACGATTTAAATGCAACTGAACTCAAGTCTTTTATTCCCCCTAATTATACATCAGCAACATGAGAAAATGCTATTAGCACAAGATTTATATTCCAGTATCAGTAAGGGAAGCTTTGCTGTTGTAAAGAAATACACCAAGGCTGATGACTGCACTCGAGCCTGTTTTTACAATAAAGGTAAAGTCTGTTCTAGAAGGTGAATTACCTGATAATAAAAGTCACAAGATATCATCTATATCATGATAAAATAAATACTGCATCTAATACAGGTTAGTGTACTTCATGAGATTTTGTTTCATAAAGAGAAACAAAACCAGAACATTTAATACTTTATCAAGTTAAAAAAATAATAATATTTTGCAAATACAGTTGTCTTCTAATCCTGGTGTCACTCCTATCACAAAGAAGTGTACAAATAATTTTTTAAGACTTAAAAATGGGATTGCCATATTCCAGACATTTGAAGTAGCAGATTCAGTTTTTCTTTCTTTCTTTATTGCGGAACTAAAAAACCACAGCATTTATAGGAAAATCTATTTCCAAAGACAGTTCTTGGTCCATAGACTTTCTTTATGGCTTCTGTTTATTCTTAAATGTTATATGATTTGCAGTCACTTATTCAGAATGAATAATGTTGTTTCAATGATTCAAATATCGAAACAATATTATTTTTTGTGGCTCTGACGAATTTCTACTTTATAAATTTGTTGGAAAAAGTTTTAACAGCATCCTTCTTGTGTTGAATCAACTTCAACACTATACAAAGCATATATTTCAGACACTGTTACTTTAAAACGAAATATAACTGCACTGTCCCCTACATCACGAATTCTCAGAAACAAAAAAGCCAAAACTGATTTTGTGAGATACTTTGTTTTCCCCCCTCCCTATTTCCTCAAGGAAAATACCATTGCTCAACTTTATGGAGAAAATAGTACAAAAGTAAAAGAAAAAAAAAGTAAAAAGTAGAGAAGTAGATAATAACAACATGTTTGAAATTAGTCAGTGTATGATGAACTAGATTGCTGCTAAAAGTAAATGTGGTTTGTGTTTATTAGGATGTTGAAATGAGATGACAAATTTGCTTCAAGCATCATAAACACTTTTTAGATACATTGATATAGTAGTAATTGCAAGTCTATTTTTTATTAATTTTAGATTATTTTTTTAAAATAAAATTTAGTAAAAGCATAGGACTTTAGTTTGTACTCCCCCAAAAAATACATTAAAGCTTTTTTACTCATCCTTCCAATGCTAATTTCTTTCCTTACTCTTGCTAACAGTCACCCTTAGTTTCTCATGGTGAAATTCAAAATCTTACCACAAAAAGAGGAGTTAAAAGGAAGCAGACAACTGCTTTTATTAGTACTAAAAACTACTGTTATTAGTAGTTTGAACAGTCTATGACCCTCTGAAATTAGTCAATACTTGAACCAAGTCTTCAACCAGACATTCTGGTTTTGAATTCAAATAGAATCTCCATTTTCCACCATGACATATTTCTAAGATTAATCAACCCGTCAGGTATTACATGGGGCCAGACATCCTCTATGTCTTTGTGAACTACCTCAGAGATGAGGGCAATAAAAGGCGATAAAATTCAAGATTTCTGACTATATAACTTATAGTATACTGGCCCACCTCCTAACTGAAACACAAAAATAAGGGCTGGTTATAAAGTGTACAATTTTGTCATTATGAAGTTCTTACATACTGTTTTTTAAGTGAAGTAATTTTTATTTTCTACTACACCAATCGTGACACTAGTATAGCACTACACTATAGTTTATATTGCATTACCCAGTATATCTGTTCTTCATTTCCATGACACTAAACAAATAGAAGCTTTATTTTGTAGTGACTTCCTAATGATCCATAAAGGTTTACAATAAAAGTAATGAAAAACTCTAAAAGAAGGCTTCCTATATGAAAGTTACGTTAGCTTACCCTAAAAATACCGTTACCGCTGTCCTTACACAAGTTAAGACTCATCACACATAAAACACCTCCTTATTCCACAAACAGAGTTTTACAAGTTAATTGACTTCCTAATGATCCATAAAGGTTTACAATAAAAGTAATGAAAAACTCTAAAAGAAGGCTTCCTATATGAAAGTTACGTTAGCTTACCCTAAAAATACCGTTACCGCTGTCCTTACACAAGTTAAGACTCATCACACATAAAACACCTCCTTATTCCACAGAGTTTTACAAGTTAACAAAACATACTTACTTGCATTTCTCACTGGATCCTTCAGTCTATATATCAGCATGTACGCATTGGTGGAGCTGGTGGAGATAAGAACAGTTATCTGAATCTATCAGAGAGGAGGACAATATTGACTTCAAAAGTTGGTTTGGTTTTGTTTTTCAGTAAGGAGCTGTGTCATACACATCTTAGCAACACAGTAACCAAAAAGGATTTTCAAAAGTAAGTAATCACTTTATTTTAATGATCTGAAACAGCAGTCAGGATAGTTTTTAAAACTGTTTGAAGTATCTACTATGCATTTTCAGCTAACATGTTAAACATAAGCATCTTGGCCATTCATTTGATTACTCTAAAACACCACCAGAAAGAAGAGGGATATTACAGTACTACTAACCTAGCAAAAGCACTGGAATAATAGCCTCTGCTTCCAGAAGATCCACCGTATGTTTTCTTAATATCTTCCTGAGTTATCTAATGGAAAATCAATTTAATGGTTATTTGAGAAACTTGCATTAATTGAGATGTGTTTATTGTCATTAGGAAGAATAGCATTACATAATTAACACATAATATTAATCATTCTAATTGTTAAAAATATTTCTGCTTATTTGCTGACTGAAAGAAGTATCTGTTTCAAAGTGTTATACCTCTTCATTTTACAATGAATGCAAACAGAACTACTTTTTCTAAAAGGTAGGAAACTCTTAGAAAAACATTATTGAGGTTCCTGATGGCAGTAACACTTATGGATACATGTAACACCAGAAATACCTCAGCAGGACAGGTTTAACAGCACAATCTAGATTGGAACAGATCTACAAATACACTTCTATCCATGTGAAGAAAACTTCTTGCTTAGAGAAGGCAAAATTATAAATCCAGCCTGGCTTCTTTATGACCCATTCCCCCTTCACCATCAAGAAGAAACACTCCTCTCCCCCACAAAAACCCCATACATAAATAAAAAAACCCCTAGAAATTAGTCAAACCAACGAGTGAACCTTATGTATATGGCAGGACATTAGGAAGAGAAGATGAAACAAAATAAATGCTTGAAATACCTGCACATAGAGCCAGCTTCATTATATATAAGTGAAAAATCACACACAAAAGAAAAACTTACTGGTTCACCTATGAGTACACAAAATAACCAAAAATACTTTTTTTACCTTGCTAACATGCTGATCATTAAAGCTGTACCACTGGTCATCACTAAAAGATTTTATACACGCATAATAATGGCCACCAGCAGCACTTCCAGAATGAACCATAACAGAAAAGAGCTCATACAGTAAAGAACTCTGGAGAGAGAAGAAAAAGATGTGAGTAAAGATAACCAAATGATCATATTTAAAAAATTTTACAACAATTGTATGAACCCAAATGTATAAACAGTTGTATGTTACAAAATAAATCTGTATAACAGCACTGCATTGCTGCATTAGACACTGACCAAAATCAGAGCTGTGATATGCTAAACATTATAAAAGAGTATGGAATAATGGAAGTAAAAAGGAACTTCCCTTTTCCCTGGTGCAAAGAGAGAGAGAAAAGACCAAACAACTTAAGAAAAAAAAAAACCATGGAAACTGTTTGAACTGGCTTAATGCATGACTGCTGCTTCCTTTCTCTATAAGCTCTGCATTTGTGACTTCTTGTGCTAGATAGGTATTAAACCTATCTCCACAGAAGAAACAAAGAAATGACCTGTTTGCCTGTAGCTAGAAAGTTTAGGCTTATTTGCTATCATGCTTCTCTGCATTGTCAAGGATTGCTTTTTACCCCTTACTGTATATTGCAAACCAGCAACACCCTTATTCCATGCTTATCAGCACTCTGCATTGGTTTCTCTCAGCACTCTGAGGTTCCTGTCCTAATCCTTTCTTTTCATAGATCAAAGGCTCAAAATGGAGGGTACTAAGGACATACCTTCAGCATTGTGTATACATTAAAAAATAAAACTGAACAATAATGACTCAGACAAGTGTTGAAATAATTAACTATTTTTAGATTATATAGAGGAAATGCTCTGTATTTTCCTAGCATATACTGCATCTATTATTAAGATATCCAAACCAAAAAGCTAACAACATGGCTTGATGGCTAGTTTGCCTTGAGAACAAGTAGTATGAATTAACTGGCCAAAGCTACTGTCAATATTAGGACATGGCATTTGCATTAGATACATTACAATACTCTGTCCCTGTTTCCATCAAGTGACTATCTAATAATTTCTTTTTTCCAGCTAAGATTGCCAGCATTCAGAACACTGATCAAAAAACCCTCTCGAATAGTTTAAGGTAAATGTAAACAGGGACAGGTGTACAGTTTAAAATGCAAGTTGGCCTGTAAATAATTATGAAACTAACAGTTACAGCCCAACAGCTTCCTAACAAGTCTGAATAAAAGCTATTGGCCAAGTTTCAAATGAGTTCACTAACAACCTATGCAGTACACATTGTAGACATTACTATAAACCTCAAAGATTCTTGATGAATTCTGTATTGGCAAGGAAATTTAATCAGATTTCTTGAAAATCTCTGTTAATCTTTATGTCCCACAGAAGGATGGCTGCTATCCTAGACTGATTTGCTGCTCAATTCCTTTATATTAAACTCAAGATGACTGAATGACTATTTAACATTTAAGCCCATAGCCTCACGTATATGGCTGTTTTTATAACAACAAGAAATGGACGGCAGAGATTGATCAAAAATTTCCAATCTTCTCCTACTAAACTGCAAAACACTTTTGCAGTCAAAGCTGGTAGGACCTTTAACAGTTGGCCTCAAAGGAAAAACAGCGCTCACAAGACAAAACAGTCTTCAACTTGAGGGTCTGCTGCCAAAACAAGTTATCTGGGAATTCTCAGTCTGACAAGCTGGGAAGACCTTTATTCTCAGAAGATCTACAGATCAGTTGCTTTCCTTTGCTGTAGTGTCAATTTTTGGAATTTGATTAAAAACACAAGGTCCCACCTCCGATATCAGAATGATTTAATTTTTTATCATTTACATTTATAGTGTGTTAACCCTGGCCAGCAACTAAGCACCCACCCAGTCACTCACTCACTGCTCCTCTCCCGTGGGACAACAGAGAGAATCGGAAGAGCAAAAGTGAGAAAACTTGTGGTTGGAGACAATGACAGTTGAATAAGTGAAGGAAAGCATGGAATGTTCCTCTGGTCAATTCAGGTCAGCTGTCCCAGCTACGTCCCCATTCCAGCTTCTTGTGCACCCCGAGGCCTACTCATTACAGAGAACAGAGCAAGCCGTGGCAAGAGAGAATCGGAAGAGCAAAAGTGAGAAAACTTGTGGTTGGAGACAATGACAGTTGAATAAGTGAAGGAAAGCATGGAATGTTCCTCTGGTCAATTCAGGTCAGCTGTCCCAGCTACGTCCCCATTCCAGCTTCTTGTGCACCCCGAGGCCTACTCATTACAGGAGCAGAATGAGAAACAGAGCAAGCCGTGGTGTTGTGCAAGAGTTAACGCACTGGTGTGCTACAAACACTGTTTTAGTCACAAATCCAGAGCAGAACACCATACAGGCTGCTATGAAGAAAACTAACTCCATCCCAATCAGACCCAGTACAACATTTTTGTAAACATACCTTTTCACTGCCAGCTTTAGAAAGTCTTTCTGCTGCACTATTGCTTTCGAGGCAGATTCCTTCATCAACTCCATCATCATTAGAAAAATCATTGCTCATCTGATCACTGTGACAACTGCCTTCATTTTCAGCTCCACTATCAGTGCAACTCTCAGTCTGGGGAGACTTCTTAAAAATAAGACATACATACTAATATTATACAACATTTAAAGTTACATGGAACAAGAAATAATATGTTTGTGAAATGAAAAAAAAATCCCCATCTGCAAAACTATGAAACTCCTCAAAAATCTAGAGATCTCTGCAATTCAGCATCGAGAATGGACTTGTTTCTGTTAGTAACTGTCTTCAGTCTACCTCTTAGATGAGTATTTTCTGGTCTTGAGTGCAACTGCATGGTAATTATCTGATCTCATACTTAATGAGATTATGTTTGTTACTAGCCTATTCAATTTACCAGTTAATTCAACTAAATACCTGGAGGTCTAACACCAGATAGTAAATCCTATTGCAACATGGCCCAGATAATCAGAACTGATTTGACAGAAAATATTTCCATCCACAGACTTTTTTCCATTTCAACTCACTGGACAGAGTCAAAGTATTACAGTAAGACTGATTAGTGTTCTATTAGCTTAAAAGCATGATATCAACAACGCTATGAATGCAGTTCATTTAGTCAGTATATTCACCTCTTACCCGATCCTCTTTCCTCGGGATAATTATTTTGATTTTCTGACAGTTATTAATTTTGTTTCAAGTTCTATCTCCCAGATCAATCTTCATTCTCATTTAGCCCCCCCAGTAACACTTTGAGAGGTCTCAAATCGCTTAAGTAGCACCCTTCATAAACCAAAGGTTTGTACAGGGTCAGAAAAGCCCCTCCATAGGCATATCAATGGAGTACTTCTCTTACACCACTACAAGCTAGCAAAGTGACACAAAGCTTTCAGGAATGGAGTTCAATGAATAAATTTAGTCTTTAATGCAGCAAGTACATTAAATATACTTTTTGGCGAATGTAACTCACAATACGCATGAATTTTGGCCAAAAAAGTCAGAAGCCAGAAGAATATGCAAGTGAAAAATAACATATTTAAAAGTCTCATTTCTACAGCATACACAACATTGTGAGTCAGAGGGAAGGATCACTAATCATTCATGTTTTCTGGACTAACCTCAGTGTTCAGAGTTTCAAAACTTTACACCACCATTTGTGACCAAAACAGACTCAGCCACAAGTTTAAGAATCAAGGTTCATTCTGGATTTACAGCATATGTAGAAGCTCTGAGACTAATAACCCATTTTAATGACATTATTTCTCATTGAGAAATGTCAGTAAAGACTTCTTAGAAACCAAACACATTACCTCATCTTCAACGTCGATGAAGACACTCATGTCTAACTCCTCAGGAAATGTCATACGATCATTGAGTTTAATTCTGTGCATAGTGGTATAATCAAAGTCAAATCTCTTCAGCTGTAATGTCAGCAGGTATGGAAAATGCAAGAACCGCAGACCCTAAATGAAGCAAAAACAAGATTATGCTATATTGTCAGGATTGCTATTTACCAAAAGTAATTCTCATGAATGATTTGGACAGTCTTTACCTTCCTCGCATCACATTTCTTCTTACATCGCTCACAAAAATACTGATTGGGGCCATCAAGAATCTCAGGTTGAATGAAAGCATGCAGTGCTTCTTCCTAATAATAAAAAGATGTTACCTGATTTTTAAGGAATGTTTACTATGTAGGTATAAATCAGAACATAAATTTACAATGAGATTGCAAACACATGCAAATTGCTTCAATTAAATCTACAACCAAAATCTGACAAACTTTGATACAGACACAGAGTCAGTTAAAATATGAAACCTTCTACCAAGCCCAAGTTTAAACAGTCAAACCACAATTACTGCTAACTATATTTCATTCAGTATTTGATGAATCCGAATTGTCCTGTTTATTAATAAACATACAATATAAAGTGACATTTACTCCTGTTACCTTGCACATCACATTTAGTCATGTCTGTTCAATAAACATACAATATAAAGTGACATTTACTCCTGTTATCTTGCACATCACATTTAGTCTGTTTAGTCAAGTACTGTGAAAACAAGCCTATTATTTAACGCCACTTTGGCCCTGTTCCCCCAGAATTCTGATATGGTTCTTCTGCATTTCAAGAAGAATTTTTCCCAACAGATATCACCCAATAACTACTGGGGTCGGGGGGAGGTGGTAGGAAAAAACATTACTCAGTTCCTCAGTGCCCTGCCTGAAGACAGTCTTAGTCCCATTCTACAAAGCGACTTCTACACTTGAAGATAATACTTTTAAGTGAAAGGTGGGGAAAGGACAGAGAGAAAGTGTCTGAGCTCCACACCCAAAGGAGTGAGAATCAGATATGGCCATCTCCTCTAGAGACAGTTCCTAGCATAAACCTTATGAGGCAACTGACCAATAACCGGAATTGTGTCCTCTGACAGCTGCCTGAAGGTTCTGCTTAAATCCAGGAGTTTAATGATTTCTACTTCGCTCCTCTTTACTGCAATCAATATTCAAAATGCAACCAAACTGAACATTAATCCTCCCCATAATGTAATTTGCAACAATGGTATTGCACATAAGTCATATATACTTAAGAACAAATTTGTTCAAACAAAATTCACTAAGAATACTGAGATGGATTTAGTGAAGAATTTTACCCAGAGATTCTAAAAGTTAAAGCCTTTAACCCAGTCAGTTTGTAAGCCAACAGGCTCTGGGTTTGTGAACTCCAAGTAGAACCCAGAAGTTCTCTGTTCAGCTATGGAGGTGAAGACAAATACAACTTGCATGTTTAGACATTCAGTTTAAAGCAAAGAAGATCAACAGAAACAATGGTTTTTAAGACCATCATCTCTTATAAAGGACTGTAGCTGTTCCCTGAAGTCTGAATACGTTAAGAGGGGGCTTAACTGGGCCTCACCAATTGTTATGTGGCTGGCACAGAACTTCAGTTACTATCTAAATCACATTGTTTGATAAGCCACACTTTAGGAGGAAATCAAAGAAAACCTCCCCAAAAAACTCCAATTCTTCCCTTCTTTATGAAAAGCCCGGGAAGTAGCAAGAACAATAATGAAACAAATGCTTTCCAAGAGCTGATGCTGTTCTAGGAAAAAGGACTTTTTAAAAAAGGACTGTATTCCAGGTGACGACAACTCACAAATGAAAAATGTGCTAAACTCAATAGAACAGTAAACTGAAGGCAGTCATCACATACTACCATTTTTGGATCCAGCCAGAAAAAGCCTTTGAACAGCCCTCAAATCACAGCTGTTGGGCAGACAGGTTCTCTGAACTGAACTGCCACCTACAGATTTATTTCCTTAAATGCTACAGAGGCTGAGTTGCTTTTCACTCGAGTGCAACCATACTGCCAGTGTTTAGTAAGACCGTGCACCAACATACGAGACATCTCATTCTAAAAGGTAACAAAGAAGACTAAGCAAGTTATAACCCTGCTTAAAAAGAAAGGGGAAGAAAGAGATTGCTGCATTTTGACCATTCTGTAGAACAGTTTAAGGAATTAATATTCAGAACTGTTTAAACAAAGACAAAAAAATTAATAACCAACATAGAAGACATGAAACCTGGACACCTTCACATAGTGACCACAGAACTATCCGTTATGAATCAAGTGCCAGTTAAGACAACAAATATGTATTTCAAGTGTAAGAGGTGCAACCATACTGCCAGTGTTTAGTAAGACTGTGCACCAAGATATGAGACTTCTCATTCTAAAAGGTAACAAAGAAGACTAAGCAAGTTATAACCCTGCTTAAAAAGAAAGGGGAAGAAAGAGATTGCTGCATTTTGACCATTCTGTAGAACAGTTTAAGGAATTAATATTCAGAACTGTTTAAACAAAGACAAAAAAATTAATAACCAACATAGAAGACATGAAACCTGGACACCTTCACATAGTGACCACAGAACTATCCGTTATGAATCAAGTGCCAGGTAAGACAACAAATATGTATTTCAAGTGTAAGAGAAGTTGCAATTCATGCATCACCATGAATCTGAATGAATGGGAATATATGAATGATGGGACATCAGTGGTTATGTAATGTTTATAGACTCTGTGATGTGCAATTTAACAAGAAAACATACTATAAATTTCCACATATGGAACAAAGCGATGGACTTTCAGACCCCCCAAAACTGAATGAAGTATTATAACATTACTCTTGTGGTTTCACTGCTTACCACACAGTAAGCTGTGCTTCCAAAAACCTGATTAAAAAACTCTTGAGAACTCCATGACACCTTCACATAGTGACCACAGAACTATCTGTTATGAATCAAGTGCCAGTTAAGACAATAAAAATATATTTCAAGTGTAAGAAAAGTTGCAATTCATGCATCACCATGAATCTGAATGAATGGGAATATATGAATGATGGGACATCAGTGGTTATGTAATGTTTATAGACTCTGTGATGTGCAATTTAACAAGAAAACATACTATAAACTTCCACATATGGAACAAAGTGATGGACCTTCAGACCCCCCAAAACTGAATGAAGTATTATAACATTACTCTTGTGGTTTCACTGCTTACCACACAGTAAGCTGTGCTTCCAAAAACCTGATTAAAAAAAAACTCTTGAGAACTCCACTATTTTTGAGCTATGTGAATATCCATGTATTTTTCAATCCTTGTAAAGGGAACATCTCTGTTCTTAAGGTATACTTATTTATGTCTCCTCTGGTTTTCTCCTATCTAATCTTTACAATGAAGTGAATTCTACTGATTAGGATGTTTCTTAATGCAATTCCTATTCTAATAAGAGTTCACCGTTTTCTACTGACAGTTTACTCAGCAAAACCAGTGATAAAGCTTCTACACTGCACAACTATCACACCACACCACCTATTTTAGTGCAACTCAACTTCAAAGGTAACTTTTACTTTAAAGCAATCTTCAAAGAGGTAACGATTATGTGGTCTTTGAGCTAGTAAGCATTTCCACCATTCCCAATGCACACACGCTTCAAAATATACCACAAAAGATCAAGCAATAGATTAGTATGACAAGAGCTATTTAAACTTCTTTATAGTTCACAAAACCAAAAGAACAATATAGGCTGAGAGATTTCTGGAGATCTTCTGATCTTAACTCCCTGCTCAAAGCTGGTCCAACTTAAAGCAAATTGCTTAGGGCCTTGTCCAGCCAAGTTCTGAGGACATCCAGTTTTTAATATTCTGATTATGAGATTCCTAACATTCATCATACTAAAACGCCAGAACCAACAGTTCAAACTAATTTATGTCTGGCTAAAGATATACACTTAGGACATGCTCTTCTTCACAAAAACGCATTATGATCTAGTCAGTAGTCTGCCAGGTATCTTACTGCAAGCAGTAGAACCTTAATAAAAAGTTACACCAAAAAAAAAAATTTGGAAACTAATTGCCATTGCAGATTTTCAGAGCTCATCTACTTTTCCAACGTCCGAAGAACATGTTCAACTACAAATACAAGACCTTGTTGTTACCAATCTAGCTTAAAAAAAAAGTGAATGTCCTATCGTCATATTTTAACTGCTGTCAACAGTTTTAGTTTGGCAATGACACCACAAACTAAGTTCACATGAAGTCTAAATTAACTTCTACCCAAAAATACTCTACTTGTATGCATACTTACACCCTTAAAAGAAAAGCTAACATACAAAAGATGGTGAAAACTAAAAACACTTAACGAAACAGAACTCTATTTGCTAAATCTCCAGAATATTTATATTATTACTAGTCTTCTGGTGTTATAAAATATTTTCCACTGTTTTCTAGTAATGTAATTTCAGCATGTGAGCTAGTTCCCCAGGAAATAAAGAAAGTGTAACAGTATCCTTCCCAGTTCTTCAATATTCCCATGTATTTAAGAAGCAATACATACATATTCATAAATAAATGCAACATTTGAGGTATCTACATTCTTTTGGTAGTACACAATGTCGAACAGTGGGATAATACACTTTATGTGGCATTCTACAGATTAACCTTACTTGAAGCTCATACATCCATTCTCTCTTATTAGAAAGTAATGGAAAATCACTTACCTCTAACTAGAGTTCTTTGAAGGTAGTATCCTCCTTAGATCCCCTATCTTGGGTTGTGTCGCCTGCTGCAAGTTCCCTTAGGAGCTGACTAGCAAGGTCTAAAAAGTTTTACATTCCCTTCTATAAGCCCTATTAGCGCATGTGTGAAGTTTTTGATTTCTCATACCCTTTTACCTACACCTACTAAATCACCATCATCTATGGATCAATGGAGGATACTACCTTCAGAGAATTCCATTTAGAAACAGGCGATTTTTCCCTTCTCCAAAAGCAAGTATCCTCCATATCTCCCCACTGCTGAAGACTACAAAACTAAAAATCACATCTGCTATAGATAATACAAATGCAGGGAGGAGAATCACCTGAATATAATCATAATGCGAACTAAAAAAGCTCAAAAATTGAAGCATCAATACAAATTGCAACCACGTAAGTCTGTGTAACAAAAATCTTAAAATTATTTTCCTCAATGGAGAAAACCCAGTAAATGCTGATTTTCAATATCAAATACTACTAAAAGTAATCTGATATTTATGTTCCTAATCGTTCATGCTGTGTTTTTACAAAGAAGTCTTTTTTTAGCATTCCGCTATAGACTTCTCTACTAAAGAAAAGAATTCCAATTTGAGACAGACGTACAATGCATTGTTAAATGCAGAGCACAACCACATGAACTGCACAGCTTTCAGTAATAGATCAGAAAATTTTCATTACTGAATGAAAATTACGACAAAAAATTTTGGTTTAGGGAATATTTCTAGAAATCACTTTTAAAAGCTGAGAAGGGAAGTCATCCACATAAAATATTAATCTGTATCAATGGAATGGCAGCTCAAAATACAGCTTTTATTAGCTGGGTAGTTTTAAATAAATTTAATGCAGTCTTCGAAAGAATTCAAAGGCCTTTAACTTGAATCCTTTTTGAGGGATCGCTGTCCCTCCTCTTTAAATACCAATCTTGAGCAGTAGTAAAGTTTGACAGTATGAAGTCATTTGAACCTACACTGCACCTAATTCTAACAACTTTTTTCTTAACAGAATTACTGTTAAGAATTACAGACTATTGGTGCCAACATACTAAATACAAAAGGAAAAATACTTTATATATAGTAAGTAATCGTGGTAAGCCAATTACACAACGAGTCTTCATTTAAAACAACCTTTACTGAAAGACTTGTTTGATTTATTCTTATTCTTTCTCACCACTTCATCTATAGTACAGGTATTTTAAGCCACAACAGTGGAATTCCACAGTTTGTAATCACTTCTTTTCAGAGAGGTGGAAAAAATAAAACAAAAAACACTTCCACAGATTTACTAAGCAATATATATGCTTGCCAACATCAGTAATGCTGGAGCAAAAGGGACCAAGAACACTGATGTATGATAGGATTTTTTATTATAATTAAATCGCTTGTTAAAAGCATATGATATTTGAGAAGTTAACTTTAAAAAGCACAGCAACAACATGGCAATTAAACTAAAAGTTCTAAGCCCACTTTCTGCTCTTTCACTACGATTTTCAACAATGCTATGAAAATTTAGCAGATGTGCCAATAAAGAGAACAAACCAAATAAAACTTAGTGATCTCATGAAAGTATCTTGAGTAAATGCTGAAGGTTTTATCAGGAAGAAAATAATTAATTACTGCAGCCTTAAGGCAATAAAGTTGCATTTCCCCTCCCCTTATACATGCACCAGTAGGACTCATTGAAGGGCAAAAGAAAAAAAAACAAACCAAAACAAAAAAAATAACCCAAAAAGCCAAAAAAAAAATCTTCTAGAACTTGCTAGCTGGTTCACTGCACAAAGACGAACACCCCAAGATGGAGTATCTAGGATGATACTTACCACGTAACAAATTATACCACTGTGGCATTATGTATTCTATGTGTGTATGGATGCACTATTAGTCAGCATAATAGTACACACCACGCTAGCAAACGCCTGGCTGGAGCCGTAGGGCCGGATGACCAGAGGAATATCCAGGTAAGTGTCGATTCTCCAGCCTTCGTAGCCACATTCCAGACACCTTACATAGTCCTTCAGTTTGCCTTGATACAGCTGATTGATAAGATCGGCCTGAAACAGATATTCAACAGAGCTTTAAACAAATGAAACAAAACATATTTCCTTTTTTTAGTTCTACAAGAACATGCCTTTTGAAAAATTCAGTCTGAATTGCATAGCTACACAGTTAGACTACAATTCCCACTGCACAAAACATGTATCAAATGAGTTTCTCAAACCACGTTATATAAGCTTCACAGCATGCTTTTATGGTCACATCTTAAGAGTGACTACAGAACTACCAAAACTGAAGTTTGTGTTTTAAAAACAAGCCTGATCTTGCAGACATTGTCAACAGACTCACTGATGACTGTAGTCCCTTCCCTGTGTCTCCAGGGGCAGGTGCAGAATGAAAAAGGAATTGACAATCTACAAATGTGACAATTGGCCTACAACAAGTTGGCCACTTATCAGAAGCCTGTGTAGCGTGTGTTAGGAATATATTCCTATTTATCTATCTTTCTCCTACGTTAGAAGACTGGCTTGAGCTGCAAGAGCCCACAAAGCAGCCCAATCAGTGCTGACAGCAAGGAAGCTATCACAGGAGTTACACAAACACTTTCTGTGCTTCGAATGAAAAACAAGTATCCAGAGGTCAGGATATTCCCCTTTTAACTGGGGAAGGAAAAGATAAGCAGCACACCTCTCAAAAGCTGCACATTATAGCAGCTTAACTATTGCAGCAAACAAAAAAACTGGCAACTATAATAGATTTTCAATAACCTTGTATTTAAAATTCACTTAACATTTGTCAAAATCTTCCTTAAAAACCCAACAAAACTCACAATACCACACTGCTAAACAAACAGAAGAAAGTTTTTACACAATTACCTGTTCTGTTTGCTTCCACTTCTGCTCCAAAGCATCAAACATGACTCGACACAGCTCCTGTACATCATGTTGCTGCCATGCTGTTAGAAATTAAAGTTAATCTTAATTAAACCAAAAATGTTATTAGCCCCAAAATTCATTACTGGGCCAGTGTTCAATTCTACAGGCCACTGCCTCGCAAGTTAAGTTAGAAATATAAGCAGGCAGCTTGCTCACAGTGTGTGCGTATAAAACAAGAATTGTGTACATAGCAAGAATATGCAAAAAATATAGAAATGCTAATACGCACTGTTATAAAATACACTGGTTCTGAATTATTTCCCACTTTGCACTGTTCCTCTAAAAATAATTTTTTTTTCCCCTTTTTAAGTGTAGGGACACTGAAATGCAACTCCTTATTACCATGTGATTACTCCATGGAAAAATCGGCAGGTTATGTGACAAAATTACAATACAAGTGTCGAAAAGACAAACACAGTGTTTGATTTTATGGAATTATCCATGTTATATTCTACCAAAGTAGAAGAAGTGCAGTTAACATCTGATTCAAAACAGATGCAAGTTTGTCATAAAGAGCTACTTCTTTAAAAACAATTAACAACTGTAATGATAGCTGAATTACAAAAATATAACTTTTTTCTTTCCCACTTTGCACTGTTCCTCTAAAAATAATTTTTTTTTCCCCTTTTTAAGTGTAGGGACACTGAAATGCAACTCCTTATTACCATGTGATTACTCCATGGAAAAATCGGCAGGTTATGTGACAAAATTACAATACAAGTGTCGAAAAGACAAACACAGTGTTTGATTTTATGGAATTATCCATGTTATATTCTACCAAAGTAGAACAAGTGCAGTTAACATCTGATTCAAAACAGATGCAAGTTTGTCATAAAGAGCTACTTCTTTAAAAACAATTAACAACTGTAATGATAGCTGAATTACAAAAATATAACTTTTTTCGACATAATTTCTTTTAAAATCAAACATACACCACAATGTATCCATTTAGGGCTATTCTGTTCTGACTGAAACCAAGTGGATTCAGGCCCCCAAAAGGCAGCTGCTAAAGCACATCCCCCAAGTGTAATAGCTGCACGTTACCCTCACTGCTATCCCATCCAAAACTCCGTGTAACATCTGTTGTTTCAATTGCTCTTTTTTTGCTGGTCTGCAGTAAAACAAACAGTCTTTGAAGCTGGTAGGGGATACTCGTCACAGGATCCTCTTCAGATTCTTCAAATTCCCATCTATTCACAACACAATACATTTGACAATTAAAAACGCTGTGAAAACAACACCCAAAAGGCATTCAAATTAGCATTTATTACATCTCAAGAGGTCTGCCAGATTATAGAGGTTAACTGTGGCTCTGTTTATTGGGAAAAGTCAAATTAAATTGCTTTCCATTTCTGCAGCAAATGACAACACTATTCTTTAAGCATACAAACCTAACATGAATGGAATAGTTTTGAAGCTATTTCACAGCACAAATGCAGACATGAAGTACACTTAGTATCAAGCTTAATTTCAAGTTTGATGTTTTCAAGATGAGGTAAATTCCTTAAACAGCTTGTTCATGCCACACCCAATAATGTATCTCAGTATTTTACTAAAAATCTGAGGCTTTTAAGCAGATATAATTTATAATAGCCTATCCAGCTTGACTTGAAGTATGGTTTTTAGTATCCCAAAAAGGAAATTTTGACAGGAGGAATTCAAAAGGCTCTCCTATCAACACATACCAGGACAAATTTAAGAACAGGTTTTGCTTGAATATACTCACTTATATAACGCATTTCTAAATTCAGGAGTCATGAAAAGTGTTTGTAGAAGGCTGTTCAAGTAACAAGTCATTGCCTGATTTACTAGCCCCACATAACCTAAAAACACAAGCAGAATGAGATGGAAATAAGGCAAATAGACGGGAAATCACTTTAAGAGTTAAAACATTTGACAAGAAAACAATTTTGTGATAATGTCTATTTAAAAATTGCATCCAGCTGTTGTCATTTATTGCTATCTGCACTACAAAAATTGAGGGAATATTACAATTGCTCACTTCTGAGAGCAACTGAGAGTAAGAGTTTACACAACAGAAATAATTTCCTTGAATGACACAAAGCTGTTTTAGTGATGATTAATTATGTTTCACAATAATAACCAATATTTAATGTTGAACACTGCACCAATGGGGACACAGGTAACTGAAAATATTTTAACAGTTGATTTCAATATTTTACAACAGAATCTAGAATTTGTTAAGAAAAAATTATGTACTAGCTTACTTACTGCCTGATGTCAACTAAAAATATCCTTGTTATAACGTAAGTACAATTAGCATCTACATTGGTTTGCACAGGTAACTGAAAATATTTTAACAGTTGATTTCAATATTTTACAACAGAATCTAGAATTTGTTAAGAAAAAATTATGTACTAGCTTACTTACTGCCTGATGTCAACTAAAAATATCCTTGTTATAACGTAAGTACAATTAGCATCTACATTGGTTTGCACTATCATCCCAGAACTATAAATAAATGAAAAAAATCTTTAAATTGCCCACACACATCAATCTTCTAAAACATTCTCTTCATCCCAGAACTATAAATAAATGAAAAAAAAAAAATCTTTAAACTGCCCACACGCATGTATCTTCTAAAACATTCTCCCAGAATAAACAATTAAAACAGCTACTAAAAATCAGTGTCATTTTTATTAGCTGAGAAGGAAATTATTTACTTTTTTCATCTGTCATTTTCAGATTTTCTCCAAAATATACAGTATTAACAACAGCTGCTAAGTAAGCAGCATATCCTGAAGCATTGTGTAATACAGAAATTAAATATGCCTGAAGTAAATACTATGAAGTTCTTAGTAGGTATTAAAAAAAAAAGTGATCTCAGTTCCATACTAGTAACAAAAAGGCAGCTCTTCCATGCAAATCACAGACATTTTATATGAAGAGACTGAGTTAGAACACACATATTTTATTTATTAGTCTGCTCTACAGAGATCACCTACACACAGTTATAATAAGTGAAAAAAGGCACGTGTCAGAACCTTTTTTTCTCTCTCAAAACAATCTTGAACACACACGAATTGGTGTAATATGAATGTGGCTCAACAAGTTCAGTATCAGAGGAGTTTGTCTCATTACAGAGCTATAACTTGCTGAGACAGTTGCCCCTGCACAGCAAAGGCCCCCAGCCAGCCTCCTGGGGGGAGGGCTGTAACAGAGCATGAAGCATTAATTAAGCTGTGAGTGTACACACAGCTTGAGGTGAGTACCTTCTGGTAACACAATCATGACTATTTGACTAGGAACACAGCAGCAGATCAATACTGAAAAGGAGGAGCCCTGACAGAAAGTTTGAATTGCACTGTCACAAGTAAGAAAAGGATGGGATGTTCCCAAAGTGATACAAGAATACTGTAGAAAACATGATGGAAAATGTAGCAGTGATGTGGGTATTTTAAGATAAATTGCATTTTATTTCAAAACCCTTGAAGTGCTGCTATTTGAATATATGCTAAAATAATTACAAATTAGCATACAAGAATACTGTAGAAAACATGATGGAAAACGTAGCAGTAATGTGGGTATTTTAAAATAAGTTGCATTTTATTTCAGAAACTCTTGAAGTGCTGCTATTTGAAAATATGCTAAAATAATTACAAATTAGCACTGCTTTTAAAGGAGAGAACACTATACCTGTCTCCGATTTGCTCAGGACTGAAGAGTAAGAGTAGCTTTGACTGACATAGTCACTGGTGCAGCCAACAGAGCCTTCTCTTGGCAGAGGACCTATAAATCTGTCTTGCGCACTGTCATCTGTTGTACCCGACTCCTCCTAAAACATAAATACACTGATTTTATGCAAAATTAGACAACAATTTTTTCTTGAAGCGCCTACAAGTTTTACTTCTTTCTCTAATGGCTAAGAAATCAATTTTGTTAGCTTATCACACAAATTTTACAAAATTGTACATATACAGTTGTTCGAGTAACTTTAATTCCACCCATCAAATTCTCAAGCCCTTGAGAAATCATTCTTTGCATTAGGAGGAGCAAATGCATTTAGGATACTGTATAATCAGATACAGTGTCATAGTGCATACAGCAAGCAAGTTTGCAATTTAGCATTTTCTATGTCTTAAGTCTCAATGCACTGAAATACAGGATGAGGGTGGGAAGATAAATTGCATTTTATTTCAAAACCCTTGAAGTGCTGCTATTTGAATATATGCTAAAATAATTACAAATTAGCATTGCTTTTAAAGGAGAGAACACTATACCTGTCTCCGATTTGCTCAGGACTGAAGAGTAAGAGTAGCTTTGACTGACATAGTCACTGGTGCAGCCAACAGAGCCTTCTCTTGGCAGAGGACCTATAAATCTGTCTTGCGCACTGTCATCTGTTGTACCCGACTCCTCCTAAAACATAAATACACTGATTTTATGCAAAATTAGACAACAATTTTTTCTTGAAGCGCCTACAAGTTTTACTTCTTTCTCTAATGGCTAAGAAATCTATTTTGTTAGCTTATCACACAAATTTTACAAAATTGTACATATACAGTTGTTCGAGTAACTTTAATTCCACCCATCAAATTCTCAAGCCCTTGAGAAATCATTCTTTGCATTAGGAGGAGCAAATGCATTTAGGATACTGTATAATCAGATACAGTGTCATAGTGCATACAGCAAGCAAGTTTGCAATTTAGCATTTTCTATGTCTTAAGTCTCAATGCACTGAAATACAGAATGAGGGTGGGGTGTTTTTTTTTTATGTCTTAAGTCTCAATGCACTGAAATACAGGATGAGGGTGGGCTTTTTTTTTTCCAGATATAAAAATTACAATTCTATACTCTTTCAGAATCACTCCAAAATTCTGACCTTGTGCACAATTATTTAAATGTGGGGTTTGGGTATTTCTTCCTCTTTTCAGGTAATTAAGACCACAACAAAGGCTAAGTAGGCCAGTATTATGCTGATATGAGAGCTGAGTAATAATGTATCACTAGCCTATACAATCCCTGATTTACATACACAGAAGCTGTGGTTATCTTTCACTGCATCATGTATTTGAGAAATATGAAATTTCAAGTATTTTGTTACAGCAGACAGTTGGTTCTAGCTACAATGACATTGTAGCTAGATATTATCTTCTGATAGATAATATCTATCAGATATTATCTTCTTTAATATATGCGTATATTATTTTTTTTCCTTAAAGGTAAATTTGGAAGTAACTGTAGTTGATACAGGACTGCCATTTCTGAAAATTCTGTCAGAACAGCCGAATATTGCTTTCAAACACCCAAAGGAAAAGGATTAGGTGTATGATTAAACCTGTATTGTTAAAACTTCTCTCTAAATATGTCAAAGATATAATTAATTATATAACCTTAGAAAATTACTCACAGTAAAGCATTACATAAATATTTGACAAGCCTGAATAAAAAGTGACAGTAAATCATTACTAACGGAATTAGTCCTACTCAGGAGAAACCTAGAAGTGCAAAGTAATAGTCAAAGTCTGTTGAGAACTTTCCTGAAGAAGTCATTGTATGAAATACACAGTCTTATTTTATTTCATTTTCTGATTACACAACAGCAATACACAGAACATAACACCTCTCTCGCACAGATTTTTACTTACCGGCATTATATGAGGCTGCTCACCATCTTTGTCTGTCAAATGCAGAAAGTTCTTCTTCCCTGGCTCAAAACCAGCATCAAGAATAGTTTTCTCACTGTTCTGATCTATTGGAGTCTGAAAAAAAAATAAAAAAGGCAAAAAACCAACATTTTTTTTTAACAGATTTATATACAATTACACAGAATCACAGAGTGATATGGGGCTGGAAGTGACCTCCGGAGATTATCTAGTCCAACCTCCCTGCCAAAACAAGTCCACAATTAACAGACTACATTCAAGTACATTGGTTGAAGTAGCTTCTGACACACTAAGATGAAATGAAAACAAATAATCATACAGTCTAAACAAAATATACTAATCATTAAAAAACTTGAGAACAGTTTAAGACAGTGTAAATTAAGTATTAAAGTACAGTTAAGTGCTTAGAAGTTGGTTAATCTATTCAGGAGTCAAGACACTGGTCTACAAGTTTCTTGCAGAATATCAAACCATCTAGGGTCCTATATAGCTTGCATACTTTTTTTTTTTAAAGAGAAAAAAAGTTCAGCAAGGATAAACATGACCTGAAATAAACATCTACTTCTTAAGGAATCTTACAAAGTTTTCTAGATGCATCTATAGAAATCAATTAACTAAAACCTACACTGATTTACAATAAAGCACAGAAGCAATAATAATGATGACGAGGATAATTTTTGTATTATAAATTCAAGTAGATATAAGAAACATGAAAAGCCACTACACAGCATGCTTCTGTTGAGAAAACATTTCTCAAACAAGACCACAGGAAATAGAGGGGTTAATTATGGGTATTATTATTAAAAATTCATACTGATAATGAAAAGTAGCATTACATCTGAATGATCATATTAGTTCTTTTGTTTAATGATTAAATACACGTATCAATTACGAGCACATTTTGAGACTAAAATGTAGATATAATACAAAATAAAATTCAGCCAAATCAAGAGGTGTCAATCTGCTCTGGTGCACCAACTACCCATTTTTACAGGAATTAAATGAGCACTACACCACACAGACAGCACTTTTCTATAACGTGAAGATTTAAATGTTTGCTAGAAGAGGAAATAAAAAGTATTTTTGCCATACCGTATCAGTTACATTATCTCCATTTCCCCACACTAAATCAAAAGTTCCATTCACGTAGCCCACTTTTGAAGCCACATCTTCAAACAGCCTTTTAAGTGGTGTGGAAGCTGGCAGGTTCAGCGTAACACGCTCATTCACCGTCTTGGAATTTGTGGTATCTTGTATTATACACAGCACCCTGGGTTCCTCAGCAGCACTTTCCACCTGAAATGACAGCGGCAACAATTAATGGGTAAAGCTAAGAACATTTCCGAGTTCAGTTGAAAAATCAAAACAAGACTGCCCCAGTAAAACGTGGTATACTTTTACAACCTAGGAATCTTAAAACTGGACTGTATTTTTGAAAGCAGGCATAAGAAAATTAATAACCTTCCAGTTTTGGGACGCCTATGTAAAAAGAAGTTTAATTTTCGTAGAACAAGAAGGAATTTGGATGGGTGGATTACTGTGTATACAGTGCTCAAGTTCTGCACAGAATTTCAGCCAGTAAGCAGATCACAGACTGCTTCAAATCGCCATTTCAAGCTCATATTTTGCCTTGACATGATTATAAATCCTGCAGAGGTATAAGTATACCTTTTGTGATTTTTAGGAACGCAACCCAGGAGATCTGCAAGCTTCCAAGTCATCTTGGAAGCTGACCATTAAACAAAAAAAGTTTCATATTCAAGACACCAACTTTCTTCTACTAAACCCACTGCTGTGTGACTCACAGGAGAAATTCTTCTGCCTGAACAGAGTTAGGAAATTAACATTGCCAAATGCCTACAAGGCAAAGAAAAGAAATTTTAAACAGCAACTTCAATGTATGTGAAATTAGAAAAGTAATAATCTTGAATAAAGGTGGCAATGGATAAACGGTAAAATTTCACAGACCCAGAAAAGCCAAGAAAACGCCATTTTACTAACCCTGCAATCAGTTTTAAGCACAATCAATTAATTCTCTCAATTATCCCAAGTTGCAGAATGATCAGGAATAACTAATGTTTAAACACAAGTCACATAAAAAAGCATCAGGTCAGTAAAGGGATTAATCAGTTCCCAAGGACTCAGCCTTTTCAACTTGTAACACACAGAAAGCATTAGTAATGCACATCACAGCATCCAAATCTCAGTCCATGGCTAAATTGCACATCGCCTAAAAAAAGTAAAGATACATGCAGTGCTGTCATGATTTTCAGTGAATACAAACATTAATAAAGAGCAAGAACTGTGTTCGTGCTAAAACTGTCAGCCGTATCATAAGCTTTTTACAAAGAATAAGAAATTAAAGAAAATTTAAAGAACTTCAGCATCCCTTGTTGTATTTCTATACAACCAGCCTCACAACACACATGACCGCCATCAAAGTGGTACAGTCCCTTATGAGAGCTCTTACATCATAAAATCTTTTAAAAAGGAACAGAAATGTTTTAGCTCCTGCTGCATCCCTTCATTTTACAAAATTTCAAGACCAGTTGACAGTCTTCACACAACTATAAAATGTTAGCTGACTACAGCTGCCATCATCAGAAAAGGGCAAATAATCTCCCCTCCCAATCTGTATTACACTAGTTTGCTTTAGACTGTGATTTTTCTTAAGACTTGAAAGTCCAGTTTCTCTGTGTATATCAAGTGTAACGTGGAAATCTTCATTAACTGCATGCTCAAAAATTTCCATTTCCAGCAAATCTGCAACACTTTATCTTCATTCATTTAGTCTTTACTGGAGAATTTTAGGTTTATGTAGTACTTTCCAAGAAGACAGACAAAACTATTCCTGAAACATTAACAACACACTAAGAAGCAAACACAATTTAGAAGTCAAAGTAATTTTGACATTATATCCTCATTTTCCTCCACAGCTCCCACAGAGACACACAAGGCTGTACTTGAATAGACTGAAATTAAATTTCACTAGTGATTACTTCTCCTGGGTTCTTCCCTTTAAATTTCCCAACAGAGCTTCATTCTTCAATTATTTTTTTTTTTTGCTAAACAACATGCACACAATTTGTCTCTTTCGTTGCCTGGCTACAAAAGAGAAGATGAAGCTTGTGGCCTAGTTCAGAAAAAAAAAATAATCAAGAAAGTAGACTACTGGAGATGAGCAGCAGCCAAAAACCTAACAAACTCATAAGATCACCTACCCTAATGCCTCAGCTTCATCAAGAAAAATGTAACTTAACTCATATTTAACAATTCCCACTGACCCTGCAACTTGACCTGCTACCGTATGCAAGCGTGTCAGGAACAGAAGTTCTCTGCTGGAGACTCAATCTCTTGTTGTCCTACTGCCTTTACATAACTAACACCTTATCTCCCCTCCTCTCTGCAGAAGATACCTATAAATTCAACTCCTCCTGCTCACGCTTCCTCCACTACCTTTGATAGTGGATCAGTTGTGTGACTCACAGTGGAGCTGCTACTGAAAATAATTAGACACAGAGTATCTGGCGGATGGAAATAACATTAAGGGAACAAATTATAGAAGATTACAGAAGATTTGCTGGTTGGGTTGCTGGATGTTCCACATCGGACAAATCCTCTCTTGCTTGTTCACAGATATAATTCTGACAGACTGAAGTGGTTTAACTCAGGGTTAGTGCAGCAAAGGGTATTAAGCCATCATTCACGCTGCCGCTGCTTCAAGTTGTTCACAGTAAATAGATACAGCAAAAATCACCTATTCATGGCAAGTATTCGAATATACCATCTGAACTATCAGAGAACACCACAAACATCTTGTTTGTGGCTACTTAACTATAAAAAATAGTGTAAAAGACAATACTGGCCAGTGACAGGCCTCTCAACTATTTTGACCAGCTGTTATCAAACTGAGTGCACAAAGTAAACACAAAACTTAACTTTAGTCATTGCATAATCTGATATATCATGACAGCTACGAGATTCATATTTTTTTTTAATGAAAAGCTACAAAGGGCCAAAACCACATACCAGCCTAAAAGCATATAAACACATACTCAGTTTGAAGCTTCTACTGTTAAGACCGTACTTAACATGTACATGATCTTTGTATTCAAAAACATGCACAAAAAATTCAACAGCTCATGCTCACATTAGGAAATAAACAAAAGCTACAGACAGCATCATGCTCTAACTATGTATCTTGGTTATCGTTTTACAACGTTGATTTCATCTGTCTACCTGTGAAAATTTCTTCTTCATTTCAGCAAAGATACTTTGTCTGCAACTCCAAAACATATCCTATAATATGTAAAAACAAAATTAACACGTCATAATTCTTTACAATAGTAAATTAACTTATTTTGGCATAAAGTCAGCTTTCTAGTATAAGATTATTATTGAGTTCTAAACCACCATTCACAGAATAATGTTAAAAAGAATAGCCTCCAAATATTTTAACAAGTTCTCTATTAACATGAAGTACATTGTACACTATTTTAACATTTAAATTATCATAGGAGTAGCATTACATAAAATGTTATTTATGTTGTAATGACAGAGTAAGTTTCATAAAGTAAAAAGGAGCGTATAAGAAAATGTAAACAAAAAATCAAGATAAAAATTTATAGTAACAAATTCCTCCATTATATTAAAAAAGCCCTCTAGACGTATGCAAATATTTTACCTCAAATGGCTCAAGTGCAAGATTAGGATACACCCCTGAAATTCAGTTTACTGTTGCATTTACGGGGCTATCCAGTTTCATATGAAACTGTTCATGCATGAATTATTTTCTGTAGGGAAGTTTTTATTAGTACGAACTCATTATGAAGTATTCAGTTGAAGGTAATAAAGAGATGAAGTTACTGACTATTCTTATTCCTAACACTCTTAAGGAAAGCCTGCTTTAGAATCTCTGCTGTACCATCAAAAATGCAACAATAAACATTACCCATACAAAACTGTTTTCTGCCTATGGACAAACATCAAATTAAGTAGTTGCTGAATCTGAAGCACTGCACTCTGTATTTTTCCAGAAAGAAAAAACAGGAAGTGAGAAGGAAGATGCTAATAACATAATTGCTCTTTTCCAAATTTCTTCAACTGCACCCTCAGTCGAGATTATCAAAACATAAAATACTGACGTAATCTTTACTGACGTGCCCTATTTACCCCACCAAATGACTTATAAAAATAGCCCAAATTAGACCATTGCATTTAATTTCTCAGCAGGATGACACAGACGGCGAAATCTCTTTCTTTGTGTACAGAGAACTGAAGTTCCAGTTTTGAAGTTTTAATAATCCAAGATTAGTAACTCTATCTAGCAATTGTTTTCTTTACACAGTTTATAATTTCCGATTTGACAGAGGTTTTAAAAATAAAATTAAAAAAATCACAGAGACAAACCAGAAAACAAACACCACCACAATTTAAATGTTTTGCTGCTTACTAGCTTGACCCGGTCTCAACTGGAAGTTTTGCTAAAGTGACTTAAAGGTCAATAGAGTCCCTTGAAACACAATTTTGCAACTGCTCATTTACAGTATTATGATCATCATCAGCATATTGCCCTATGCCGAAGACTTAAGTCTTCCAATTTTCCTCCTAATTCATGCCTCCAAAGAACCCTTACTTTAGCCTGAATTCCTTCTCTCGAGAGACAGGCCAGTTAAGTCCAGTATACACAGGGGTGAGGGTAATTTTCCAGTGTGCAATTTTAGTTGGTGCATGGAGTGGAGTGTGGAAGGGGAGAGCAAGCTCCAGGCACCACCTGAATGGGACACAAGTATCTACAGTTTGCTTCTTTCATTAGAATTCTCTTATGCTGGGTTTTCAGCTCTTCATTTCTCAGAAAAGGACTGCTGGGAGATTTTCAAGACATATTTCACTCTAAACAAATTCTGAATGGCAAAAGTTGATTTTCAATATTCCACATAACACATCAAACAAATAAAATTCACAAATAATACTATGTACATGATATCCAGGAATTTTCGAAGTAAATCAAATTTAAATTAAATTGTAAATGTTAACCTTTTAAAAATATTGAAACACTGATACTTTCACACTAAGTCACTCCATCTTTTACATTCTTCCATTTCTAGAAAGGAGATGATGTTCCCAAACCCGCAGGTAGAAAATTTCTAACTATGTATTAGACCAGACTTCAAAAAGACTCTTTATAATACAGACATGCCATTAAGACACAGGTTTGATATGGGTGGACATTCTAGAACACCACTCTACATAAGCATTTACCCCACATACCTTTCTAAAAAATCTTTTATCGTTTTTACATGAAAGGTCTGCATCTGTAAGTCACCAAGCATAAAGCACATTGTAGCACCGAAGTAATCCCAGCTGCAATTCTGTATATACTAACAAACAAAGCATTGTTATTAGCGACATTTGCAAGACTGAGACACTAGCTTTGACCATATAGATTTTGCATTTATTGAAAACAGAGGAACAAAAAAATTACAGCGTTACTAGATCTGTCAAAACAATATTCAAATGCAAAACTGTAGTGGTTTTAGCACTGCATTTAGAGGCTGACTGCTATTTTTCAGCTTTGAATCACTGAGTTCACCGAAATTCTACAACAGCATTTTATTAACATTACGAGGACAAACCAATCAATACAAACATATTTTCTTTTTCAAATGACAGCAGATTCTCCCAAGACTAAGTCCTGCTTCAGTTCTTTTACAAAATTATTTCCAGAGATTGAAAGTGAAACCTAAAGGTAAGCTTAAACTTCATGTAGATTCTACTCAAGGTTTCCAAATTCCATTATCTCCAACAGGCAAAAGTATTGACAGCATCAATCAGTAAGTAAACTCTTGACCTAAACTTGTGATTTTAAGTAACAGATGTGTGAAGTTTGACTGTCAAGTAAAGTTAATAGCCTATTGAGACTTAAAATAATCACCAGTAGAGAAGTTCCTACATGTCCACACCCTATAAATAGTTCTCAAAAATCACTGCCATACAGAGGAAAAGAGATCAATAGCAATTGGCAATGACAGACATCATGCTTACATTCACAAAATTACTCGGATGATTAAGCCTGAGCAATTCTCAAACTTCATGTAGCTTCAGCAACTTAAGACTACCATAGAAACGCACACACATGCCTACTGCCTATTACATTACTGCTGGTCAAAGTCTGAGATGGACATGTCAAGTTCGTGTAACTGATTTGGCATGCATTTCCAGCAATTACAAGTGAAATTTGGTAGCTTCAACCACAAAAAAAATGTAGTCTAAAGTATCATTGCATAGAATCATTCAGACATTAAGTGCAGTTCAAGTGAACAGAATTTTGTTTCAACTCTCTTAGTATATTTAAGAAATACAAATTGCTATCAAACCAGCTCCTTGAGAAACCAAAAGCATATTTCAAGAATTCCTTCCCCTGTTCCAAGAGGTCCACCCCATTAAACACCACACTTGATAGATGCTGATAGCATTGCGTTCTGCACAAAACGTAAAGGCCAAAGACCTTTCAGATATACAGCAAGTAAGGGGAGAATAATCCGGGAGCTAGGTTACTATCTCAGCTCTAAAAGCTCTCTCTGCCCTGTGCATTTTGAACTATGGACTTCAGAGTCTCCTTATCACGCACAACTTCCTTCTCCCTCCAACCAGGCTGGTCACACTCCAAGCTTTTCCCAGCCCAACCAAGCTCTTTTTTCAATGGCCAGCTCCTCTGAAATAGCCAGGTGAGCAAGTCACTCCCCTGGGAAGTAAAAAAAGGATGATAATGGTCCTCAGAACAAGCTAAGCATTGAGCAGGTGGTCTCCATCACTTTGGGCACTGCTGTAGTTACTCATCTACTGAAGCGATAAATCAGACTCACATTTGACATCCATCACTTTGGGCACTGCTGTAGTTACTCGTCTACTGAAGCGAGAAATCAGACTCACATTTGGCATTTTTTTTAGGGGAAAGAAGCAACTTCTTTTTGAAAGACAACTTAGGCTAATTCTGTCAGAGCATTGTGAGTTGTTACTCAACACAGCTGCCTCACTGCAGCTTAGTTTGACTTAACTAAGGAACAGTACACTTAGAATTCTGTTACAAATGCCTGAACCAAAACATACTTGATAAAGGAGTATTTTATAGAACACTTGTGGCAAACAATACACTTTTTCTAAACACTGATCCCAGGAGGTCTCAATAACAGAATCATTTTGAGCTATTGTCTTTGATATATCTTGTGTTGGAACATTTCCCAAGGCAAAATAATGCTAAACAATCTTTACACACAATCATATAATTTTGAGTCTGACTGACCAACTGAATCTAATACCGACTTTGTGGTATCAGGTTTGTGAGCACCTGAATAACACACTTTATCCTCAACTTCAAATTCTTCATTATACCTGGAGAGACTTCAGGCAAAATCCAACAACTATGCTTTGAAGCTAGTGAAACTAGAGCTTTTCTGTCCCATTACTAGCAAGAAAAAAAAATACATCACACCAAACCTAAAATACTATCCACCCTGATTCTGGCCACTTTCCTAATTATTGAAACTTCACTCCCACCTTTTTTTTTTTTCCCCCAGGGATGAGATATCAAGGATTCACGAGACTTAGGGAAGCCCCTTCAATCTATCCTTGTGTCTAGGAACAAGACTGGAAAACAGGAAGGAAAACTATAAAAAAAAAGATGTGTACTGGGCCAGGTTATGTATGGTAGAGGTAATTTTCTTCAAAGAAGCCCCTAATGCTAGTAACACTATAGTGTTTTAGCTCTTGCTGAACAGTGTTTGCACAGTGTTAAGGCCTTCTCCAATTCTTACTCTGCCCCACGCTCCCCCCTCCCAGTGAATAGACTGGGGTGCACAAGAGGCTGGGAGGGGACACAACCAGGCAGATGACCCAAACTAATGAAAGTAGTATTCCATGCTGTATAACACCATGCTCAGCAACAAAAAGGAATAGAGGGGGTTTAGTTATGTTCCATCTTTGCTTGGGAATTGGCTGGTTATTGGTGTACCTGTAGAACATGGGGAATAATTGCCTTAGCATCCCTTGCTTTTCAGTTTTTTCCCCTCTATTCTTCCAGTTCTTTACTTATTAAACAATTTTATCTTGACCTCCAAGTTTTCTCACTTTTACTCTTCCTTTCCTCTGTCCCACTGGGGGTGAGAAGAAAGCGAGTGGCTGCATGCTGTTTCGCTGCCTACCAGGGCCAACACACAACAGGGCGATGTAAAAAAACTGTATCTTGGAAGGGGTGTCATTATTGTTTAAATTTAGCATAACTGAAATACTTTTTTGTATATTTCAATACTGAAATTCTTTTTTGTTTGTGTTCTTGTCCTCATTGCTTATCAACTTTTAATATTCATTCACCTCTGCTGGATCACAAAAGATTTCAGACAACCTCCCCATCTCCAAAATTACAGTTAGAGAGACTTCAAAGACAGTGCAAGGAAAGGAAAGTCAATAAAAATTGACAAAGTATTTTAGAAAATTGTCAGAGTGGAAATCTGAGACTCTTAAAAAACCACACACAGGCTAGTCCATTTATGTTCCCCATTATAAAGCTTGAACTCTGATTTCAACCTTTTGAACCCTCACCTGTTTCAGTTCACACAAACCACTTCACTGTTTCACTTAAACACGTTTCCATCAGTCCTTGTCCTTGGTTACACTACCCACTACAACCTACAGCATTCAGCTTTGTTTTCCTCTCTTTGATATGCTTTAACAGAATAAAACCGAATAAAATCGAAGCCTGAACGAGATACCTCATTAAGACTACTGCAAGTAGAAAATAATTATGATACCCTTATACAATAACATGAACACACCCACCTATTTTGGAAACTCAACACGGAATTTACAGTACACTAACAACACTTCATACATACACGGCAGCCTAAAAACACCAACCACAGCAATGCTGCACTTATACAAGCAGTTAAAGCTTCAAAAGCTGCAACGGCTGCCAGAAGCAGCAGTCTTGCTCCCACCTGCTTATTTCCACCCCCACACTGTCCCCTTTCTTGTGCTGGTACAAATGGTCATGCAGTTACATGTTGAGCAGGCTCAGATAGCTAATCCTTCTTAAAATTAATCATTTCTGGTTGGTTTTTCAGTGCGTTAGCTTTAACCCAAGTCAGCCCTCCAGCTTCTCAACAGAATCCTTAACTTTCCTGGAAAATGACCAACTGATAGAATGGTACCAGCAGAGTAGTATTTTAAATGCATGGATTATATGCATTGTATGTACTTAAATTACTTAATACCAACATCATCTGGATGTACTGAAACTTCGTTTGGTATCTTGAAAGATTAAAATGACACCCTCCATCCTTAGGTATGAGTCTCTGTAAATGTCAGTGCTGCTCACAGGACAAGGGTAACAAGTAACCCCCCGTCTATCTTGAATGGCCTAGAAGAGCAAAAAGTGTCATTACTGCAGCAATCCTATTGCTTTTGCCTTCACCTGATGCTCACCCTATTTTCCAGCCAGCTGTAGAAACAAGATAACTGCTAGAGATCACGGAAGAAGGCCGAAGCCATACTGAGACTAATGGCCCTGGCTCAGTGAACCCTAAGAATGCTTCCTGATGGTGGACAACCCAATGCAAAAAGGAGAAGAGGTACAAAATAAAATTCCATAGCAGGGCCTCAGTGATCTTGTTCTTTTTGGAAAAAAGAGGTCATGTTTTACTCTCTTCTCTGCCTCATGTAGATATCATTGATTCATTTGTTGTTTCCACAGACCACTCCTCTGAAATGCTTTAGTAACAAAATCTTAATTAAAAAAATTAACAAAAGTGCTTGCTGCATCACTGAAACAGAGTTGCATGGCAGCTGTTAACTGTCAGTCCTCTAAAATGGATATGGAAGAATTATTTTAATACTACATAAATACTTCAAAGTCTAATACCGCCAACTTTCTAAACATGTCCAAAAATAACACTATGCCTCAGAAATAAAAAGTATGTTATGAGGCTAGCATTTACCTTTGAGAGTTTATTCCTACTATTGTGGATTACTGGGTCATCTGTAAAAAGCATTTATGAAAGAATACAAACGACAATCAGAAAAAGTTGATATGGAAGCAGAGATAAGTACCTGTATCCAGGGTGTTCAAAAGACTATAGAAAATTATATGGCAGTAGGGAACGTGTCTGGGGACAACTGAACTACAGATCAAAACATTTACTTCTCAGTTTTACAGAGGCTATTTTCCATTTAAGTTCTGTACTTTGAATATGTCTTACTTAAGAACGTCTGGAAGAACCAGTCTTCTTAGACTTAGCTCCTAATGGTCTTTTAAATATGGTAAATTAAGGTGGTTCAAGATTAATTACTTCCCTTAAAATATCAAACATAGCAACTGTCAATAACGAAAGAGTACAAATGTTTCCTGGTCATGCCTACAGATCACACACGCACACAGATCACTCTAACGGAGTTTCCTGTTATTAAATTAAGGAAATTAAGGGATAACAAAGAATACTTCCACAGTAGTAACAGACTGAGTATTAAAATCTAAATAGTTTTCTCTTAACCACTGGACAATTAGAGTATTTCACTCTCTTATTTTTATTCACGTTCTTATTCTTTCAACCTGTAACCCTGAATTATTTAATTTCCAAAGGTTTTTGTAACCAGACTAAAATAATTGTGAGAATTTAATGTAAGTGAAGTTCTATAGATTTGCAAACTATCTGCTAGCCTCTATGCATTCATTACAGTACAAACATTACATTCAGATCTGAACCAGCCTCATCTTTATATGGACAGATCACACACGCACACAGATCACTCTAATGAAATTTCCTTAATTTAATAACAGGAAACTAAGGGATAACAAAGAATACTTCCACAGTAGTAACAGACTGAGTATTAAAATCTAAATAGTTTTCTCTTAACCACTGGACAATTAGAGTATTTCACTCTCTTATTTTTATTCACGTTCTTATTCTTTCAACCTGTAACCCTGAATTATTTAATTTCCAAAGGTTTTTGTAACCAGACTAAAATAATTGTGAGAATTTAATGTAAGTGAAGTTCTATAGATTTGCAAACTATCTGCTAGCCTCTATGCATTCATTACAGTACAAACATTACATTCAGATCTGAACCAGCCTCATCTTTATATGGCTTCTTTCTGTTTGCATCTTGTGTCCACCCTCTTAAGCACCATGCTCCTTGTTTTTCCTTTAAAAAAAAAAAAAAATCTGAGAAAAGGAAATGCAGGAACATCATGAGATACTTACTGCACTTTTATATATTAACCTAGAAACACATAATTTGTGTCCTATGGAGTCACAAAAGCAGTGGATGTGCTTTCACATTTGCCTTCCATTCCTTCAAGTACAGAACTACCACAAACTTTATTTTACCAGTGTATTTTCCTACACTGGTAATATTCTAAAGGACGTTGCTACAAATGCAATCTTAGCATACCATATCAGAGTCTGAGCAAAAATAGTTAAGATTTTTCTCTTTTTGGACTATTTTGAAATGAAAGCTTACTTCACTACAAAAATCACCAACAGACAGGTATGCTAAAAAATTAATTTTTTGTACAGTTTAGAGACTAAACGATGTGAATGCAGGGGTAATTTTTAACTCTTTACTAACTCTAATTATAAACTATCCACCTGCTGCTGGAGAAGGATAAAGAGAAGCTGAGTAGAGAGGTGGGTCAGCAGTGATTCAGTTCTGTACCAATACTGCACAGATTGAAGGGTAAATTAAGAACATAAGACGAGGTGGGTCAGCAGTGATTCAGTTCTGTAGCAATACTGCAGAGATTGAAGGGTAAGTTAAGAACATAAGCATCCATGTAGCCTGGGCATAAACACTATCTGCTACCACTACCACAAAGGGCTCCAGGGCGAACACAGAACTCTGAAGCATAATGTCTCCATAGAAGGTATATATATAACAACCTACATGAGTAATATATGATTTTTCATGTAATGAAAATATTGCATTTACAAAAACCGTGTACTACTTCAAGTTGTTATATTTGCTATTTTTTCTCTTTCCCTTCAGTCATTGTTACTGATCTCAACAGCATACCTATACAAAGCAGTAAACACACTTGCCTTCCACTCCTTTACCTTCTGCAGTACTTTGCCAGAATTCTTTCAAAAAATGCTATTTACATCTGTTTTCAGACATTGTTTACAGTGAAAACTTTCATAGTATATCAAGTATATTTCTCACACAGCTTCAAAACTGGAGCATTCATCACTCCTATGGAATTAATGCATAATGATGTTACTTAAAAGGCTTTCACCGCATCTGATTGTTGAGAAGACACACCTAAACTGCAGCACAATAACTGGTTCTAAGATATTCACAGAACTGCCAATTTAAAACTAATCTGTTGTCAATTTTCAGAAGCACCTGAAGTACCTTTGCGGTCACAATCTCAAAGATTAAATTGATTAAGTGATTTTTATCCCTTAATTTTTTAGACCATGGCAAACATCCTTTTTAGAAGTTATTTCATCTGCCAATTCTATGCAAGACCATTTGTTCCGTGCAAGTTGATTACATGCCAAACATTGCAAAAACAAAGAAAATGCCACAGATTTCATAGTGGCTGAAACTGTAATTAAGTTGGTTATCATTTCATCATAAGTTTACAAAAAATTTTACTAGTATTTTCAATTATCAGTTCTTTAATTACTAGAGGCATTGTTTTGGGAATTGTTTTGTTCAAGACAAAACAAAACACCCCAAAAAGCTAAATAGGTAGCCTACCTGAAGGTATATTGTACTAGCTCTCAAAGGGATACAGTGTAAAATATCAGCTTTAAATGTTCACAACAGGAATTAAAAACTTTTTCAAAATTAACAGGTGGTCTGAATATGTATATGTAACTCAATCACTTGATTTCCTAGAGACATAACTTCACACTTAGTTTCTTACATAAACCCCAATATATTTTCAAATACAACAGAAAGAGTAGAGCTGTAACTGGATATATGAACATCTGCACATATTTTAGTGCATTACTGTATTAAGTGTGATATACTTGGGAAAAGGTTTGAAATAATACCTTCCTCTCCTGGCCTGAGTTTAATTCTGACAGAATTAAAACTTGTAAGTCAAAGGTAACACAAAGTCAATTTACGTGTCTATTTCAGCAAGTATCTGCAAGTTTAATCTATTATAATTAATATCTTAATTATTATATTAATATCAATACATTATATCAAAAAAAGAAGTTGGATAACAATGATTTTCTTATTTGTGTGGTAGGACTATTCATATTTTAAAACTATGATGCAAGACCACATTGATCTAAAGGTACACAGGCACTTAAGTGTTAAAACCAACAGAAAATAGAATTAGAGGAATTTATCTATTTAAAAATGGCAACAAACAAAGCACTAGAACACCAGAGAAAACTGAATTTCTTGTTTGTGGTGAAGTTCAAAATATATTATCCACAGAAATTAAAGTGATATGTTATTTAGTTGTCAGATTATTCTACTGAGTACTAGCTTTAGCTAGCAGCATTTAAAGACTGAGGTTCCAGTACCAATTGCTACCTAAGGGGTAGCTGGAACCTCCTAGGAAAAAAGTTTTCATCAAATGACCTCAAGCTGCTATTGGATTATTATCCCGACCACCCTTCTCACACCACAGACTAAATACCCAGATGTACAGAGATCACCCTTCTCACACCACAGACTAAATACCCAGATATACAGAGCACGGGGAACTAAACCATGACTGAGAAGCCCAGTGGTTGAATTAAGCAGGAAAAGATCTTGCCGTTCTAATCTCGTGCCTTGTTCACCAAACTAAACTACTAGTTTAGTAGTTTACTGAACACCATAGAGAAAGTGTCTGTTTGCAAGGAATATATGCAAGGAATATATGACTTGGTGGAACTGTGTGTGGATTTTCTGTTGGTTTCCCGAATTTGATTTCCAGAATACCTGCTCAGTCAATGCAGTAGTCCATTTCTCCCAATCATACCTTTTGGAACACACCAGAAGGAAAACAGGAAAAACTGATAAATTACACAAGCTGTAACCACTTGTAGGATCTTTTAATACAGAGGAATGTAAAGACAAGGATGTCATCAGCACTGAAAAAAGAGCATCCCTTTACTAAACAGAAATGCAAAATATCTTAATCAGATTCCTGCTCTTCTAATGACGTGGTTAGAGAGATACCCATCAAGAATCTTATTTTATTTGTTCAGTGCAGAAGATTAAAATGGATTCATGAGTGTAGGTATGAAAAGATTCACATTAGTTAATCAAGAGAGAACTCGCACTACCTACTTGGATCTAATGGCAGCAAGTACAAAGCATATATCTATTTATTCTGACAGGTGTACTTTGGATAGTTCATGCTGGAACATGTTGAGAAAGTATCTGCAGAGCATTTATTTAATTAGTAGCACACATACTTCAAAAACCTCATAGCACAACATACTTTTTATGTTCTGACCAATTCTGGGCAATATTCACTAAGTTCTGACACATCTTGATTTTCAAGAAAAGTCTTAGCAAAGTTCATTTACATTACCAGTAAACAAACATGCATCTAATTTTCTCATCTACTGCGTTGATTAGAATATTTTATTGTTTTCTATTTGAGGTAGATTTTCCCAAAATAAGTCTCAGGTCTACTTTTCCTCTCAGAAACACTGAAAACCATAGACACGTTTTCCCTTCCAATAGCACCATTTTCCACTTATTTCCATTATTATCCTATTTATACTACTTCCCCTCTCTCACCAGGGTTACTGTTTTACTAGACTAATGAGGGAAAAATTGACACCTAATAACAAAGCAATTTTTAAAGAACATGCTTAGCATTCATTACCAGAGTGCAGCAATGTCCTGTATGTTACTCAATGCCTTCTGTTTCATTGGATATAAAAGAAGACTAAATTGAATGGCTTCTCTTTCAGATGAAGACAGAAGAGGAATTGAGGACTGGAAGGCAAAGAAACGCAGACCAGCTCACACTGAACCCCAGATATAGTGGCCAGGTATTTATATTGCCCCCACTGTAAGGAATTATTGGTCACACAATTACAGAAACAGCTGGTAAAGCATTAGGCATTGGGAGGGATGCAAGAACAAATTTACTAAATGCGTGTGTAACTTGGGCAAAAATCTTAATATAAAAGAAATCTCAACACTGAGTTATTGGAAACTGTTTTAATACATCTGTTCCAAATGAAAAAGAACTTTATGCCAAAGTTATGAGCAAGATAAAATAACAGGGCTCCGATTACCTGTACTTTAGAGATGCAGCTGAACTTATGCAATGTTCAAAAACATTTTTTTTGGTAAGAGAATACTAAAGGATGTTCTAAGTGCAGCAGTGGAACTACTAGTATTTTGTATCCATGAAAACATGCTAATACTCTTTACAAAAGCTTATGAAAAAATCCACAATATACTTTAAAAACCGCAATCTGAGCACCTGTTAGCATACACACACACATATATACACAAACTGAAGACTTATAAAGAACCTAATACCTATCTTTCCATTCTTAAAACAGAGGCTGTTAATGTTACAGATACCTCCTACTACTATATCTACCATGGCATCATGTACACTTGTAGAAAAGAACCAAACTCCTCTTCCCATCCACCCCTTTAGACCATTAGTCATTCCCCAGACTGGCCCAAAGCAAACAACATTACATTTCTTCTTGCTCTTTTATGCTGGAATTCAAAGGAAAATTATGGTTTTGTACTCATTTTCAGCAGACAGAAGTTCACAATCCAGTTTAATATTTGGAACAGCAAAAGACTGTGAGCTATAGAAGTGAGGGCTATACAAGCTATATTCAACCGTTTGGGAAAGGACAAAAAATATGAACTGTAATCATTTATCCACCCCTAAAGGGCAAAACTGAAACACCAAATGATCTGCTTTGCCTCCAGCTGCTGATAAAGGCATAATAGGAATATTCAGAAGTCTGTTGAGAACTCAGAGACCTAGAGAATTCTGTTTACCCGTAACTCACAGCGTTCTCTGCAATGAGATTGTTAATGAATCTCAGGAGGACTTAATGTGAATGCTGTAGCATAAGATCTGTTAAACTTCCTATCACTGAAATAAAAGTGAGGATATACTGAAAAACATTGGAAAAGCTGAAGATAAACTTCTTTTCTAACAAATATAAAACCAGACAGGCTTAAAAATAGTTAATCTATTTTTCTCCTCAATTTGAGGAATGGGAGCACAATAAAGAACTTGAGAAAACTTGCTGAGAAAAACCAACTTGCAACGTACAAAGTCCATAGATTTCACACTGTATGTTTGAGACATTCATACCTATGACAACACGTATTCGTCTTCCTTTACCCACACTTCCCTCCCGACACATAAAAGTACATTCAAAATCCTAGTCCGATGAGTCAGTTAAAAATACACATCTGAATCATACATATATTCTGAATACAACTTTAAAGCCAACAGGGATACTATTAATACATATAACTGAAGAAACTGCCTCAGCTAGCTGCTTTTATTAATCACCTTGTCTGTTCCAGTTAACTACAACTAATGCCACAAGGTTTCTTCTGCCAGTCTCCTTTATGTTTGTTTGTTTTCAAAATGAAATATTGTATAATAGCTACTATCTTCCATTCTTGATCTTATGTTTTTGGAGATAGTTTTTTTTTAAAAGCAAATATTTAAGCATAGTAACCACTACACTCCATCCTTTATTTGAAGTTTCTGGAGATTTCTCCTTCCTGTTAAAAGACGTAACATAGTCCTTTAAATCACAGGATTTAAGAAAGCAAACAAAAGGTAAAGTTTACCTTTGTCCTGCATACATCCTGTACTTACCTGTACAATTTTATGCAAAAAAATCTGTTTCTAAAATTCACTACTGGTATTTGTTTCACAGCTCTGATCAAGGATACCATTTAAGGATTATCATGTCTTTTTGCTAAGGTCTACAAAACTTAAGTCCTTGCCTGACAAAACCTCCCGTCAGAATACATGACGGAACAGGGAGATGCAACGAGCCAGTGACATTTGATGAAAAACAACAGGAAATATTTGAATAATTTATCAGAATAGCAAAACTGCCAGAAAAGTTGGCTGAATATGTAAGCATACCAGCTCATGAAATAAAGTTTCCGCTAAGACTACTCTACAAATAACCGTTTCCAACATTTCACGCCATGGCTCCAAGACTCCTTCTCCTGAGCCCTATCGCTCTTGCTTGACACGTGTCATTTGCCTATCGCTGCAGGACAGAGGCTTAGCCTTCCTCTTTCACGCAGGCTCTTATCTTGAGCCTCTGGCCAAAACCAAGCCTTCTCCCTTCCTCCTGCAGCAGAGGAGCCATGAGGGGCCCACAATCAAGGAAACTCAACCCACTGCTGCGTCGGGCCACATTTCCTCCGCTCCCCACCGCAGGCACTACCACCCCTTTTCTGCACGGCTTCGTACCGGCGCCGGGGAGACACCGAGCCACCCCACAAACTCGGCGGAGGCCCCCCCCGGCTGCCATTTCGCTCGCCGGGCCCCTTTCCCCCAACCGAGGACGCCTTCGGGCATCTCGAGACCCGCCTGGCCGGCGGGGCCTGCTCTCTCTTCTCTGCCCCCTCAGCTCAGGGCCCTCACCCGGAGCCTCCGCCCCCCCTCGCCAGCCCGGCGGCGGGCTGCCCTCCCGCAGGGCTCCGCACAAGACTTCTGACACGGGGAGCGGCCCGGAGCGCGGCCGAGCGCAGGCGCCGCCGGCCCGACCCGGCCCCGCCGCCACGCAGGCCGGCCTCCCCGCATGCCGCGACACGGACAGGTGCAACTCCCCGGCCGCCTCTGGGGCCTTGCGCAGCCCAGACTCGGCCCCAGCCTCCTCCCCCCGACACGGAAAAGCCCCCCTTTCCCCCGCACAGCACCATAACGCCCGGCTCAAGCCCCCCCACGGACCAAGAGCTGCCCGTCCCCCTCACAAAGACGGGCCCTCCCTCCCGCAGGGCCTCGCACCGAGACAGCGAAAGCCGAGCCAGGCCGGGCCGGGCCTCCTCCGCCGGCCCCGGCACCGCGGGCCTCCTGCACGCCACAGGGGCCGCCGCCACCACCTCCCCTCCCTGCGGCGGCCGGCCCGACGCTTCCCCGCCGCCCCGCCTCACCTCTTTGGGGACGAGCTGGTTCTCTTCGCTGGGCACCATGGCCGGTGGCGCGGCGCTGGGCCCGCAGCAGGCTGAGCTGAGCGTCGTCGTCAGCAGCAGGAGGCGGGGGGACGCCCGCGGCTCATCCTCCTCCGCCGCCGCCCCAGCCGGCGAGGGCAGCACCCGCCCCCTCCACCGCCGCCAATCAGTGGGGAAAATGGCCGACGCCGCTCTCGCGAGAACACCACCGGCCGGGGAGCTTCTTGCCGCCGTCCTCCCCCGGGCTGGCCCGGCTGAGGTGCGCAGTTGTCGAGTGCAAGGAGCGGTGTGGGTGTCGCAGCGTGTAATAAGCCCCTGTTCTCCCGCCTGTGGCCGTAAATGGCGCTTGGTTGTCGCTGTCCCTCTCTCACGTTACCCTGCTTTGAGAGCAATCGCCCTCCGTGGGGCGGGGGGGGAATGGTGCTGCCACAGCCGCTTGGCGCTGCACCCAGGCCATGGCGGTGCGGGGCGTCACCTCCTTAGGGCTCCCAGCTTGTGCGGGAGAGAGTAATAAGTGGTTAATTAGCGGCCTACAGCTGTGGGAGACAGCCTGTCAGGGTCTCCCGTGGAGGTGGTGGCCTTCCCCCCTCATGAGAGCGGGGCTCTGCCCTGAGGTAACTGGAGCCAACCCCCTGCGCCATGGGGGTCTGCTTCTCCTCACCCCTCTACGGGGGGCTCTTGCCAGAGCCAAGGGATGCCTTGTGCAGTTTTACTTTGTTTTACTCGTTCTTTTCCCCCTCACGTCTATATATAACTTGCTGGTGTGTGGCTGTGGGGTTAGGAGACCAGCAGGAGTGGAAGGGTAAGGATGGTGAGACCCCACCTTGAGTATTGTGTCCAGTTTTGGGCCCCCCACCAAAAGAAAGACATTGAGGTGCTGGAGCGGGTCCAGAGAAAGGCAACGAAGCTTGTGAGGGGTCTGGAGAGTAAGTCTTATGAGGAAAGGCTGAGGGAGCTGGGGGTGTTCAGTCTGGGGAAGAGGAGACTAAGGGGAGACCTTATGGCTCTCTACAACTCCCTGAAAGGAGGGTGTAGAGAGGCAGGGGTCAGTCTCTTCTCCCAAGTTACAGATGATAGGACAAGGGGTAGTGGGGTCAAGTTGCGCCAGGGTAGGTTTAGACTGGACATTAGGAAACAATTCTTCACAGAGAGAGTTGTAGGGCATTGGAATAGGCTGCCCAAGGAGGTGGTTGAGTCACCATCCCTGGCTGTGTTTAAGAACCGTTTAGATGTGGTGTTGGGGGATACGGTGTAGGGGGGTACTTTAGGGTAGGGTGGATGGCTGGACTCGATGATCCCGAGGGTCTCTTCCAGCCTAGATAATTCTGTGATTCTGTGATCCCACCAAAGCACAGGTACGCTTCATGGTGCCCAAAAGTTGTTCTTTAAAGCGAAGCTAAGCACATGCTCGCTTCTCTAAATTTAGGGTTAATAGTGTGTTTTCAAATGAAATACGAGATGATCCTTACAGCATCACTTAATTGTTGATATTTGTCTGCAACAAACTTAAATATATCTCTTTTTCATGTCACCTGAGGCACACTAAAAGCCAAATACTAATCACTAGAATGAGTAAAAAGCACACTAGAAGAAAAGTAATTACCCATTAATGTCTACTCGGCTGGCAAATAGTTTTTAAGTGAAAAACATTCTGCTTAGCTAATGAAGAAGAATGGTACGACGTAGTCATACATTTTTTGTACAACTATTTTTCTCATTATTTTAGTGTCCTCTTGTGGAAAAGTGCAGAATTGAGGATACTTTTTGATTTTGTGTCCAAGAAACTTTCTGATCAGGGGTAAATTTTGAAGCCCATTGTACTGAAGGTTATTGGAAATCTATTGTGAAGATTTGTTAAAATTAAGTGATCTCTTTTACCTTCTCACGTTTGAAGTATGTAGTGTGTATGTCTCAGGTTACTTTCTGTCATTCTGCTTTCTCAAAGGTGAGATTAGCATGTTTTGGAATCAGGATATGTTAATAGTAATTATTTTTAGTATAGTATTTTAACACTTGAAAAAAGGTTTCCAAGCAGTCATTTCTGTGAATAACAACATCAGTAGTTTTATTTTCGTCTTTCAAGTGTGCTATGGTGGGTGCTAAGTTTCCTTTTTGAGGTTTTTTTTTTTCAGTTCTGCTCCTTGAACTAAGCAAAGAAGTCCTCATGTTGAAAACTTAACTTGAAATAGTTTTAAAATGTGTTTCTGACCTGTTTTTCATTACATAACTTAATAAAATCAAGTTATTTATCTAGCAAGGGTCAGGAGGTTCTCTGAGACAGAAGCTCTTGCTCTCTAGTTTAAAAATATGTTGCACCTGAAAGCCACTCCCCATTTGAGCTCTAATATAGTGAAATCAAGCATCAAGGCAGGAATGTGGGAGTCCCTTGCTTCACGTTAAGTACAAGGTAGTGTAGAGCTACTCTTCTAAAACAGGTAAAAGTATATAGAATAGTTGGGATTTTTTATTATAGGAAAGACAGTATGGAATTAATAAACTCACATCTTTTAGAAAAGAGGGGTTTTTAATTAATGCTTATCAGCTGTGGTGTTGATTAAAAGATTTGAGATTTGGTTTGGATTTTTTTGAGGGGGACTTTTGTAAACATCTCAGTGTGAGAAAAGGTATAGTTGCAGAAGAAATGAGAAATGTTATCAACGTTTGTAGATACTTGAAGAAGCACAGCTGCCTGGTGACCTTCTGTTGTCCAAAGATCCCTGAGATTAGCGAGCAAGGAGTTGAGTTGAAGAGCCGTAACAGAGACATAAGCTTGCAACAGAAGGTGATATACAGTCTTCGAAGCACTGGCTGGGAGCCCCCAGCAGAGGTATGTGACTGATGAGCCTGGTCTTCCTTTGTTGAGTTTTTGTTCATTTTGTTGGGATATACATACCCTCTGCAATCTCTGGAACTTGGGGAATTCTTCATCCGTTTCATAAGGAATCCAGAAATCAGGAACAAAAAGCTTTCAGAGACATTACTTTTGAAAGTTCTTTTGACTTTCTAAAGTGTTATGTTCTAATAGGGGTTTTTTTTTTTTTTGCTGCCATATGTGCTTAACGAGGGGCAAAGCTATGGGACTCAATGACTTTAATTAAAATGTATTCCTCTATTGGGATAAAGAGGTAGCTACCATAAGTGCCTACTAGATAAGAATCAGGAGTTTGATTTTTAAAGAAATGCTTGTTAGATTGTTCTGCCAACCTTTAAAACTCTGCAAACATCTAGTGTAGCCTGTGTGCATGAAATGTCTTTAATGGAGTAATAATCTCTAGTTAATAATTAAATTTCCAGGAGCTTTTGTAATTTGTAGATGCTAGGGTATTTAATCTCTTCATGTGAGACTTCTTAAAGCAGAATATTCAAAATTCAAGTTTCTTGAAGGGAATCCTAGCCTTATGTAAAGACTGATTTAACATACCACAGGTTTAACTTGTTATTAGTGTGAAGAAGAAAAATTGGTATCTCACACTAAAACTTGTGCTGGATTTGCAGTTACGGGTAAATTTCTTAAGCTATCGATTGTCAAACTATTGTTGAGAGATGCATTAAAGGGTCTCACTAGTGCTGAAGCATGTAAATTTTTAGTCAATGACACTTGGCTAGTTTTAGTCAATACAGTACTTATCACTAATGTATGCATTGTAGTTGTGCAACATTGGTATGCTGGAGTTAATAAGCTTTCATTATAAGAGATGATGAACTTTTAAATTAGCCTGTGGGAATGAGTTACCTCCACCCCTCCACAGCCTGTTAAAGTTTGTTTTAATCATTTCGCCTTCTCTGTAAGATTTCACACACTCCTGTCCCAACACCCGGATCCAAGATTTGATGAATAGCAGAAAAAAGTTTTTAAAACTAAATGGAGGGAGGGCTGCCATGTAGCTCTTTTGTATGCATGGTTGTATGTTAAGAACTCTAGAGGTCCAACACCTTAAGAAGATAGGTAAACGTCAGAATACAAACTGATGTTTTCTTTCCCAAAGTAATATTATCCTATTTGTTTGAAATAGCCTATGTAAAGAGGATTATGTAGATTAATACCATTGATTTGGGATGTCTTCTCTGAAATACTTCAGTTTTGATTTATCAGTTACGCTGCTGGTGGGAGATCCATTTCCTGTTTCAGAGGTTGGTGGTCTTATTTGCAGAGCCAGTATTTCAGTGCTTGCTTTCTTCTGTATTGTTCTGTTAAAAAAACAAACCAAACAAAAAACCCAAAACCAAAAAAAAAAGCCAAAACAAACCTCCAAAAGTCCTCCAAACCTGAAGTTGGCCACCCTTGGCAAGTTGCTAATGAATATTAAAATGATATAGCCATTCTGTATTTGCCAGCAGTAGAAATGTAGCTGCTGCTGATGCAGCGTTCTTTTAGAGCTCTTCTGCACCGTCAGCACTTTAAGGAAAATCAGCTGAAGGCCTCTCCCCTTTTCAGTCTTTGGCAAGTCCGTGGCTACTGATAGAAGAACGAGACGTGTGAAAGTTCAGGGTATCACAATCCAGCAGTTCATTGCACTGCTGGTTACTTTCCTGTTTAAGCCTCAGGTAAATTTTCCAGAATTGCACAAGAACTGTGGAAGCATTTCTCTAAAAATCTGCAGACTACTGATTGCACCAACCAGTCTTTGCAGTAAGGGGGGGGAAAAAAAAAAGAGTAAAATTTGCCCTGATATGGATGGAGTGAAGATAGGATAAGGGGAGAATTATTAGGGAGAACAATTAGGATTAATACAAGGTAAAGAAGGGACTAATAGTATTCTGCATCTTTGCAAGTGCTTTTTGCTGGATTTTTATTTCTTTGATCTTAGCTTCCTAAATATGAAGCACGCCAATAAAAGGCTAAAGCACAAATTAAGATATTTAAAAAGGGAACACCGATTATTTTGAATTCTTCTGTAACTATTGCTGCAGAAGGGTTTTTATATTTTAGCATTTTGTACTGTTTACTGAATGTGTTAAATGCTGGAATCAAACTTAATTTAAAGATTAAGGAATCATTAAATAATTTTCTATGATCTCTATCTTTTTAAAAAATAGAGATTATAGTCTTCCATGTCTAAAGAAGTGTATGCATAGGAAATAAGTAAAAAAATAATTTTCTTTGAGTTGAGAATTGTGTCGGAAATTAAAGCTTTAAGTTGGCGATTTACTATGGAAAAAGTATTCTTCCACTTGTAAACTGTAGTAAATAGTTTTGTAGGTCTAGTAGGTAGGTAAGCAGCCCTCTAAAGTTAAACTTCAAGAGATTAAGAAAAAAATCTCGGTTTAAAGTTCACTGCTAAACGTTGTGTTCTGCTGCTCTTAAATAATATTTTCTGCTACAATCTTTATGAGCATGCAAGTGCTTTTCTGTCCTCTGACACTAATTCACGCCAAGACCTTTTTAATCAAAACCAGTAGGGGATTATTTTAATTAATTATAAATCAGCAGCCAAGATTCATTGACATTTTTGTTAAAGATTATCTTCTTACTCTCATTTCAAGACACTGAGTGTTCAGATATTAGCTCGAGAAGTTAGTTTTCTTTTCCATGATAGCATTAATCTCGTATGAATTCCCTAATGGGTTTGAAGCAAAAATTACAGTTGTAAAGAAATAGAAATCCTGCAGAGAATCTTGCAGGACCATAGATTCCTTTATTAACACCAAATTCTTCTGTCAGATTGATTTAAGGTTTTCAGTATTGTGTACTTGGAACTACAGAGCAGTCTCTAGCATTAGTAACCTAAACAAAACACAGTTCCAGGGCGTTGGAGCTCTTGATGCACTTGTCAAAACCTTCCTGATGTCGTTGGGAGTCAAACACCTGCACTAGCAGGCCAACATCCACTGTGTGCAGTGACAGTTTGGAGACAGCTGTGGGCTGGTAACATGTAGAGTTTGTGAGATCCAGGCAAACCTCACACGGAGTTTGCTGGTTTAGGCTGGTGGCCAGGCTGTAATTCTTCTGTCTAAAATGTGTGGAATAGCTTGGAAATCTGCTGTCTTTTTTTAAATGTGCGGGCTAGTAGAGAGTACTGCATGCAGCCTTTCTGGAATTGGGGCTGGTGTGTTACCTAACCCCCTCCTCTGAAGTGGGGGGGCAGTGGGAAGGGGGGCAGGCATCTCTATGTACAGCAACAGAGCAATGTGGGGAAGCAAGCAGAAAGCTGAGTTGCCTTGAATGCATACCGTGATGGTAATGTCAGTTACCAAAGTGGTTCAGTTATTTCAGAGGTTCCAAAAAAGCTCACAGTGACATAGCCAGTGTATTTGAAAACACTGAATTAACACTTAGCGTGCGTGAGGGACACTGTAAGAGTGAAAAGGCAGCACTAAATAAGACTGTCATGTGCAAAAATAGCACGAGTGCCTTCACATGGGGCTGCTCTCAGTATGGACACTCAGAGTATTTATAGCTGCCCTTGGGTCCCGGGGAGTTAAATAGTTCAGGTTTGCATTAGGGGTTCCCAGTGACCCTTCAGATTAAATCCAGTGACGTTTAATATTACCAGCAAGTGCTAATTATACTGCTTACAGCTCTTTGGGGAAGCAGGAAGTGGTTTCCCATCCTCGGCAAGCCCTAGCACATAGGAAACATTCCTTTATCCCAGATTTAACATCCTAGGTGGCCTTCCCCTGGATGAGACATGTTTTCTTCATGTTTTTTTTGGTAAGGTGTCCCTGTAAGGCTGTAGCTGGCAGCTGCCTGGGCCTCACCCCATCCCTTCGCTGAGGGGAGGGAAGGAAGCACCAGCACTAGACGTGTTTTGAATGTGCTGTCCATGGCTGTGAGGGCAAGGGCAGTACCTGCAGCAGCAGGATCTGCACCCTGGGCTGCCCTGTGGTGTGGTCTGCCTTAGTCCTCTCTGCACTGCCAGCCTTCTCTGCTGGGGTGGGGGCAGCAAGCAGGAGGGGGGCTGTCACCCCTCTTCCCATTTCGTTGTGAATGCTGCTAAGTGACAGTGCTCGGCGCCACTCTCTCTGCTTTAATTTTCTTTCACAGGTGGTGGGAGGAACTTTGTGTTTTAAGGAATATTGGAGTGGGCTGGGTTATTTTATAGTTGCATTAGAATTGCTTGGGAAAGGGAAGTTGCTTTTTGTCAGCAGTCATTCCCTGTGCCAGGGCTCTCTCCTGTCCGTGACGAGAGGGCCATGTGCCTGTAGCCCTGCAGGCTCCTGCTTGTGCAGTCTGCATAGCAAACATTGTGTCCCCACAATGGCAGGGGCTCAGTGTCCTGCAGGGAGATGTCCCTAAAGTAGTTTTTAGGTAGTATGTGCGTAGCTGTTGGGAGGCTTGGTCTAAAACCTGCTGCTGGCTCTGTGGTTTTCCAAGCTCAACCTTGTCCTCGTTTTGCAATAGGCTGTGCCCTGAACATCTGCAGCTTTCTTGGGCTTGAAGGGCTTGTCTACTGCGAGGGTTGCTAAGCTCTTTCTTGCATGAATTAATGTAGCTTTACCTTTGGCAGCAGTAAAGGGAGCTGCCAGAGGTCTTGCATAGTGTTTAAAATGTCAGCTGCCAGTCTGGAGCAGCTGCCAGGGCTGGGGATGCAGCAGGGGGAAGGCTGTCACAGGGTGAATGCAGGCAATGTCACTGTGGACACAGCATGAGTCAGGCTGGGCAGGGACTTGTGTACAGACTATCCTGACGTGGGTAAAATGCCCTTTGAAATCTCCCAGCAAGTTGTCTCCTGTGTTGCTTGGGTGATATATAAGGAAATGCTACTGGCTTTTGACTCTTGCATTTTGTGTTTGGACCTGACTGTAAGTAGCCTGTCAGAGTGTGGGGCCTACAGTGGTAAAGGAATCCTGTGAAACTGGTAGTCTCTATTCTGGGTGAAAGATTAAGGCAAAGCACTACCTACCTAATGAGAGTCTTAAGAAAGAATGGAGTTTCTAAAACCAATCTCATTTTGTTTATTTATATGTCAATTTTAATGTGTGTTTTTTTAAAATTTTTTCTTTTAAATCTTTGGAATTCATCTGTTGGTTGAACTGAATTAACATGGAGAAAACTAATAAAAAAAATTAATAACTACTGTCTTCGTTTGTCATCATTGCCTTTGTGAGAAGATCCCTCCGGAGACCAGGTGTGTTTCCTCAGCATTTTGATTAGAGGGCTTGGTTGCAGAACTTTGAAATGTGTGCACATTTATGCTAATTTGAGTCTCCTGTTTGCTGTTGGCACGGAAAGTAGATCTCTTTTCATACTGTTACTTCTTTGCAATGAGTTGTGCCAGCTGTTACGTTAGATGCATACCCATTTGCCTATCACCTGTGATTTAAACCAGGCTTGTTAATTGGACCTGTTAGATGTAAGCATGTCTAGCAGAGATGCCCAGATGGGTAGAGAAAAACTCCAGATCATTTGGGTTGCATCCAAATTCATTCATGCCACTCAGCTCTTCAGTGGAGGATCCTTTTATATGGTGATGTTAAAGGAAGAGGGCTCATTGGGGTTTTTTCTTTGGCTGGTGAGTAATGTAGGGTGTATCCCTGGAATGCAGGGGTGCCTTGAGTTAGAAGGGTCTCGGTGCCAGGCTCATAGATGTAATAACAGGCTGGGTACTGTAGTATTTACCACAGTTTTACATATGGAATTAATCTATACCCTTCCTTGCTCAGGAAATATGTGCCTTTCATGCCCTATGCCTTTGCTTATATGCTGGTATTGTGTTCCTTACGGCAACAAAAGATTTATGTTAAGCAGCCCAAACCAATTTTAAATACTAACAGGCATACAGAACTGTGCTTTTGATACGACCAGTGATGGAAATGCTTACTGGAAATCAAATTCCAGACTTGCTGGTGAGAATGCTGTCTGCCAGGATAAGAGTGAGACAAAAGCATCCATGAACTTTTTGAAGTTCTAGGTTTAATTCTCTGTACAGGAAAACTTGCATATGCAATAAAGCCCCCATCATTTTCTGCATCCAAGATCTGAGTTGTATTTCAGTTGGTTTTTTTTTTAAGTCCAGGAGGGTTTCTGAAATGGGGAAAGTGCAAGCCTTGAATCATCAGAGGGTTATCATCAAAACAGCCCAAGAAGTTATAAACAAAGATAAAGTCACTCATATTTGTCTTTTAGTTGTTTTTTGTTTTTGGTTGTTTTTTTTTGTCCTGACCACTGAAGTCTAGGAAAAATAAAAGCTTGACAATAACATACTTTTTTAACTGCAAAATTTTTGCTCATACACTGACTATCCTTCAGTCTGGTCTTTCCTATTTCATTGCTACTCCTTCAGCCTCTTCCAGTTCATGCTTGTCTCAGATTTTTTTCAAAGACGGTCTGGAAATGTAGTGGCCTTTTTAAATCTGTTCTTTGTGTTCCCATGTTATTTATTTTCATGTCTTTGAATTTATTCAGGGTGGCACTAATGTAGTATCCATGTTTCAGACATGAAGAGGTTAATGAAGTTCTAACTACCTCATAAAAACATTCATGTTCTTGGCAGCCTTGGGATGGTAGTTACTGCCATACTACTATTGTCCTTTTTGATTGCCACATTTCTATACAGCCAAACTAGGTTTAAGAGAATCTTTATGGTCCTTTTCTACATTCCTCAGCAGTAATAGCAATTTTATGGTGCCTCTTCTGGAAATTGCAAGGACAATTTTTAGTAAGTTAATCAAACCAAGGATTCCTATGTTAAAAGGAAAAAAGTAATGTTCATGAAAAGGTGTTCTGAAGATGTTTTGTGATTTAATTTTTGGAAATGAGAAATTCATGACGTAGAAAATTCTGAAAGCCTCACTGCTAGCTGAATTCTGGTTCTTTGGCTGCTTAAACCATGGCTTTACTTTAGGATGAAGTAACTAGCTAATTTTTTTTTTTTTATTTTTTTTAATTTGAGAATGGGGGGAAAAGTGAAAGCAGAAAGAATTAAAGTGGACTGGCTTTTTTTTTTATTATTATTATCCAGTGGAAGTGAGTATTTTGGGAAATTTCAGAGTAATTACTAGTCACTTGTGCTGCCCTGGCTATTTTTAATCCATCATGTGACTGAAAATGATGCCACTCAATGCACTTAGATTGCTTAATGACTTTTTTCTAGGCAATGTTATATTGTAAAACCTAGTTAGGTAAGATGTTGCTTCAACCACAGAATTAGTTTGGTATTAATGTGGAATATGAAGAAATCTTGTTAAAACCGTAATACCTGTGGGACATTAATAGGCAGAACTAAAGAGCTAGATATGAAGTAATAAACAAGCCCATGTTTCTTATGTGGTATTCACTTTGTCTGTATAAAATCTCGAGCTGTGAGAAGTAGGATTTCAATGCATGGTTATGTTGTTTGGTCATGTTGTTCCCATGACTATTTGCTTGTGTACATCTCAGGAGTCTTTAATTGTTATTGTTCAATAGATAAGACATTTAATGTATCTGAGTGTTACTGCAGCCTTAAATCTTGGAAGTAGCTGAGATTTATGATTCTTAACTATCCACTTATATTTGTATTTTCTTACATTTTTAAGGGAGGGTTGTTTTTACTTTTATTGCTATTTTGCTATTTTTTATTTATTATCATTACCTAGTTTTATTTATTATCATTACCTAGAATATGTTAGCAAACATACTCTGTCATTGCTGAAATATCTAAACTTAGAAGTTTGTATCAAGTATGCCAATCCTGGGATAATTAGAGTATGGTTGAGTGCTCCTATTTTGAACTCGGAGAAGGAAATCTTTGTTTTTCAAAACTGAGAGTAACTCGGACAGTTTTCCTACTGTAAACTGATGTATCTATAAATGATCTATACATGAAAAGAATCTGGATGGTAGAATCCTATTGTGAAATGTTCACTGCAGCATGTTTTATAATTTATAAAATTGATAAATTAAATTTACAATTTAGAATGTGTCTTAATATCATTTAAAAAAAACAAAAACAACTTAAGATTTTCCAGAGAGCACAATTAAACCTTCCTCTGTCACTATCCTGAGAGACTTGATGTGGGTAGATTAGCATCTCTCTGGATATGGAGAGAGACTATTTTTATTTTAATAGTATGCTTTAACATCGGGTTAACAGCGTTTCTGTGTGCTTAGCAAACATTCTATCATCAGAAAGCATGTGAAAAGAATATGGAAACTTCAAGTGTTAAAACAGCATGATGTAGTTGCATGTGTATGTTAGACTTTACTATGCATGATGTAATTCATGACACTTAAAATTTTGCAAGTTACTGTGTTTTTCTCACATTAAAGCATGATGATAGAGAACCAACTAGAAAAGGACATGCCAAAGTGAAAGGCAAATCCTAAAGTTTTGGCAGAGAATGGAAGACAAAGGGAGAAGAGAAGAGAATAAGATTAAAACTAATCTTGATAGAGTAAAAGAGAACCTGGATGTATGGATAGCTGTGACACTGATCATAAAAGGAATAAACGTCTTTAAAAGAACAAGCACAATACAGCCCAGCTGCTTTTGTTTGTTTCTGTATCCAAAGACATTCTGGGAAGAACGTAAAAACTTTTCCTGTAAAGATAGGAAAGAAGGTAAAATCAATAAATCTACTTCCTGGTACTGCAGTAGATAGTGATAATTAGGAAAGCTTTTGATAAGAAAACCTACTATATTATAAAAATGTTAAAACATTAGGTTAAGCAAAACCATCTCTGCCTCCTGTATCATAACAGTCTTTTGTTGCTGAGCAAACTGAACCTAACTTACTGAATCCCAGCAGCTCTAGGTGTCAGACACATTGCAAACAGGAGGTCCGTGATTCTGCTGTGAGCTGTTTGGGTGGTGGAATCAGCGAGAGGTTTGAGAAGAGCAGGAAATTGCATAAGGATGTCTCTGTTGGTTGTTTACAAGTAGCCAATGCCACTGGAATAAACAGCTGTACAGGCAAAACAGAGTCTCTTTTGTCTAATCTAGCAGCACTGAAGATGGAATCTTGGGCTGTGACTTCAGTAAAGGAAGCCTAAGGGATAAAGGAGCTTGTCATAGGACTTTGAAAACCAAAGCAATACGTAGCAGTTTTGATCATAGACCAGAGCTTTTTTAATCCAGAATGTTTTTTGCCAGTATTGCTCTGTAAACAAAACTTAAATAGGCAAACGTAGAAGTTGGAACCCTTCCCCACTCTACCTCCCCAAAAAAATACCTCCCACCTCTCTTCCCCTACGCTGTAGAGGTATTTTACAGTTTTCTCAGGGGTCTTTGGACAGAGAAACCTGTGATGAAGATCAAGGTGGGGAAGAGTGTGCGATGCAGACAGAGACCTTTCCCGGTTCTCCAGCTGTACCAGATTCTCTATTAAGTAGGGAAAGGTCTGCAGACTGACTTGGTGACTAGACCTCTGTTTGCCTCACAGAATTAGAACAAGTGATGATAGCACAGGAGTGTTTTCCTCATTAGAAGCTAGTGGTGGTGGTTTCACGTTTTTTCTAAGCATATGTAAACATGAGGAATGACTACACATCCTCCTGCTGGTATAGGAAAGGGAAAATCTTTAATTCGCCAATTCGCTGATATTTGATGAGCTAAACAAACTATGTTTAGATATTGCTTAAATCATTTTGTTTCTTTACAGTGAAGGTGATTCAGATGCTGAGTTTTTTAGGACACCATGCATAAATCCAGTGCCAGAAAACAAGGGGAAAAAAAGCACCACCAGGATTTTAATAAGACTAAGACATCCTTGTTGTTCCGTTGCTGAGCAAACTAAAAGGAATGTATTTACATGGATTCACTGGAGGTTGTTAAGGCTGACTTATTATTTCACCATAGTAGAATGTAGTGAGTGGGTTGTAAAGAAATATGCTCTTGTATTGAAATTATTACACCTTTAGCAGAGATAAAGAATGCTTGATTTACCTTACTGAGGTCTGTGTTTTCCCCAAACCTCCTGCATAATATAGAATTGTCTAGGTAGGAAGAGACTTTTAAGATCATCTATTCCAACCATCAGCTTAACTCTGACAAAAACAAAAAATCCACATCACTAAACCATGTCACATATTGTCCAGAGACCTCTGTGCTCCATTCTATGTCATCAGCCACTTAAGTTGTGTTATAAGAATATAATTTTTCTGCAATTTCTAAGATGGGAATAGTTTAATTAGGTTCTTAGCTGAATAACTGAAGTTCAGTGACCATGTTTCAATGTTAATGTTAAGTTCTATAATTGGAAAGAAAGGTCAACTAAATAGGGAAGGATTTTGTCAGCACTGTAGGAAAACCTCTATGCTATTCTTTTATGATACTGTAGGAATTGTCCTTGCAACCATATCACGTGTGCATCTTGGGTATCTTTCCTAGAATAACTACTGTAGGTTATATTTAGACCTTCTTTGTTTTTTTCAAGGAACACCTGAAGAGTTTGTGTTTCTGTGTAGCTAGTAGTGTTTTGACTTTGTTTTTGGGAAAGGAGAATAAGAGAGGCAAAAATCTGAACTGAATGAAACTTTGTTGGCTTTAGGTCTAGCATGATAGGACTAGTATGATAAAAATGCTGTATGTTCTTGCTATTTTAAAAAATAATAGTCCAAAATAGTTAACTAGTCCAAAAATAACAACGGTATTGTGAAAGCATTTTATTTGCTTGTTAATCTTTTATTTTGTAGCAAATTAGTTTCTTTTTCATTAAAAGAAATCTTAACTTTTGATTTAAACACTGCGACTATTTAAATAAAGCTCTTATTTACTGGTAACTATGTTTTCTACAGAGCTCTATATTAATTTGAAATTTAGTATTTCATTTTTATGCAGGAAACACAATCCTTCTCCTTCATCTAGCAATCTGCATGACCCATATATATATATATTTTTTTTTTTTTAATCTTCAGGTGTAACCTTCTTAAATACTTAAGGCATAGCTCCAACACAACAGTGATAAGCTGCTCTTCTGTTAACTTTGCAGTCTCTTTTCTAGGTCTTAGTGAAATACTCAGGTTGCTTTACTTTTCATAGTCTGAAGACCTCATTATTGAGAGAGTAAGGTACTTGTGTTTCCAAGCCTGACTTACTACTGGTTTTGAATATGCAAATAAATATGTAAGAAAGGATAAGGTATTAAATGCACTTTGTTCAATTTGTAAAATACAGTAACTTCAGATTCCTGTTTATATAGATCTATCATATTCAATGTTGCTAATGAAAAGGAAATCATGTGCTTTCTCAGATGTGAAGAATAGATGGGAAGGCAACATAGGGATCCAGAAAAAGAAGCAATTGGGGAGTGCAGTTTCCTAGCTCTGATTTTGTGATCTCAATCAGGTTTTGTGTGCCTATTCCATTTGTAGTATTGATGCAAGTGACCTGCTCCCTAAACTATTGCTGATTTGTGTACAATGTTTGTATGTAGAAGGAATAGGGAATACCTGGGATAGCACAGTCACCATGGCCAAAATACAAACTTGTGTAACAGAACAGTCTTTTATTACAAACTTACTGTCTCCAGTAAACCAGATTCTTGGGGGTTTTTGTTTGTTTGGTTGGTTTTGTCCAAACAGAGACATGATAAGCCTTTTATTATTTAAAATTGAGTAAGAGTACCTGAACTAGCAAGGTGATACTGAAAGGGGTTAATATCCTCCATGGACAACAGTGAAAATGAAACTTGTTAAAAAGTTGAGCAGAACCAGATTTGGTTAAATACTGATAGCAGAGTCGTTCCTAATTAAACAGGTAAGGTGAAGATAATGTGCAGGAAATAAAGAAAGCAAGAGAAGATACTTTTAAATTTGGAAAAGTTACTATCAAAAGGTGGTGGCATTCTTACATTTCGACACTTCTACTCTCTTGCACAGTGCCAGCTTACCTGCGGGCTGTTTTTGATCTACTTTTGATAGAGTTCTTACATAGAGATAGTATTTTCTTATACATTTCTTTATACATTTTCGGAGTAGAAATTCTTCCTTTGTTCAGTTAGCACTTAACATACTGGAATTTGGATGCTTAGTTATTATTCTAGTAGTTTTAATAACTTTAAGAATTTATTCCTCTAACAGTTTTTGTAAGTAGTCATTAAGCTATCCCTCAAAAGCTTGATGCTCCAATCTTATGCAAAGGACTGCTTATCTATTTCTCCCATCCACCCCCTGCCCCCCCTCCTTTTTTTTTTTTTTTTTATAGAGGCTTTGCAATTAATTTGGTAGCACTTTGAAGTGAACAGTCAGAAAGATGAGATCTCAGTTAAAAGAAGAGGACCAGCCAGATGGTCTCTCCAACACAAAATCACTTATGTGTTCCCACCTAATTCTGGTGGGACTGAACATGGGTTTTATAAAGACAGTTTCTTTGATCATCTCTTCTTATGCCCTCATTTCTAAATTTCTAAAATATGCAGGGTCCCTGTACATTTGAGTTCAGATCAAGAATGCTTTTGAATTTAATCTCCTAATTATTAACTATCTATTGTTGTTTCGCTCACTCTGTGGAGCAGTCTCTTCAAATGCATATAGTCTGTGGATGCAAAGTTCTGAAGCACCACTGGTGTGTTCTGCAGACCTCTGTTGGATGGCTTGTCCTATCTGTAGATTCTCCACTGTTAGAGAGAAGTATTATCCTACATTCCCCAAAATCCAAAATAATATGGGATTCCTTTTGCCTTTGCTTCTGTGATAAGACCTTTCAACGGTTTTCGCACCTCTGATTATTTAGCTGTGCACTTGAAGTATTTTATTTATTTGCTGTGCAGAAATATATACTGCAGCTAGGAATGGTAATGAAGAAATTAATAAAGAGAAAGTAGTTTAATGTGCAATAAAATCCTGAAGTATGAAGAATAGTTCAAGTGAAATTCGCTTACTCTGGGAATCAATGTTGAGCAGCCTAGTGGCCAAAAATATAAATTGCCTTTTGTTTCTTTAGTTCGTTTTTTTTTTTTTTTCTTTTTTTTTTTTGTAATGTATGTTGCTTTTCTTAAATCTAATTTGGGGCAAATAATGTTCTTTTTAGCAGTGATATTGGTTGTGTGTAGCATTAACAATTGTGGACGTGCTCAAGGGATCAGTAAGAAAAGATCTCTTTAAAAACCTCAGTTTAAGTAGTCATTCTTTACTTGATGTTTGCAATACATTCAATTATACCTGCAAGGTGAAATACTTAGTATTTTAACTTAATTATTTGAGATAGGACCAACTGTACCCTGAATGGATCCGAATGCTTTGCTTTTGATGCAGGAAATAATTTCTTTTCAGAAACTCTCATGGAGATACCTTCTTAGAGTTCTGCCTTCCTTACCATACTCTTAAAAATAGTTTCAATATGCACGATACAAAAGATAATAGATGTATGGAAAATTCTTACTTCAGTATTCTCAAAATGCTGTCTGAATCTTTTGGAATAAGATGGATCATATTCATTCATGGGTTTGGATGAGCAAATGCTGTCTGAATCTTTTGGAATAAGATGCATCATATTCACTCATGGTTTTGGATGAGCAAGGAGCTGTATCTTAAATTTTAAACTGCTGAATTAAGCTACTGAAAAAATGCTTAGAAACATTCTCTTGCTGAACAGTTTTGCGGTAAGAATTCTCCCAGTTTCAGAAAGTGATTTCTCATTTTGCTGATAGTAAAGAAGTCCAGTTAGAATAAACCACAGCTAGTTAAAATCTGAATATTGATGATGGATTCAGAGACTGATGGTATTTGCTTCTCGCTGCAGATGTGCTGGTATTTAGCTGAACTCAGCTTGGAGATGCTTTTGTAGGTCTCCCCAACAAACATAGTGCTGTAACTGACACTCCTTCAAATGAAAAGAAAAAAAAGGCTTTGAAGAAAAAAAAAAAAAAAGTAAAACTTTGTAACACTTGGAAGTAGCTTAGTCTTTCAGGCTCTTTTCACTTCAGAGTTGTGAATTTTCACTGCTTGGTTCTGATATAGGAATTCATGTAGGAAGCTCAGCTCAGAGGAGCTCGGGAACTCAGACCTCTCAGTTCTCTTTCCAGCACCCAAACTTCTGGGGTTGTTTGGAGCAGAGTTTGGGTTGTCCAGGTTGTAAGAGCTCTTAAGGGCACTTCTAGGAGGCTGTTGTGTTGGGGCTGACAGGCTGCAGAGGCGGGGTGGGGGGCATAATGACAGACCCTACTAGCTGATTCCTCCACTGGGTATTTTCTCCCTCTGGAGATGTTCTTAGCTTGTAGTTAGGTAAGATTTATGGCTTTTCATTGATTGAAGGAAGGACAGTGTATGCCTGTCAGGAGCTGTGTCTTGTATTGCTATAATACAGCCTACGACAAAGATAGTGAAGCACTGACATTCTTAGTTTGGACTGGACTGAAAAAAAAAAAAAAAAAAAAGGCTTTGAAGAAAAAAAATAATAGAAGTAAAACTTTGTAACACTTGGAAATAGCTTCGTCTTTCAGGCTCTTTTCACTTCAGAGTTGTGAATTTTCACTGCTTGGTTCTGATATAGGAATTCATGTAGGAAGCTCAGCTCAGAGGAGCTCGGGAACTCGGACCTCTCAGTTCTCTTTCCAGCACCCAAACTTCTGGGGTTGTTTGGAGCAGAGTTTGGGTTGTCCAGGTTGTAAGAGCTCTTAAGGGCACTTCTAGGAGGCTGTTGTGTTGGGGCTGACAGGCTGCAGAGGCGGGGTGGGGGGCATAATGACAGACCCTACTAGCTGATTCCTCCACTGGGTATTTTCTCCCTCTGGAGATGTTCTTAGCTTGTAGTTAGGTAAGATTTATGGCTTTTCATTGATTGAAGGAAGGACAGTGTATGCCTGTCAGGAGCTGTGTCTTGTATTGCTATAATACAGCCTACGACAAAGATAGTGAAGCACTGACATTCTTAGTTTGGACTGGACTGTAACAGGTATATTTAGTTGTTTTTTTTTTTATGTGCCCTTCTGTATCAACAGAAAATCTGCAAAAAAACAGAAAAGACAAACCCTATGTATCAGATCATTAGCTTTGAATTTATTTCCTAAAATTCCTCCTTATTTAATAGTCTCTATTACTAAGTTCCTACTGCAATTAACCCTTCCTTTGAAGGGCTTCTGCAGATCCTGACCGCTTCTGTAGATGGGATTCTTAGCAGAAGGCTAATTAGTCTGCTCAGCTATGTGAATTTGTGTAGCGTAGCAGAAATCTTACGCTTTATAGAACATCTCAACCATGCAAACGTGTCCTCTGTACCCCATGGTTCTAATGCTTTTTTGCTAGGTTCAAGAAAGCAAAGTATGCTCAGATGTGTAGGGAGAGGCAAAGTGTATGAGGGCAGACTAACATTCAGAAGTGAGATATGCAGATAAAACATACCAAAAGCAAAGCTCCTTAACTTTAAGGGGACGTTGTCAATGCTGACAATGCAATGTTGCTTTGCAAGTGAAATAAATACATCTCCTGAGTCTATTTTTTTAAGAGCTCTCAGACGCCCGCAAAGAAAATATCGCATTGTCAGCTGAGTAACCAGTATCAGGAAATATAATAAGCAGTTTTGTTTGCAAATGTGGGTAAACTCATGCACGCTTGTCACATCACCCCTCCTCTCTCCCCATACCTACTCTTTTCTTGGGCCAGAAGCATTCACATTTACAGGAATTAAAACAGTGATGCAGACCATCAAAGGATTCAGAGGCTTTTACCTGTGACTTCAAGACTACTTTGCAGACGGAGGAGAAATACAGCATATACTAATATCTCCTTAAACACAATTTGTTTTTAGAGACTCTAGACACCTTACGTACATTGAATCAATAGAGGGCATTGTTGCTTTTTTTTTTTTGTAATGTATGTTGCTTTTCTTAAATCTAATTTGGGGCAAATAATGTTCTTTTTAGCAGTGATATTGGTTGTGTGTAGCATTAACAATTGTGGACGTGCTCAAGGGATCAGTAAGAAAAGATCTCTTTAAAAACCTCAGTTTAAGTAGTCATTCTTTACTTGATGTTTGCAATACATTCAATTATACCTGCAAGGTGAAATACTTAGTATTTTAACTTAATTATTTGAGATAGGACCAACTGTACCCTGAATGGATCCGAATGCTTTGCTTTTGATGCAGGAAATAATTTCTTTTCAGAAACTCTCATGGAGATACCTTCTTAGAGTTCTGCCTTCCTTACCATACTCTTATAAATGGCTAAAAATAGTTTCAATATGCACGATACAAAAGATAATAGATGTATGGAAAATTCTTACTTCAGTATTCTCAAAATGCTGTCTGAATCTTTTGGAATAAGATGGATCATATTCATTCATGGGTTTGGATGAGCAAATTTTAAACTGCTGAATTAAGCTACTGAAAAAATGCTTAGAAACATTCTCTTGCTGAACAGTTTTGCAGTAAGAATTCTCCCAGTTTCAGAAAGTGATTTTTCATTTTGCTGATAGTTAAGAAGTGCAGTTAGAATAAACCACAGCCAGTTAAAATCTGAATATTGGTGATGGATTCAGAGACTGATGGTGTTTGCTTCTCGCTGCAGATGTGCTGGTATTTAGCTGAACTCAGCCTGGAGATGCTTTTGTAGGTCTCCCCGACAAACATAGTGCTGTAACTGACACTCGCAGATGTGCTGGTATTTAGCTGAACTCAGCTTGGAGATGCTTTTGTAGGTCTCCCCAACAAACATAGTGCTGTAACTGACACTCCTTCAAATGAAAAGAAAAAAAAGGCTTTGAAGAAAAAAAAAAAAAAAGTAAAACTTTGTAACACTTGGAAGTAGCTTATAGAAGTAAAACTTTGTAACACTTGGAAATAGCTTCGTCTTTCAGGCTCTTTTCACTTCAGAGTTGTGAATTTTCACTGCTTGGTTCTGATATAGGAATTCATGTAGGAAGCTCAGCTCAGAGGAGCTCGGGAACTCAGACCTCTCAGTTCTCTTTCCAGCACCCAAACTTCTGGGGTTGTTTGGAGCAGAGTTTGGGTTGTCCAGGTTGTAAGAGCTCTTAAGGGCACTTCTAGGAGGCTGTTGTGTTGGGGCTGACAGGCTGCAGAGGCGGGGTGGGGGGCATAATGACAGACCCTACTAGCTGATTCCTCCACTGGGTATTTTCTCCCTCTGGAGATGTTCTTAGCTTGTAGTTAGGTAAGATTTATGGCTTTTCATTGATTGAAGGAAGGACAGTGTATGCCTGTCAGGAGCTGTGTCTTGTATTGCTATAATACAGCCTACGACAAAGATAGTGAAGCACTGACATTCTTAGTTTGGACTGGACTGTAACAGGTATATTTAGTTGTTTTTTTTTTTATGTGCCCTTCTGTATCAACAGAAAATCTGCAAAAAAACAGAAAAGACAAACCCTATGTATCAGATCATTAGCTTTGAATTTATTTCCTAAAATTCCTCCTTATTTAATAGTCTCTATTACTAAGTTCCTACTGCAATTAACCCTTCCTTTGAAGGGCTTCTGCAGATCCTGACCGCTTCTGTAGATGGGATTCTTAGCAGAAGGCTAATTAGTCTGCTCAGCTATGTGAATTTGTGTAGCGTAGCAGAAATCTTACGCTTTATAGAACATCTCAACCATGCAAACGTGTCCTCTGTACCCCATGGTTCTAATGCTTTTTTGCTAGGTTCAAGAAAGCAAAGTATGCTCAGATGTGTAGGGAGAGGCAAAGTGTATGAGGGCAGACTAACATTCAGAAGTGAGATATGCAGATAAAACATACCAAAAGCAAAGCTCCTTAACTTTAAGGGGACGTTGTCAATGCTGACAATGCAATGTTGCTTTGCAAGTGAAATAAATACATCTCCTGAGTCTATTTTTTTAAGAGCTCTCAGACGCCCGCAAAGAAAATATCGCATTGTCAGCTGAGTAACCAGTATCAGGAAATATAATAAGCAGTTTTGTTTGCAAATGTGGGTAAACTCATGCACGCTTGTCACATCACCCCTCCTCTCTCCCCATACCTACTCTTTTCTTGGGCCAGAAGCATTCACATTTACAGGAATTAAAACAGTGATGCAGACCATCAAAGGATTCAGAGGCTTTTACCTGTGACTTCAAGACTACTTTGCAGACGGAGGAGAAATACAGCATATACTAATATCTCCTTAAACACAATTTGTTTTTAGAGACTCTAGACACCTTACGTACATTGAATCAATAGAGGGCATTGTTGTAGTGAATAGAAGGCAATGTGTTTTACAGAGAAGCAGGTAGAATACATCTCTTGGTTCAGTATACTTCCAAGTAATTACTAAGAGCAGAACCTGCTGCTAAGTCAAACAACAAAAACATTTTCTAATTATATAGGGCCAGATTTTCTGGTTTACAGTTTCCCAGTGAAGAACTCTTCTTTGGGAGGCCTTGGGTAGAATTTTCCCTCATCTGCCTGTGCTTCTGCAGAAACAGGGAAGTAGAAAAGGTATTCTTGGCTCACAGGATGCATGCTGAGGTGGTGATGCAAGATAATAAATATGTCACACCTAGTTTTCAACTAGTAAGTGCTAAAATGTCTGATAATTGAGACTGTAGTGCCTTTTCTTCAGACATACCAAAGCATTTTACATTTCTGTAAATAGCTGTGTTACTCAAATACGTGTAGCAAGATGGTGTTTTATACTATTTTTCAAAGGAATAAATTAAGACCCAGAGCTGTAATAGACTGTGACAGAGCAAGAATAAAATCTAACAATATGCAGCAACGATGGAAACCAGTAGTCCTCTGTCTACCAGTCTGTTGCTTCAACTGGAAAGTAACAGCTTCATTTTAGTAACACCTGCAAAAGGAATTATCTTAATGACACGTTGTAATATCTTACAACAAATCTACATGTTGGGAGAGTGGAGAGGTTCCTGTCTATAGCTACAATGCTAAACCCAAATAGCATCAAGCTGTTTCTGATGTGAGGGTTTGCAGGAAGACATGGATTTTGCTACCAGAAAGAGCAGGTGACGTTTTTTACCAAGATGGGAAATTTTTAGGCATGCTAATAAAATTAATTTTAGGAGATTTTCAATATTTCCAGGTGAAATTTGAATATGCATGCAGACTTTATGGAATATGGTCATTGTAATACTATAAATTTTCTTCTTACTTTCACTTCGATAAACAGAAACATTTTAAAATGTTATTTTCTGTATTATGTTTTTTAAACATGGGAATAGAAGATCAAAATATTCCATTCACAAAGGTGAAGTCAGAATATTTTGATCTTATTAAAGCTACTTTATTTGTTTTCAAAACAGATTCCTGCTGAGGGTGTGTAACACTTGTTGACGTGACATTTTCAGCTGTAAAAACATTGTTAGAAAATTTCACTCCAGCTTTAATAGCAGTTGGTATTTCTTTAGCCCATGCAATTAAATTCAGTCCAACTCTAGGTGATCATAGTTCTTGTCTTGAAATCCCTGTGTGTGCATAGGAATTAGAGCTAGAATATAGAGGAAGGATATTAGTACACACTCCTGAGTTCCTGGTGAGAGAACACAAGTGAAAGGATCTCTCTGTACACAATGGCCTGATGGTCAATGACTTAAGAAAGGACATTGTTCCCTTCAACAACACACTGCCCCTTCGTGTCAAGGATGCATGTATGTAACTTTGAGAACGGAGTTAAATATCTGACCTTGCAAAATCAGGTTGTTTGTTTTTTTTTTAATTGCTCATTTTCCACTCCAGCAATAGAAGATACCGGCTGCATAGGGAAAGCTAAAAGAAAGGAAGCGGAATTCACCACCTTTTAGTATGGACTGTCTGTAGTTCCTTTGCTTTCTTTTTCACCTGAAATGCAAGTTCACTTAGTTTTGAAGTGCAATTTGCCACTGCAATGCTGAATGTTCTGCTTCCTACTGGTCTAAGCTAAGATAGAAGTTTTAAGAATTCTTAGTTCTTGGAGAGTATTGTTTATCATTTCCACTATGTATTAGACAAAGACCTACTTAAGTCGAGGGAGAGCAAATATCTGCTGGGCTCAGACTGTTTCCAGTTCAAATCCCTGTTGATTCCTTACCACTATTTCTCATAAACCCTTAGTCACTTAGGATCAATGTAAAAAACTAAAACTTTGTTTTAAATATTTCTTTCACAAGATGGCAGCATTGCTTCAGGGAAAAAAATTGCTTGAACTGTTCAGGATGTCTTGAAGTTCTTAGTATTTCCATTTTATCCAGTATGTGAGAGAAACTCTACAGAGGTGTTCATTTGTGTTATCTGAATTTACATATCAAAATCAATCATTGGTCTGGATGAGTTTCATTCTTTTGCTGCTATGTTTGCAGGCTTTGTGATGAAAATAAGCTACCAGGACTGTAATGAGCTTTGTGAATTGTATTGAAACTATATAATTATTTTGATTCTCTGTCATTATTATAGTGACTCTAGTTAATAATGTAGTTGCATTTCTGAGACTTCAGCTGGAAACCTGGAATTGGATTGTTTCAAATGCACTAACCAGAAATATCTTACAGGAATTTTAATTTCATATTACTATGTATTTCCTTTCCTGTCCACTGAGTGCTTTTATTCTTTCAGGGTTTGATACTACTTCCTCTGAAGTCAATGGCTGACTCAGAATTTCAGGGAAGGTCTTGTAAGGAGATAGGAACAGCAAATTAGAATGGTGAATAAAGTAATTTTTTAATGTTTTGTATTTTGTTCCCTATGTAAGTAATGAGGAATGGTGAAAGAGCTGCTGTTTGAACCATTAGAAGCATCAACCTTCAGTTACCTCCAGGCAATCCCTTTATTTGATTTCAGGACAGCACTGATTGACTTCTAAAGGAATTAGGTCAGGTTTATTTCTGATTCTAAAAATAGGTCTATCAATTCAGCCTTACCCATAAGGAATAAAAAGGTTGGAAGTACAGGAATCCTCACTGTGCTGTCTTGGATGCAGTTGAGCTTCCCAAGAATGTACATATATTTTTTTTTCTCTTTAATTATCATTTTGCCTGTGATTCTGATTTTACAGAATGAGTTGTGAGCTGAAGGATAATATTTTCTAATTCATACGGCCGTTTTATAACTCTGTTCAGATATTCCACTTGGCAAAAATGCTAACAAGACCATTTTCATTCTTAAATCAGGAAAGCATTTTTCATGATTACCTGGAGAAGCGTCTTATGCTTGAAGTACTGAAGGAAATACACTTTGCTATTTTGAGTAGCAATGGTTATTCTTTCAAGGAAATATTGGGTGATAAAACACTTGAACAAAAAAAGATTTAAAGTCTTCTATTTTAATTTTCTTGAAGATTTCATGCTGAGCACAAAAATAATAAGCTTGTCTTTCTTTTAATTTGTCAAAATCCAACATGCTAAGATATGGTTTTAGTGAAAGGTGGTCACTTAGTTTGCACTTCTTGGACTGAGGTGGGTTTAGTCTGCAAGTGTAACTCTCTCCTAACAGCCCAAGTTGTTCAGCTTACTTCTTGGAGATATTAACATTCGGATCTTTGTACTTCCCCAAACTGGAAGGTATGAAATGAGTATTTAATTTCTTCTTTAATGTACTTGGAGATTTTTATTGTTGCAGTTCTGCTAATCTTCAGCAATTCACAGTACAGCCTCCCAAACACTAACTTACCGTTAACATCATTTACTTCTGTGGCATTTTCTAAAACACATTTTCTAAAATTGCTGCAGGAAGAAAGCCATGGATATAAGTGATACTGAGAGATTGAAGTCAGACCCTTGTGTGACAAAGAATGCTAAATTCTATTCCTTCCTTCCTACTCCAACATAGAGTCTAAGTAAATAGAAGAAATGTACTTGATGGTATCTTCATTTGTAGGGGCTGGTGTCTCCACTTTAACATATCTTCTGGGATGTTTTAAGAACTGGAGCACGTGGATAGCAATGTGTGAGAGCTTCATAAAAGTAGGTTCAAACACTGGAAGTTGTTTTGACTTCTACAGGTCAGCACACCTCCATCATTCCAACTCTCTTTGGTTAAAAAAGAGAGAGAGCATGAATCTAACCTCCTGGTCACGTAAAGCCTGTGATATTCTCCGTGAGCCCTCTGCTGCTTGCCTCCTCACTCCCTGATCCTGGCAGTAGAACAAGTCTGGCCTTAGCTGCTTTCAAAGGAAATGGAAAGTCCTTTTGCTTTAAAGAGGAAGATAATTCAAGGACTAGCCTGTAGCAGAAAATTAAGAGAGATTGTTTAAGGAAACGAAATAATTGAGGTTATTGGTGATGAAATGCAATATTGATCACATTCAAACCTAACCCATACGGTTAAAAGTCAGAAGCTATTTTTTTAGTAGACTGCATGACGTGAATTTCTCCTCTTCCTAGTGCATGAGAATTCTTGATATAAATGGGCCTCACTGGTTTGATCAGCAGTGACCGCATGTATGATCCTTTATTTTAGAAGTATCGATGTACATGTTTAAGTCAATTTATTTTTTTGAAAGCATTTAAAATGTGTTTGGCTTTTACTGTATTTTTCAAGGCTGTTTAGAAGCAGGCTTGAAAGACACTGGTGAATGAGGTAACTCTTAACCTTTGTAGTGGCACTTGTAAGATAAAAATTAAACTTCTATGATGTAGCTTTTATCATGTGTTAATTCCATAAGCATTTGCATCTACCTGACCCACAGACAAATAGAAGATTTCGTGTTTAATGTGCCAAAGGTTAGTACTTTTCACACATACTTGATACAAAGCACAAAAAGAAAGATGTTATTCCCTCTAGGAATTCAGACAACATGATAGAAAAGCATGTAGCAAAGATGATATGCATCTCAAATGGTTTAATGAAATGCTGAATTTTGGTTTTATTCTCATTTTTAGGGCCTATTATTTGCAGTCCTAGAATAATATTCATCCAAGTTTATATTATGATCCATATATGCGATTTTCATAGGATAGCTTTGTAGTTTTTTGCCACTCTTGAAAGCCTTGTTGATTGACTAAAAATTATCAGAAGTACCATACAAAGAGCTAGAAGCCTTTTGAATACCTCATGTCAGTGATGGAAGAATTTGCGAAGATTACATTGAATATGACCAGATTACCAAAATTTGCTTCTCAGTCAGAAACACTAAAATATTCCCCTTCTAATTCCCATCCTATTTTACTTCTCTATGCTTTAAGGATTTATGTTGCCATTACAAAGATAGGCAGACACAAACATTTAAATCTCAGGGTTCATATCCTCATAAAGGTGCACCATTAGAAAGGAGATTCTTTAAAAGCATATGTTATGTTGTAATGTTCATAAAAATGCTTTTCAGTAGCTGAGTACTGCTCAAAATCATTGCACGGGTCTGCACTTGGCTTCTATTTGACGACAAATAAAATGTATTGAAACCCCGAATGTTATGTTGTAATGTTCATAAAAATGCTTTTTTCAGTAGCTGAATACTGCTCAAAATCATTGCATGCGTCTGCACTTGGCTTCTATTTGATGACAAATAAAATGTATTGAAACCCCAAACTTTCAATCAAAGTTTCTGACCATTATATAATGCAAATGTGTCAAAAGAAAACTTATACTCTGAAATGGATAAGTAGACATATGGGCAAAATGTCATTACTACTTTTGCTCAAAAACAGAATTAGAAGAACATGTGTTGTACTGCGAATAACAATGTTTCTGCTAATAAAGGAAAGGATTTATTAGAAGTAGTCTTTGGGACAGATTCCACTTTCTTTCTGCTACAAAAGATGTGGAATAAACTTAAAGCAGAACAATGTCTGAAGAACACAAGCTATTGCTTGCAGAGTTTTTATATTGGCATGATTGAGATTAGTATCTGTTCCATTTGGTACATATATATTTTAAGTAGTAATGTATGTGGTAACTACAATACATGTTACCTAGTCCTAATCATTGTCTATTATAATTGCTTACCTGGAAAGTAGCACAACAAGTAATTTTTATGCTTTATGCAGTATTGCTAAGAAGAAATTTGGTAATGTTCCATCAGTTGGAGATTGGGGGGGATTTGAAACCTAAAAGCAGTGGTATTAAGGTAAAGTACATTTAAGGATAGGCTGTGAATGTAGAAGAATATCTAAATTAATCTTATAAAAAAGATAAATTCAAATTCAAGAGAGTTCAAATAAGACTTGCCCTGAAGAGTACAATTTTATTTGCTCAAGCAAAGTACTTGATATTTATCTATGACATAGGCTACTTCAAACCTGGTTTTCAGATAGAACATGAGATTGTTTTCATAGAGGAATATCAGGTAAAATGTTTGGGGTAACAGTTTGGCTTGTTTACTTCAGAAGGACCTATATAAAGGTAATTTTCTTTATTAAGTCATCAGGTCTTTGGGCTGTTTATGCAGGAATAATTCATAAATTAAGCAAAATTTGTAGGCTGTGGAAGAGCTTTCCTGAAGGAAATATGAGCTGTTATTTGATATAGCAACATTAAGCCTTCCTACCAGATTAACTTATTTATGGTACACACCTTTCTGTATCATAGCCATAAAAAGAGACATCATATTAAGGTACAAATGATACATTTTATAAATTAAAATTGTATGTCCTAAAATTACATTTTAAATATATATGCTGTTCATCACACTTGACAGGTGAAAGATTGTAGGTACATACATTCATTTCCATCGTTGAAGATGATGTACAAAAGAAAAGGAAAAACAAATTAACTGGGAGTAACAGTAAATTGGGAGATACTGGAGAAGCTGAAGGGTCTTAAAATACAATAGAAGGTAAATTAAAAGTCCTAAAGGAGTTTGCAGGTAAAAATGAAGCCAAGAGAAAGGCACAATGAAGGCAGAAGTGTCTGCATGAATCATGAGTAATGGAAAGAGTGGACAGAATAGCTCAGGATATGTGATTGGAAAAAAGGTGGAATTTTTAACCATTTAATGTTTCTGGAGACACAGTTTCCATGTGTTTTCCATGTTACTTGGTTAGTTCAGCTCTGAAATGTGCTGCTCGATGGCACTGAAGTACGTTGTTCAGATTTGTTCCATTTGCAGGTGAGGAAATAAACCTTCTATTTGACCAGCCAGAAATTCAGCACTGGAACCAAAATTAAAATTATTTCTTTCTAAGTTGTGTGAGGAATAAAGACTTCGCAAACTACGTTCTGCCTTCATGGCAAATTTTGTCTTCTAACTATAGTTGAATAGGATGGTATTTGTTAAGTATTTGAAATCAACATTGAGAGTGCTTTGAAGCAAGTGTTATGTGGATTCTGTAAAGAGTTTAGGTTCCTCACTGTGGAAACAGTAGCTTAAGAAAAATCATGTGAATATTTCTGCTTTGGTTCAGACCAGCTGCAGATGGGATGCCATCAAATACATTGTTTAAACAGGCTATAAAAACAGAGCCTTACTAAATCTGAGCCTTGTGATGATTCCAGCGAGCTCACTGAAACAAGTTATTTTTGGCAGGAAAGAAAGAAGATAGGACTTGGGATCTGCACAGAGAACCTAATTTTCTGTTTATTTAGGGAAGGGGAAATGAGAAGCAACTCTACAACTCAGGATAAAGGTAGCATAAAACAATGAGGAGGATAAACTAAGATAAAACTGATCTCTTTTCAGGTTTATAGATGTGCCTGGTTGGCTTGGTGAAGAGATTATAGGGGAGTTTGGGTTTTATTTTGGATTGGATTGTTATCTGGAAAAGGGACCAGTGAGTTCCTCGGGGGGAATTTTATTTAGCTCTCTTACCATATTTTCTATAGAATGTCTTGTACTTTCTGAGGTCACTTTTTAATGCATTGTTCCAAATAACATTTATAGTCCTGTCACCTAGTGTTTGGAAGCCATGTGTGAAATTTTGATAGTAATGAAATGCCTCTTGTTAATTTAAAATACAATGATAATTAAGTTTATAGATTTCCAATATTCTGTGCTATTGAATGTTCTTAAACTAATCCGTTAGTAAGGATAAAAGAAGTGTGATTCTGTGATCTGTGCAGTGTTTCCCTGCAATTTCAGCACCGCTACTGAATTTGTAACCAGGAGAACTGAAGTTATGAAATTAACTTTGAAGTAGAGCAAAAGGCTAAGGAACAGAGAATTTGAAAATTGATCTTGACGAATTCAAGGAACGAGCTATATGACTGGCTAGGATGTTCTTGAATATTTCAAATGGATTAGAAAGAGTTGTTAAACTGAGTATCTTCTGTTTTTAATCAATTATCTGTTAGTTGAGGATTGCCACTAATTACCTGGAAGATCAAAGAAGGATTCTTTCTCCTGTCTCTCCCTCATGCATTCATATTTTTTCATAATTATATTTATTGTTTCTTTGTTTTATCTTTGCTGGGAAATAACAATGGGAGTCTGAACATGCTATACTGTCATTCCTATAGGAAATTTTCAGGATCCTCTTCATGTTTTCCTCTCATACTTGGCACTGCCATCTGGCTTGCAGTTGCCAGTTTTGAGAGGAGTGAGGAATTCTCTTCTCCCCCACCCTCTCATCCTTGTTTACACTGGCAGAGGCTGTTGGAATTTTTATTTTTCGGTGCTCTTCTGTTTTATGGAGTAAAGTTCACTTCCTGGGCTTAGTTCAACTGTTTCACTGTAACTCTCTGAAAGACTTATAGTGCTACTAAATACACTTGCTCTTTATTTCTGTTGGATGTCTGAAGGGTTTGGGTTTTTTTTTTCTTTTATACTAAAGATATACATTATAGGCCGTGAGGGTTTTTCAGCTGCTGTGTATGTATCTATGGGCACTGTGGGTGTTGATGTTAAATTAAAATTTAACATTTACTACATATCTTTAGGACTTCAGGGAAAACTCAACTCGCTGATCAATGTAGTCCCAGCCATCATTTACACCCCTTCTCTGCTATGAGACGTCTCTGCCACAGTCACACAAGCAGCAAAATCAATATTGTGCTTTAATCCTGAATGCATTTAAAACTTTGCTTTGAAAAATCTGTCATTTTAGAGTTTTTATTTGCTATGCAATACTGTAGGCTGTACACCCTCAATCCGGTTTATATGATGGCACCAGTACTAGAATCGAACTGTTTAAAGTCAGATTTTTTTAGGAAAGGAACGAGAGTTCCAGGGACAAAATATATGAAGATCAGTGATCTTAAAACTTTTGGCCAAAAGGCTTTCAAAAATCTAATAATCCTTAACATTTTTAGTTTTCAAGAAGGTCAAAGCACTCCTAGCCTTTCAAATACCTTTCTGTGTGATTTAGAAAGCAAAGATTAATATGGAAGTGTGAAGGCTTTGAGCTAATTGAATATGAATTATGAATATTTCTGATTTTGCTACTATTGAGATGTTTGAACATTAAGGACACTGAACGTTACATAATTGATAAAAAAATGGCTCATTAATTAAAACAAGGGATTGCATGACTTGATGAATGGCTTGAAGTCATGTTAATTTCTTAACGGTCTTTGTCAGTGTGGAGTTAATTTTTGAGAATTAAGGTGATATTAGGGTATTGGATAGGAGGCTGCAGAACATTATGAGATAAGGTAATACCAGCTCTGCCAGTGTTGTTGCTACATTCAAGTATAGCACAGTTAGATGGGGCTGGGGGAAGCAACTGGTTTTTTGTGCTCTTCTTTCACCAGTTCTTTTTCTATTTTTATACTTTGCATTAATTATCTTATCAAAGTTACGAACAGTATGATCTGTTAAACTACTGTGCAAATGTGCTCGTTCAGGGAGTGCGCTGGGATAGTGGACAGGAGAGGCCACCTCTGTCACGCAGCTATCTGTTAAACTACTGTGCAAATGTGCTCGTGCAGGGAGTGTGCTGAGATAGTGGACAGGAGAGATCCCCTCTGTCACGCAGCTCTGAACATGATGCAAAGGTGGATTTATTCTTGCATGACATGAAATCCTAACTTTGTGGCTTCCTGCAGCCACTCTGTGGGACCTGGCAGCCGCACAGCCAGGGATGGTGACTCCACCACCTCCCTGGGCAGCCTGTTCCAATGCCCTATCACTCTTTTGGTGAAAAATTCTTTCCTAATGTTCAATCTAAACCTACCCTGTTGGAGCTTGATGCAAAGGTGGATTTATTCTTGCATGACATGAAATCCTAACTTTGCGGCTTCCTGCAGCCACTCTGTGGGACCTGGCAGCCGAGACGAACCTGTGGTGCAGCACTGAAAATGTCTCAGTTCCAAAACCTAAATAAGAGAATGAGGCTCAGTTGATAACTAGCAAGGGTCCGTGCTGGGGCCAATACTGTTTAACATTTTTATCAATGATATAGACAGGGGGATTAAAGGCACCATCAGCAAGTTTGCGGACGACACCAAGCTGTGTGGTGTTGTCGATACACCAGAGGGATGGGATGTCATCCAAAAGGACCTGGACAGGCTGGAGAGGTGGGCCCAGGTGAACCTCATGAGGTTCAACAAGAGCAAATGCAAGGTTCTGCACCTGGGC